>NC_084463.1:113820132-114157989 GCF_027409185.1 Cynocephalus volans
GATTTACCTACCCTTTTTTCCCCATCAAATGGTCAAGTAACTTATCTAAACTCCTAAGCCAGCTTTCATAACACATTCTTTCTCTTGATGTCAAAAGTATTCTGTAGGAAAATTAATCTGTGTAGTATATATAGGATGTACAAGAAGAGAGGAGAGACCGCAGATGGAAGGGAACTGGAAATGAATGTATCAATACAAGCATAAAGTAGTGAGGAATACATACATCTATCTGGAAAACAGGATTTTTGTCTTTTTAAAAAATGTTACAGGCTTCTTTTTTCTTCCATTTAACATATTCCTCCTTAAATGCTGCCATGAGTTCCTAGGTTATTTTCTGAAATGTTTCTGTGTTTAATGGAAGGTATGAAATAGGAATACGAGTTTTTTTGTGTGTCTAGCAAGGAGATTTTAAAAGTTAATACTATATTTGAACATTTTGTGATATGTCATTTGAAATTTCTGTCTAGTTGTGAAAAAAAACTACTCAGGAAAGTAACCAGTAGTTTTTTTTTTGTTAATGTAGACCTTCAATATTGATGTACGACAGTTACATTGGGCAGAATATATAGAAAACTACTGCATGGGAACTAAGAAATATGTATTGAATGAAGAAATGTCTGGCCTTCCTGCAGCTAGGAAACATCTGAACAAGTGAGTTTTACATGGATTTGATTGCATCGTGTCTTTCTTATAAAATATTACACAATTTTTTTTGTAAACTGGTATATTGAATAAGAAATATTGCTAATATATTTATATTTAGAAAAAGTGCTTACATTTGATCTGGAACTATGATAGTATTGATTTAGCCTAAGATTTTCAAAACTTCCTATCTTCATCAACTTATATTTCTTAGCATGAAGTTCAGGTGGAATTAAGTTTTAAAAATCACTTATTATCTTCTCTTATATTGCTACTGAAAAAGTAAAGATATTAGAAGAAAGTAAAAATATGTTCTAAACTGGAAGTTATTTATTTAATTTTTTTTTTTTTTCTACTCAAATAATCTTTGGAAGAGAAGAGATACAACAATATATTTATTCAGTGTCGAATTTTTTTATTTGTTTATAAAATAGTTATAATTTTAGTCTCTTTATAAAGGTGATACATGCTGATTGTTAGAACCTCAGAAAATAGAGGAAGAAAAATCAGTGGTAATCCATCATTCAGATATGCAGATATAATTATATTCAGATATAATTTTAATAATAATCTGTTTTATTTGTAGTTTTTTATATGATTTTTATAATAGTTTTTAAGACTTTTACATTATTATCCCTCTCATGCCTCCCAACTCTTTTCAGGGTAGCCAGTTGTATAGATGAGAAAATTGGGGCTTAGGGAAGTTGCATTTGCCTAGGTCATATTGTGTAAAGAAGCAAAGCAAACTAGGATATTGATCTTTTGACTCCTTATTCAAAGCTCTTTTTCTGTACATTGTTGTTGCTATATTGCAGTCCTATCTTACACTGCCTGCTGAAGTTAATGGAATTTATTTAATATTATTATGTATCTGAAGGTTTGTATGTATGCCTTTTAAACACCATCAAAAAACATCAAAAATGTTTTGAACCATGAGCAAGGTAGCATGTTATGTTACTGTTTGAGAAAGGAAGGTCCTCCTTTATAGAGCTAATGCCATGTTTTATTCTTGGATGAGGATTTGTGCATTTGGCTTTTGATCATGTGACTGTCAGCTATAACTGAAGAAGTGAGTTTTCTTGTCTGACAACTTGTAAGCAACTAAAGATGTCAAGAAATGTTTACTGTGTTTTGTCTGTACTATGATGTACATAAGAAAAAACCTTTGTAGATTATATAGGAAACTCCAGGAGTTCAAGGGACATACCTGTTTTATCTATAAAATGAGGGTACTTCAAAAAGTTCATGAAAAAATAGAATGAAATGATAATACTAATCTTTCCATGAACTTTTTGAAGACCCCTCATGTACTTGACAGCTAGCATAGTACTAGGCACACAGAGGATGTCCAATATTTGTTTAATGAATAAATTGCATCCCAAATATACTTTTTGATTGATTGCTGTATTCATTGTTAATGCATTATTTGATGTACTACTGTCCAGAATATACGCAGTCAGGTTTGTTTGGATTTTGCTAACTTTCTAACTTAAAGACTTCGAATTTAGTTTTAATTAAGGTTCAAATTAATATGGATTTGAAATTTGATTAGATTAAAAACTGAGCATTAATTAGTCACCAGTCTAATACATCTTTTGATTTGCTTTCCAGGTTGCGGAACATACGTTATGGTTTCAATACTATTCTTGTGATCCTGATCTGGCGCATTTTTATTGCAAGATCACAAATGGCAAGAAACATCTGGTACTTTGTGGTTAGTCTGTGTTACAAATTTCTGTCATACTTCCGAGCATCCAGCACTATGAGATACTGAAGACCAAGAATTTAGCATTAGAACATCTATGCATATGGTGGTCTAAATGCACAAAATATAAAATGTACTTATGTCATCTCACCTTTTGTCAAGACGTTAAACCATCTTAGATCAGAGTGTGGAGTAAATTATAGTACGTTTTATGTAACATTTTAATGTTTATGCTCATAAAACCTAGTGAACACACTGTGGTATGCCAGCTGAAATCTATAGTAGCCACCAAAACTATGACTTAACATTTAGATCCCTGGAAGAAGCGGGTGTGGGATAAGGGCAGGAGTGGGGAAATAGGAACACTGACCAGTATAACTGTGCAATTCTGGAACATATTAATTAAAATATGCCTTAACATATAGTGAATTTCTAATTCTAATATTCAGTGCAATGGAAAGCATTTATTTGGACAGGAATACTAGCTACATTGGTAGATGTTTGATTCTTACAGTGTTTGATTTTTTTTTTTTTTAACAGTTGAAGTGGTTTTAGTTTTGTTGAAATCATGGCCACACTATTTTCACATCATCCTGTAAGTTATTGAGTGGTATCAAACATGAAAAACATGATCTCGTTTTTCTTTTTCTGATTAAACATCTGATGCATATCATTTTTCTATAAGCAATCAGTTGCTTTCTTAATCGGAAGGCTATGTATTATTTCTAAAGACCGAATTGGATCTAAGTGGGTTTGAGAATCCATATCAGCGTATACTATGTTTTTTGAAGGAAAGTTTAAACAAATTCAGTAAAACTGTTAGTGTCAAAAAGAGTGGGAATACATTGTTCTTGCCCATGTTGTTATGATCAAATAAAAATCAATCCTGTGAAATTGTGTTCATGTTTTGAAGCAGGAGGATTTCTTGAGACTTCGTTGGAGGTGGGAGTGGGGAGGGATTTACCATACTTGTGCACTCCTTCCTTTATAAATTTCATTTATACAACTTTTTAAAAAGGTGTATACGTTCTTTACAATGAAAACTGAAAGTGCATTATTACGGAAGAATGTATTTGTAGGTAGTAATAACATTCAGAAAATGTCTTTGTGTGTAAATGCATACTAATTTTGATCTTCAAAGCTGAATTTCTTCAAGAAAAATAAAGTAATGCACAAGATAATATGTATAAAATTTAAGTAAAGGACTATATTTACATACCACATAAAGGAGCAAACTGTTGAATGAGTTTGAAGATACCATTTTTTTTTTTCTGCATGTGGTTTTAGCTTTAGAAAGAAATGCATTATAGAAACAAGTAATAGCAAGAAAAGTGGTGTATATTTTAATGGTACATTATAATTCCCTTTAAATCTTACTAGTAGTTAACTCACGTTTTAAAGTACATTTGGTTTAACATTGTTCAGCATAACACTGTTCTAATTAAGCTAATCAAGTTGTACTATATTTAAATCATCAACAGTGTACCTTGAATATGTTTAAAGAAGTCAGTTCACAGTAAAAAAAAGTTACATGGAACTTTACATTTTAATTTTCTTTGTCAATTTAAATGCAGTATGAGAAGTTTATTTTGCTATTATGAAAAAACTAAATGTAAAGGAAATCACCTTCTTCCATGCAGGTGTATAATCTTGAAAAGGAAAGATGCTTCCATGTTGAAGCCAGATTTTCTGTAGTAAAACTTTTAAACATTATTTTAAAAGAAATACATATGTATATAGCTATATATTCTTTGGAATGATACTGAAGTCTCTGGTCTAGGACCATACCTTTGTACAAGGTGTGAGAGACCATGACAGTGTCTGAAAATGGAATAAATGATGATGCCTTTGATTTAAAGTGGCCCATGTAGTATGCACTGAGTACTCCATCTCTCCAAATATATTTCCATAATGAGTTGAAAACATGTCAACATTTGTATGATTTTTATACTTCTGCCAGATATACATAGAATCAAAAAAATGTCTTTATGTCTCACAAAAGAGTCGGGACAACTTGGGCAGGCCTGTGATGTGCAGAGGGATTATAAGACTTCTGAGCTGTTTTATTGTTCTTGCAATCTAACTTAAAGAAATGCTAACTTGGGAGGATGCTGAGGCCACTGCATTAATGTTGTGTTTTTGTTTAGAATTCTGTTATCGAAAGAAAGCTAATGAGTAAATTAACTAAGTACGTTGTTCTGGAATTTGAAGTTCCAAGATTAGTATAAAGAGAATATAGGTTGTTAATCCCCAAACCAACTAGACTTTGATCTTAAGTCAAACTTAAAGATTTTGGAAATCATTTCTGTTTGTGTCATTTGCTAGACGTGGTTTTTAGTTCTGGTTGATAATATTTTCTACACAAATGCATTATTTAACAGGATGGTCAATTGATAAATTTAATATTTCATTTAACTCATTTGATAAAGCTGTATTGTAAAATGTGGGTTTTTCCCCCTATTCGCTCTTAACTCTGGCATATGTATTTGTATATTGTGATGTCATTGTGACTATTTAAATTTGACTTGGCAGCATTAATATGTCCTAACACTCAACACAGAGAAGCATGGCAATACCTTCTTTGACTTAAGGATGGCATAAAATAAACATTATTTGAATCTTTGTAATAAAGCTTGGAAGCAGGGAGGAAAAATCTCATTTCTCCCTTTTTTGTGTGTTTGTCTGTAGGAACTGGTTTGGGATTTTTTGTTTTGTGTGTGTGTGTGGTTTTTTTTTTTGTTCTTTTAAATGTAAATTGATAATCTTTTATAAGAATACAAGCATTATTAGGTGCCTTTGTTTGTAAACCAAAAAGTAATAAATGAATCCCTATATTTCCATTGTAGTATTTATTGTATTTTTATGTTCTGAAAATTACCCATGAGACAACGTAATTAGAATTACAGGAAGCAGTCCTTACTTAGGCTTCTTGTCTTTTTTAGGTGTATTCATTAATTCTTATATCCTAATTTTATTTAATTCTGAGTCCCTCACACAGCATTTTAGGGGAAGCATACAGGCAAGATGAGCACTTTTTGTTAAAGTATTATTTATGTATTAACTGAAACGAGGTGATTTTTCTGTTTTCTAAAAATAGTACCAAGAGATTGCCAGGGTGTCATTAGGCTCCAACTGCTCTCCTCTCTACATTGAATGATATCCTATTTATAGGTACACTTATAGTAATTTATGTCTATTGAATAAGTATAAGGGATTGTTTATTAGTAATAGAGATTAACTGAGCCTTTTTGGATGGGGGGAAAAAGGAGAGAGTGTCAGGCTGGGGTGCAGATAAGTGTAAATGGCCTTCTAAATATACCCCTCTGGGCTGACTCCCACTGCTGACTTGAAACCATTAGGACTAACTTGCTCTGTTTTGAGAAAAACTTTCTAACGTCTTGCATGAGAAACTAGCAAAAAGGATGTATGCCACAAAGCTTGATTCAGAAATGAGTTAATTAAATTAATGGTCTCTGTGATAAAAGATATATGAAATATTTTCTTCTTGAATTCATATTTTTGTCTTGGAACATTTTCTAGTGATAGGATGTATTTGTCCTTTTTTATGGTGGTACCCTGTTATCATACATCTTTACTACCCTTAAGATTCCTAAACAGATCATCTTTGTCAGTTGATTGTAGTTATGCACAATTGTTAAATAATTCCTTTGATTTTTCTTTCTTTATTAAAAAAAATTTGAGTAACATTAAGTTTGACATTCTCCTTTGCAAGTTGATGTCTTAAAATACATTTACTTAGAAAAACACAAAGTAGTAACTATGAGTTTAATATCTTTACTGTGGGCCTAAACTCAGAGGAATAAGTCTATAGTTATTTTTTTTGCATCTCAGACAATATCTGTAATATCTATGATTTTTACAAGGAGAAGTGAGGCAATCAAGCTTTTTTTGAATTCATTAAATTATGCAAACATTCCTAGTTACTCCCTTCAAAATATTTGTCTTAAGAATCTTACAGATTTTTAACTGAATTAGGTGTCATCCAAAGATGCTTTGGAGGCAGAATTCCTTTATTTTTTATGATGCAACTTAGTATTATAGCTGTTTTCTTTGGTTTTGTTTTTTTAAACAAACACACCGAAACCTAAACATACAGATGAGTGTAGATTTATTAAAATAGTCATCAAGGGAGATTGTATATTTATTTCACTAGTATTTAGTTTGACATTTAATACCCAACTTCCTGCTTTCTGTTACATCTTTCACAGGTTCCTGTTGGTTCTCCCAACTTGGTTGTTGATTTCTTGAGAGGAAAACCAGTTTTGCAACTTTTATATTGTAAAAATAACACCAGCTAACATTTATTGAGTACTTACTATGTGCCAGGCACTTCTCTAAGCATTTTATATGTAATAACTCATTTATGCCTTACAATAGCTGTCTGTTGAGGAGGGCCCCTGTATTACCCATTTCTTATAAGTGTGGAGGCATATGAACATTAATAACTTGCCTCACATTACACTGCTCGTGGCAGAGCCAAGACGTGAGCTCAGGAAGTCTAGCTCCAGAGCCTACACTCTTGTTCACTACAATATGCATTCAGCCCTCTGTGGGTTCTGCAGCCATGGATTCAACCAACTGCAGATGGAAAATATTCCAGGGGAAAAAAAAGGATGGGTGCATCTGTACTGAATATGTACAGATCTTTTTTTCTTGTCATTTTCTAAACAATATAGTTTAACAATTATTTACATTTACATTATATTACATATTATAAGTAATCTGGAGTTGATTTAAAGTATATAGGAGAATGAATATAGATCATATGCAAATACACACCATAGTAGTATTTTATTTCAGGGACTTGAGCCTCCCTATAGTTTGGTATCCACGGGGGTTCCTGGGACCAATCTCCCACAGACACTGAGTAACGACTGCACTGCCTTTTACTGTAAAAATATAAATATTTCTGAACTATTTAGAGAGGTCCTGTGACATGTACTAAAATGTCTTTATTGACTTATTTCAAAAGCCCAGCATTCATCCATTCAACAAATTTTGAGTGCCTATTATGGTTTAGTCACTGTTTTATATTGCAATTATCTGTATCACTCACCAAACTAAGCTTCTTAGCTTTAGTAACCCAGTCCTGACTATAACACACTTCCTTTCCTTAAGGATTATGATTTAATATAGGTAGGTAAACAGGTAATTTTAATATATAATGACAGATAAGAACAAAGTACTAAAAGCACAGAGGACTTATTTACTGTTTATTGTTTTGGGGAAGAGCTCATACAAACGTAGGACTTTTGAGTTGTGGTTTTAAGTATGATTGGAGGAACACTGGGATAGTGAAGCATCCAGGCATCTGGAAGACCTTGTACAAAGCTGGGAAGTGTGGGGAGCAGTGAGGAAATTTTGGGGTGCTAAAGGATAAGATGGCTAAAGAAAGATGAGGCTGGGGAGGTAGTTGGGGGCCAACTGAGACCATTTGCATGCTCAGAATTCACTATAGGCTGTAGAGTGGCTGTCAACAAAAACTCTGAGAAAGTTTTCCTAACCAAAGCACACCCAATTCCTATTAAGTATATATTTTGTACTTTAAGTAAACTAACCTATTACATATCTTTTCTAAATGAAATGAGAGAAAAAATACTCGTATGGTATCTCTAAGTCTTTTTTGAAACTACAAACCACACCAGTGTTTAAACAACCAGTCTCTTTGCTTTTCAGTTTTCTATGATTATCAAAGTGCAATTCCCAGACAGAGTCAGGGAAGTAATAAGAAATACAAATTGCAGACCTTTCCTCCGATCTACTGATTCAGAAATTCAGAGGTGATGGTGGTGCAGGGTTCCCAGCAACCTGTTTTAACAAGTCCTCCAAATGATGATTTTTTAATTTTTTTCTTTAAAAGATGATGGTAAGGGGATCTTAACCCTTGACTTGGTGTTGTCAGCACCACACTCTTCTGAGTGAGCTAACTGGCCATCCCTATATAGGGATCCGAACTCGTGGCCTTGGTGTTATTAGCACCACACTCTCCCAAGTGAGCCACGGGCCGGCCCTCTCCGAATGATTGTGATGGAAACTAAAGTTTGAGAACCGCTGGTCTATGTAGCCAGACTTCATGAGAAACCAACAGGGTCCAAGCAGAGTGCATTCCTGGCATTTGGGGAATTTGTCAGGAATGTACCACTTGACACTAGAAATATGTAAGACGTGATACAAAATATGTGCATACATAGAAAACGGTCTGAACTGGCAGGAATAATACCAAAATATTAAGTTAGCACTTATGTGCTGGAGTTGTGGGTGATCTAGCATTTTGCCCCTTTTTCTTCCATATTTTCTACGTTTCTGCAGTGAGCCTAAGTGTTTTTTTAACCAACGTAAAGTTTCTGTTTTAAAGTAACAGATGAAGGTTCTTGAATCTAGAAAAATAAAAATATAAAAATGTGTCTTTTCTCCAGTAAAGGGTCAGGGTTTGTTCATTCTGGATTTTTAGCTTGAGATAGAATTTTTGTCTTGTGAGTAGGGAACAACTACTTACTACTGCCATAGCCCTAGAAATTGTCCAGGTCTTTTTTATTATGTTTTTGGTGTACTTGTTACATATTTCCTTGCTTACCAGTTTCTGACTTAGTCTTTCTCCGATGACTTTGCCAGCTGCAAGTATATGTCCTGTGTAGCTAAGTAGTCAAAGTCCTCCAACTAGCTTAGTTTTATTTTGTAATTCTCATTATAATGGTATATTGGCATTCTCATTTGTAAATAAATTAACCGTGAGTTTTTAGAGAATGTGCCTCTCACAGAGACTGCTCAACTCTTGGTAGACTGAGAAGGTATTTCTGGTCCTTAAAGCTGAATTCTAGAGCCTGTGCCATAGCAACCTCTACCATAGCATGGTACAGGCAGTTGAAAGTATTGCTTATTTTAGAATGTCTTATTTGAGGAAATCTGAAATGATCAGGATTCTTTTGCCTTAACCTGTATGAAAACAGGGCCTAACCTACTCCATGATATTGAAATATGTATTTACATTGTTTTCTCTGTTCCATTTGTGAGCTCTCCTAGAGGGCAGGGCTTATTTTTTGAGGTACCTGGCATGTAGAACTTATTCAATAAATGTTTCAGCTTAACTGATAGAATGATGTTTGTCTTATCAGTCACAGTATTGTTAAGTTTTCTGCTCATATATAAGATGTTGCGGTTAAGAAGACTGCCAGGAGGGGTGTAAAAGTTAATACCAGTAACCTCTTTTGTTTTTTTGATTTTTGTGTGTGTGTGTGCACACATGTGCTTACTTAGGGACGTTGGCAAAATAGATAATGCAAATGCCCCAAGTTAGAAACTTCACAGTTGACCAAATTTACTGTAAAGTCTTTTATTCATAAGCTTTAACTGTTAGCCACTAATGTAACATCATACTAAATGCTATCTTCAAAATTCTTAACAGACTGTAATCAAAGTACTAACTCTGATGCCTTACACCTTCAGAGCTTTTCTTTATAAAGACATTTAGCCAAAGAAATATAGTTACCTAGATTAAGGGCAATTTAAGTCCTGGTGTATGGGTGAGCTTTGTGAATCTGCTTAGCTCAGTAGTGCTACAGTGGTTAGAGTCTGAGCTGTGCATATTACACTTGACAGTGCAGTATAATGGTCTAATGGAACACTTTGACCTGCCTACATCATCTGCCTTCCCCCGCGATGTGCCAGAATGCATGTCGTCAGCCTGGGCTAATTTTTTGATTTTTCCTCCCTCTGGTATAAGACACAGTATTCAGTATACTGTAAGACTGATCTCCCTACTCTGACATCCACCAAACTTCAACCCTCAATTGCCTCATTGTATAATTTCAGTATTATTCTAATTTATACTGTGTTATGAGCACCCTCCTACCTCTCTTGTATTGTCAGATATACTTCACTTACAAGCACGTTGTATGTATCCACACTGTTAGTTTAAGACAGATTCTAGGTCATCAGAGTAAATGGACAGTTTCTTGAGGAAATGTCAGTGCTGGGGTCCTGGAGATCCAGAGATCCTCCATGGCATTAGACATGTTAGCATAATCTCAAAAAGACACACACAAAAAGCATCCCTTAGGAGAAAAATGGAGGAGCCCCTTATAGCAGAAAGGAAATCTTTTCTATCCCCTCCTAATGCAGAAAAATAAATGCAAGGGGGAAATGTTGACTTTGAAGCATCCTAAAACTGTAGTTCTGGAAGTTTTTCACAGAGTCCAGGTATATTGTATAAATCTAGCCTCATCTCTTTAAGAGCTACTTACTCCTTTTTTTGCCCACCTTGATCCCATTGCTACTCTGTTTGCCACATGGTTCCTTGATAGATCCTTTGTCTTCTTTTTCCTTCTGGTCTCCCATTTTGAAAACTCCCTTTCCAACTGCGATAAGTCTTCCCGGATCCTCTGGCATTCTTATTCCAGCGGGTTGGGCTGATTCTCCTTGTAGGAGATTGGATTCCTATAAAGCCCGCACACAAAAGATTTGCCTCTTTTGGAAATAACCAAGCAGTTAAAGATTAATGTTGAAAGGGATTCTTAAAGAGCTTTGAATATCCATTGCTAATTTGCTAACCTGACTCCAATTTTATCACTGACCCTTGTATATCTATAGATCCCTTTCTTCTATTCATTTTCCCAATAATTCAGTAAATAAAAGTTGCTATCAGAGAAAGAATATTGGGAGGGAGAGGAGCCTTCTCTGAAATATAAATAACTAATTGTGAAAAAGTAGAAAAGATTTGTCAAGCATTATGCTTATTTAATTCTTAAGTTGGATGATTTCTCGGAACTCACACTCTTCACAGTATTGCTAGGGTTCTTGAAGAATCAGGGTATAAGTTAATAAAGCCCAAACTGAAAATGTCATCTCTTCCTGGGTGATGCAGATTGCTTTGCAACCTACAAACCACTGCAAGCCCAGGGATTATTCCAGCTAACCCCCAAACCAGGGTCCCATACCTGGCCAGTGATTGAAACTATCCGGGTAACTTTTTCAACAGAGGTTCCCCAGACTGACCCCTAGAATTTCTGATCAGTTAAGGGCTAAAGAGAAGCTTAGGAATCTGAAGTTTTTAAATTCTCTCCCAGTGATTTTGACAATGAACGATCCAAGTTTGATTTTCCTTGCCCTAAGCCAGTGGTATGCAGTAGGATCATCTGAGGAGCTCCATAGGCATAAAGATATCTGGTCCCTGCCCAGTGGCCTTTTATCCCACAAAACTGGGATGAGTACTAGGTATTTTTATTTATAAAAGCCTTGTGGGTGATTTGACATACTCAGGACATTTAAGAACCACCCAGATCTTTTCAAGAAATGCCTTACCACTCTTGGGGGAAAAAATCCAGCATTTTTTCCAAATAAAAGCAGGAGAGGGCTTCCAGTCAAGATGACGGAATAGATGGTCCCCAGTGTCACTCTTTCCCACAAATCAACCAATTTACAACTATTAAAAAGCAATGAATGCCAAGCTGGGGCTGCTAGAGCTTAGGGGAAGAAGAGGAGAGACCTACGGAGTTCATGAAGGCAGGAGAAGCCACGATGAGAGAAAGAAAGGATCACTCCCACCATTTTGAATCCCAGCTGCTTCAAGGCTGGAGCTAGTGAGTGCATGGAGCAAGAACTGGCAAAAGCCACAGCTGTGCCCTTCAGATGACCTTGCTTGGAGGCAGCAGGGGAGAAGAGGGCCTTGGTGGCCCTCAGGCCAGCAAAACCACTAACAGGGTTTCCATGGGTCCACATAGGAATGATGGGCCACAGACAACTGAAAAAAGGAGCCACTGAGAGGCTGGCGAGTCATCACAAGGGACTGTGCATGGCCCATCCCATGGGAAGTGTTTGGAGTTTGTGTTGTGGGGGAGATGGGCCCACCAGGGGAACACTGGGGCACAGCATGGACAGCTGATCTGCCCCCCAGTCAGCACAGGACCACTCAGTGAAGACTGGTCAGGAATACAGATCTGCAGGGGGTGCAGTTTACTGAAAGGTCTCAGACCCAGACCAGAGTTTCCACAAAACCCAGGTATACTGGAACTCACAAGACCCAGAAGTACATATGAAGTAAGTGGTTAAAACCTGAGCTGCAGCGCCAGCCTGTGGCTCACTTAGGACAGTGCGGTGCTGATAACACCAAGGCCACGGGTTCAGATCCTATATAGGGATGACTGGTTAGCTCACTGGCTGAGCATGGTGCTGACAACACCAAGCCAAGGGTTAAAATCCCCTTACCAGTCATCTTTAAAAAAAAAAAAAAAAAACCTGAGCTGCACAAAATCCTTCCCCAGGGAATCAGCAGCAAAGCAGCAATTTAGCTCAACTACAGGGCTCAAGTGCTGGTCCCCATAGGAAGTTCCCCCATTTTAAAAGTGAGCAAAGGACAACAAATTAGTTTCCATGCAGAGTTTAAGTGGTAGAAACAGTGAATAATCCAACACAGAACTGAAAGATAAAACAAAATACCCCCAGACCAGATACAAAGTTTGATATAAACTAGTAAAGGTCTCATATCACCAAAGAACACCTATAAAGCCTAGAAGGACTGGAAACCCCCTGGGCTCCCAAGCCAGGGAGGGCTGAGGGCCTCAGCCATGCCCCCTGACACCTGCAACCAGCCCAGTGATGACCACCGAGCCTCTGCAGGAAGCATCCTGGACTCCCGAGCTGGGGCAGTGGGGGGCTAAGGGCTTCAGCCACCCCCACCCCCGACATCTGCACCCAGCCCAGCAACAACCAGACTGAGCCATCCTGTAGGAATGGGGGGGGGGGTGCCAAGGGCCTCAACCATGTCCTTCCTCCTCCTCCCACCCTATTTCATTCCCCCTTCCCCACTCCCCCTCCCCCAACTGCTCTGCAACATCTTAGAGTGTAAAAAAAATAATATTAATAAGAAGCAAATCTAAAAAAGAAAATAAAAAGCAGATGACAGCAATATGCCAAGTTGCAGTTCCTTAGCATTTTTCTGCAAATTCCACTGCTGTTTCAGTACAAACATTCTGATTGTTTTTGTAAATGAATACACCATGTCTGTGTTTCTAACATACTATTCCATGGTAACTGCAGAGCAAAAGTCACTTACAAAATGTAAAAAATACTATAATAACAAAACTCTTCCATGAGGACAGAGATGCAAAATTGTATAGTGGAAAGAGCATTAGGTTGTAAGACTAGGTATGAATTCGCAGTCACTCACCAGCTATAGGTTTATGAGTGAGTCATTTAACCTCTCTGCCTCAATTTCCTTATCTGTAAAATACCTGCCTAGGAGGTGGTTGTAAGCACTAACTGATACAATGAATATAAAGTATATGGTACATGGTAAGTGTTCAGTAGCTACCCTCAAAATCACCCAAAATGTTCCAAACTATGGAAGGAATTGTTAGGATTATATTAATGCAACCTAATTTATATTCTCCAATTTTATACAATGACTTTCCCATTTCTGATATTTCTATCACTTTTTTTAATCATTAAAGAATAGAAATTCTGAATATTTTGAGTAAAAATATAAAAAAGTAATTCTCTTTTCTCCTTGAAATGTTATTATTAATAACACTTTTAATTGAGCACCCTTCCCCACTGTGGCTTCTCTGCAAACAACAACCCTTACCCCCTGGGATAGAGTGAGGATCCTTTAAACCGTCCCCACCCACGGATAAAATTCTCACTCACTTCACCTGAGGGCAGAAGAGTTCCTTAAAGCTGGCCAGTTCCCAAATCATTCATCTCCTAGGAATTTTTGTTAGCCACACCTTGATGTCTCACCCTCTTTCCCACTCCCAATGATCCGTAGTCAGCCAGTTGTAAGGCAAACAATAGTTTGTCTTCCCTTCCCTTCTGGGGTTGAGAGGTTTATAGCATGTGCCCTGGGACCCATAAGTGTTCCAAGAATATTTTGGAAGTTTCCTTCCTCTTGCTTGTATTTAAAAAGATAAACTTGAAATGCAAAACTATCAGCTTTTTCTAGCTATACAGCTTGGCTATTAAGAGCATTTCACATTCCATAAGCCTTATAGTCCTCAATACTAAGAAATTAGAGGCATGGGTGCCCTATAATCAGTGCCCTATAATTAGTAAAAGCTTTAAACTGTCCAGAAACAAACTCCAGTTAACTGAAATGGAAGGGAAATCATCCCACCCTACCCCCCCCCTCCATATTTATACACACATGCATTTAAAATCTTCTGATTCAAACTAGGCTCCTTCCTCAGAACTAAAAATCTTCATGAGAAGAGTTTCACTTACAACTAGAAATTGCAGAATACATGTGTTTAGAGATTGTTAAATCGCAGGTTCTTGGCTTTAGATTTGGGTCTTGCTGCTCCACACATTCCATATAGCTATCTCACCCTTTCTTGTTTTCAAAGGGGAGTGTACAATGTTTCCACAGTCGGCTGCCAGGTTTGTTTGTTTTTTTTTTTTCAGGCTTAAATTACTTTTTAAAAATTTTATTTCAGTTTAAACCAATACATTCACAAAATAAATCTGGTTTCCTTTTACCTTTTTTCCTTGACTAGAACTTTCTAGTTATTTCAGTTGAGTTTATGATTCGATCCCTTTCCCCACCATATCCTTTCTCCTAAGAGGAAAGTTCCTGTGCTGAGTGTTTTCCCTTTGCCCCTGCAGGCCCCCTCTCCTGTCTTTTCCACACTGCTTTCTGCCACAACAAGCTGACCTTTGTGGGTAACACATTTGGGTTCCCTTGCCCTCTGGCTTCTAGTTGGGTTCAGCCAGTGAGAGAGATTGGCAGGAGTAAAAGACTGGAGGAGAGGGTGGACCAGGGTATTTATCCCTCAGTCCTTCTGGGCCCTGGCTTGGCAGTGGTAGCCTTCTCTACCAAATGCCAGCATTTCTGTAGGGTGTCGTCTCTCTTGGCGGCTACACGTTTCTTGGAGATCCAATAATTGCTTCCTCCCCTTGCCCTACAGCTCTCCCGACTGTTGCTAGTCCCTGTGCTGCACCATCTTTTGGTTGGGTGCCATAATCCTGCCCACACTTCGTTAAACTCTTGCTTTTCAGAGAATGCTGTTTTCTGTCTGTATTCAGATACAACTCTTCATATACATCTTGGCAGTGATAGGATTCAAGATCCCAAATATGGTGGAATAAAACCTACTGACTAGTCCTGAAAATTTTTTCACTCTTTTTTCTCTTTTTCAAGTTGGCTAGTACTTCCTTGTCAGTACCAATGTAGAAATGCCATCATTGCATGAGAATCAGTCCTGCTCTTTCATATATGACACTATACAACAGATTGCTGAGGCAAATTCTTTGCCTGCAAAAACTCTTTCCACTCACTCACTCTATTCAGTCTGAAAGTCACAGCACTTCTATATGGTGCCCTTCATCCATCCCCTAAGATCAACTCAACTCTGGAAGAGACTGCTGAAAGCTGTCCAAAATAGAAGTTATCTCTTACACCTGCAGTCTTCTCTCTCCTCCAGAATTTTCCTGTGTCTCGTCAGTAAAGACCTTATCATGCACCCAGGTGAGCTAGAAACTTGGGAATCATTCTCGAATCGTTCTCATACACTAATCATTCTCATATACTAAACGTTCTCATCCACTACACAGCTCACAACCTTATGCATATCTAAGTGGCTTGGTGTTAAAACAGTTTCACAGCTTGTCAAGATGGACGACGACAGTTCTAGAATAGGAAAAACATTACGATTATTTGTTTTTTCTCCTTTAATCTGTGGACATGGTGAATTATTCTACTCTAAATGATAAAACAACCTCATATTTCTTGGGTTAAACCCAACTTAGTCATGGCATATAATCTTGCATATACACTATTCAATTTAGTTTGCTAATGTTTTAACTTACCACAGTCTACTTTGAATTAACGTTACAACATTAAACATACACAAGCTTTACTATGGTATATTTCCATTTATCTCCCTCCCGTTCTTTGTGCTACTGTTGTTAATTTTTTTTTTTTTTTTTACTTTTCCAAATTTTATATGAAACCACAAATACATTGATATTTTTGCTTTAATTAGTCATCTTTTTTTCTTTTAATGAACTTAAGAAACAATAAAAAAGTATTTAACATTTCTAGAGTCCTTCATTCCAGAACTCCATAGTCCATCCATATTTTCAACTGATGTCATTTCTCTTCAGCTTGAAACATTAACATTTCTTGAAGTGTAAATCTGCTGGTGATGAATTCCATCAGCTTTTGTTTATCTGGAACTGTCTTTATTTCATCTTCATTTTTAAGGATATTTTTCCTGAGAAAAAAATTCTAAGTTGACAAGTTTTTTCTTTAAATACATCTTTCTATTGTCTTTTGATGTCTATTGTATCCCATAAGAAGTCAGTGATTATTCTTATCATCTGTCCCCTTTATATAATGTGCCTTTTTTCTCTGGCTGCTTTATTTTGTTTTCAGCAATTTGACTATGATAGACATATTAAGATGGTTTTTGTTTGTTTCTTTTAATGTTCCTACTGCTTAGGTTTTATTGAGCTTCTACTGGGGTGTGTGGGCTTATAGTTTTCATCAAATTTAGAAAATTTTGGCCATTATTTCTTCAAAAATTTTTGTACCAATTTTACTCTTTTCCTCTGAGACTCTGCATGTATGTATATTAGACTGCTTAATGTTATTTCATAGATTACTGAGGCTATGTTTAATTTTTCAGTTCTTTTTCTCTCTGTGCTTCAGTTTGGATAGTTTCTATTGACCTATCTTCAAGTTAACTGATTTTTTTTTTTTTTTTTGGAGTGTTGAATTTGCTGTTAAGCCCATCCAGTAAAATTTCATTTCAAATATTGTAAGTTTTACTTCTAGAATTTCCATTTAGTTCTTTTTATATATATACTTTTCATTTCTCTACTGAGATTCTCAATGTCCATTTTTTCATTTAATTTTGAATACAGTCATAGGTCACTTAACAATAGGATATGTTCTGAGAATGTAATGCTAGGAATTTTGTTGTTTTGCAAACATAGAGTATACCTGCAAAAACCTAGGTGGTATAGAGCCTACTACACACCTAGGCTATATAGTATAGCCTGTTGCTCCAACCACTGTCGTATATGTGGTCTGTTTTTGATCAAAATGTCATTAAGTGGCACATAACTATATATTGATAAGAGCTGTTTTGAAGTCCTTGACTGCTAATTTCAACACCTGTGTCCTCTCTGGATCTGTTCCTTTGAACTGGGTTTTTGTTTTTGTCGTTGTTGCTGATGCTGTTCCTGCTGATGGGTCATATTTTCCTGTTTCTCCCTGTGTCTAGTAATTTTTATAGCTTGCTGAACTTTGTGGATATCATGTTATAGAGAGTCTGGATTTTGTTTTCTTTTCTTTGAAGAGAGTTGTGTTTTGTTCTTTTAGACAGTTTGTTTATTGGCAGATCAGCTTGATCCATTTGGGGCTTGGTTACAGGTTTTATTATCATGGGACTAGAATAGCCCTTATTCTAAGGCTAGAGTAGATTCTACATCTAACATACAGCCCTTCAGAGCTCTTAACTGAATACCCGGTGTGTTCAGTGAGGTCAGTTTATTCTGACTAGTTGGAACATCATTATGTCCCAGCAGTTTGCAACTTTCAGAATCTTCATTTAGCTGATGGACCCCAATAGCTAAGTCTTCTTGGCAAGCATGTGGTATCTTGCTCTGTGCAGCTTCTGCTTAGTATTTGGCCAGAGACCCAAGGGGGCCCACATGCAGATTTCAGGGGCTCCTTCCCTGCATAGCTCCTTCCTTTCCGTTACCACAACCCTCAATTTCTGGCCACTTTAGCCACTCCACCCGTCCAGACCATTGCTCTCTGTTAGTCTCCGCTTCTCTACTTACCTACATAGTCAAGGCCATTTATATTTAATTTTAGGAGTCTGGAATACAACTCAGCTCCTTGCCTGTCCTCATTGGCTGGGCCCAGAGAACTTTCCATTGGCTCACTGCCAGACAGAGAATGATCTAAAGGAACTGGGAAACCAGCTTGCCCTGTGAAGCTCAGCTTCCCTGTTTGTCCACTGCCAACATCCTTCCTAGCCTGACTCACACTTTCCCTAGAACTTCTAAGTAGCCTGGCCCAAGCTGGCAGCTATGTCACTGGAGAGGGAGCACTCTTATCCTTTAACTCTCAATCCTGGGCTCCCTAAGACACTGGAAGCCCCTTCTGAGGGAGAGCTTGGGTGATCTTCCTACTGTTTCTGGCTGTCTGATTAGGGAGGTGTCTGATATCCAGAAAGAAACTGCAGCTCACTATCTTTCCCTGGATTCATCTAGGGCAACCAGCTCCCTGTCACTGACATAGCCCTTGCTAAATTCATCTGTACCCACAGGACTTCTAAACCAGAGAGGTCAGTGTCAGTGAAAAGGTGGGACTGGTGGGGGATTTAGCCCTTCCATAATCTCTACTGACACCCCCTGGCCGCCCGTTGGTATACTTTGATAAGGACAATTTTTCTCAAATGTATGAAAAATTTGAATACAAGCATTTTAGAAAATATTGCTATTTATATATTGATATGAGTTAAAAAATGTGGCAGTTTGGGTTCTTCAGAACAGACTCTGGGTTAGAGTTTTAGGCTCAAGATATCTGTTAGGAATCAATACCTGTGAAAAGAAGAGAGAAGCCAGATTGGGCAGAGGAAGAAATCAAGCTGTATTGCAGGCCTGATAAAGTCTCAGCCCCAGCAGGGAGCTCAGTAGTCAGTATTGCCTGCTGAATTGTCTTGTATAAAGTTGAAATGGCTGAGCCTTGACACTCCACCTCACTCAGGCACTGGATAAAGACTGCATTGGTTAGGGCACAATTTTGGGCATGGCAGCTCTGCAGCTGAGGTGGATCCTGAAGGAGCTGACATTGGAGCCTATCTGCTGACTGCACCTCCTGCAGCTGTGCAGTTGTCCTTCCTCAAAGGGGGTGGTGGTACATCTTCATCTCTACCACACAGAAAGGTGCTTGCTATGGAAATGCAACCTTGAGACAAATCCCCTTGTCAACATTTCCAACCTGATTGTCACTCCTAAGCCCCTCTTATTTAGAAATTCTGAAGCCAACTAGACTCATCTTTTGAAATCCCCACAGGTAGTGAGGACTAGACTATCAAGGACCCTCAGTAGGATGAAGTTGGGCTGGTGTCATCTGGCAGACTCCAGCAGTCAGTCAGTGCATCCATCCATGTATCTCTCCATCTGTCCATCTTTCCATGTGTCCACCCACAGATGCTCTCTGTGCCAGGCTTTAGGTCAGATGCTGGTGAGACAACTGTGGCTCAAACACGCTCTCTGTCTCAAGGAACTCGTAGTTGGGGTGGGGGTCAGGGGTAGGGGGGAGATGACATCATTGGGAACTCAGCAGCCCTCACTGTGACTCAGGCAGGTGATTGGACCCACAGCAACAGGACTTCAGCTAGTCATTTCCACCACTTCTGGGCCTAGCAGCCAGTGTCAGGCAAGTAGGAAGCATTGAAAAATCAGCCCACATGAGGAAGTTCTAGCAGTGAGGCTGTGAGCAGGGCTGGGCAGGCAATAACTGCCAAGAAGAGTCCAGGCCTGGTCTCAGGAAGTGGGGGTGGGCACACCACAGCCAGGCCTTGGGCTCTATGGAAGTCCTGGTTGTCAAAAGTCTGAGGTGCCTGGGCACAGGATGCAGCTGAGCTTGGAGTGACTGGGGAAGGTGCAGTGAATCCAGAAATGAGGGGTGAGGAAGCAGAGGCTAGGCAGATGTTGGAGTGGAGTGGGGTCAGGGGCACTAACAGTGTCTGTGGCAGGTGTGAGGGGCACAGATCCAGACAGTGGAGAGAGGGTCCACTAGGGTGGGACCCTCAATAGGTGTTTCTCAATGTTCTTCCTCAGAAGGACTTACTGGGTGGGTCCTGAAACTCTCCCCTGGGCTCCTCCTGTTGCCTTTCCCCTGGCCCAGGTCTAACATAGGAGGAGGCTACATTAATGGGTTGACTGGGAGACTTGCCCACCAGTATATTCCGAGATAAACTGAGTTGGTCACAGTGAGTGAGAAAGAGGAAGGTCAGTCCAGAAATAGGCACTTGCCTGCGAGGTTCTCATTTGGCAGACTGACTCTCAGCCAACGGCTATGGCCAATGGAGGGGAGGCTGATAGAGACCGGCCCTCTTAGTCACAGGGATGCCATGGATTTGCCTCAGGACCATTGTTTTCCACATCTTTGCTATTTTGGGAGATTGAGTACAAAAACTTAGTTTCTACTCTTTAACCTGGAAATACTTTCTCTGCCTGCTGCAGAGACACAGCTCCTATAACTGAGACATACCTGCTTATGCCACTTTCTCACCCAGGCAGATCCAATCATGCTGACCAGAAAGACAGCCTTTGGAAGGTCTGGTACCCATGCAGCCAATATTCCAATAGGTGTCGCCTGACAGTCCCCTAAGGAGGCAGACGAGCAAAAGACCCAGGGAGTTTTTTTGGAAGCCTAAGTAGTAATGTTATTTCTGGGCAATTGTAGACCTTCCATCCAAGCCCTGGAACTTGCTGAATATATGGCAAGGAAAAGCTTAAGATTTCACAAGACACTTGCCTTTTGGAGAAGAGTGAAAGGAAAAAGAGGATTAGTATGAACTCTCACGCTATTGTTTTTCTGCTGGAGCAAATTCTCTTGCACCTAGGCTACAGGAAAAGAAAAACAACATCAAAGAACTGCTCTTCTGGGCAGCTCCATGGGCCACTTTGCCCACTCCCCATGGTGGTCATTCTGTTCCTTCTCATTCTCCAAGTTCCTAATCAGTCCAGATTTCTTCCCCCCGAACAACAGAGACTCTCAGGCATGAAACCCCTCCACTTATAGACTATAGGTGCTGCCCCCCTTCCCTGGGTCTCAGAAGCTCCATCATCCTCCTGTTCAAGGCCAGGCCTCCACCTGTGCTCAGGACCCTTCTCCTCTTGACTGTTCCAGGACATCCACCTGTTCATTACTCTCTCTGACCTCTTGCTGTCTAGTGCTTCCTTCCCTTTAGCCTAGCATCCTGCTCCAACGTACTCCATTGAGAGACAGGCACTCCCTCCACCCTCTCCTCCTCATACCAATGCCTTCTTTTTCTCTGCTTTCACTTCCAATCTTGAAACAGTAGTCCACCTTTTCTATCTCAACTCCCTCTCTTGCCACCCACACTTCACATTGCAATCTGACTACTCACGTCTGATGTATACTTTTCAGCAAGTCCTTATCTCATTTGACTTCTCTGCACCATTTGGCACTGTTGACTACTCCATTCTCCTTGAGTCTCTTCCCTCCCTTGGCTTTCCCTAACACAATTATATCTTAGTTTTCCCCAATTTCCTTTGTTGACTTTGTTTTTTTCCCTGCTCTTTATGTGAAAATGTCCTCCAAAGCTCTGCCTTAAACACTTGTCTCTCCTTTGGATGCTTTCTGACAGCAACCCATCCACAAGCATGAATTCCCCTTTGATGACACCTCTCCTGACCTTTGGATTCGTAATTCCACAGGTCTACGTATCATCCCCAGAAGATGTAGCACAGGCACTTTCAAAAAGGAACTTCCCACCATTCAGTGTTCCCTTCTCCTAGGTTGTCTTAGTCAGTGGCCTAAATGCATGTGGTTGCCAGAAAAACAGGAGTCATTCTTGCCTCCTCTACTTATGAACTTGCCTCAATTCTCCTCCTCTTCCTCCTTTCCTTTACCACTGCTCAGCTCTGGTCCTCATAACCTCTTACCCCAATTACTCCAACAGCCTTCCTAGTAGATCTACTTCCTCCTCTCTGGCACTCCTCAGAGTCGTTCTGTGGGACCAGAACCATCTTTCTAAAGCACACAACTGATCACCTCTCTCCTCTTGTAGAGACTTTCAATGGCCCTCCCTCATCTGGCTCCTATCGACCTCTCCAACTTCCCCTCTCCATCCCCACCTTGCATTTTACACTCCATCAACACCAAGCTGATGCCTCTGCAGCTTTGTTCATGCTTTTCCTCCTGTCTCAAATGTCATCCCCATGTTTTCCCTTCAACTTTCCCTATTCATTGTTCAGATGTCCCTCTTCCAAGACACACTTGTCTGACTTACATACCCCTTTCCTGTGCTTGCAGCTATGATAGCTTTTGTCACCACTACATTGTAGTTACTTATGCCATGTTCTAGTTGAGCCATGATTGGGAGTCAGAGTTGGTGGACTGGGCACCTTCTTGGATTCTATTTACATGGGCTGATATGCATGAGGGTTTTTGGTGGTGTGGGGGTGGGGGCAGAGTATTAAGTGTGGGATTGGAAGACAGAAAGATAGAGGATAGGAGGACATTGGAGGTGTTTATTCTCTGCCAGGCCTCTTGAAATGTTTGCAAATCCTGGTGGACAGGTGACTTATAGATGTTGAGAGACTCTGAGCTCAAGCAGAAAGGGAGTGGACATTTCTGGGAGTACAGAGGCTCCCTTATGCAACTCTAAGAACAGAGGACATTGACAAGGAAGAATCAGAGCAAGCTGGAGGATGGGGGCCAAGTGTTGGTTAAAACTGATGGATTGGTTCATGATTATATGTCAAACATTTTTGGGGAACTTCAAGAAATATTTGACGGACATGTTGCAGGAAATTAAAAGGCTCTGAAGGAGTTATTTAAATTAATGTCCCCCCATTTGTATTCACAGGCTGATGAGGACTGGGGACGTTGAGTTTATATTTTCAGTCTTTCCACAACTTCACCCCAAGCTCTGAGGATTGAGACTATTCTTACTCATTTTTTGTTCCCTGGAGCTAAGAACAGCATCTAGACCTAGCAGATGATAAATAGAAGGATGGATGGATGGATGGATGGATGGATGGATGGATGGATGGATGAATGAAAGAAAAGATTATTCTGTTGATTCCTTGCCTCAAACCAAGGGCTTTGGGGGGGCCCCAGCAGCCCTGTGTAGTCCAGTCCAAACAGCAACTAGAGCCTCTTGTTTTTTCATGCACAGTAATAGTGCTCTGACAGTGAGGGACTTGGCCTTCACCCTGGAAGATGCAAAGAAAAACAACCACTGGTGGATCTCACTTGAGCATGGCTCTGGTGGCTGTGAGCCGCGGGCCTTCATGGTGCCCTGGGGAGAGAGGAGTGGCTCTAGAGGTGCTGCCTTCTCAGGCAAAGGCTCTTCTTCCCTCATGAAAACGCCACTCGATCAATACATTTTTGTGCAGCCATGGTGCCAGCGCAAAGCCAGGAATTGGCTGAGGCAGCTTTGGGCTTCCCTGGAAGATAACACCATCCCCAAGCTCTGTCCCCCTTCCTGCTTCCATTTCACAGCCCTCCTGGGCCCCTTTCTGAATCGAGGACCAGCACCATCTGGAGTCCTCAGCACCATCTCTAGGGAACCCACCACAGCCTTCTGCCGACCACATCCTGCCAAGGAAGCTGAAAGAAAATGCCTGTCTTCATTGCCTGGTGGTCGCCTGGCCTTGGGTCCTTTTCCTCCCTTTCAAGTAGCCACTATTTCCCCATGACAGAGAGGAACAGGCTGGGAAAGAGCAAAGGCCTTTAAAGTCAGACAGATCTAGGTTTAAGGCTTCTGCCATTTGAGCACCTTAGGTAACTCCTTTATTCTCTCTAAGCCTCAGTTTTCTCACCTGTAAAATGAGTCACTGTGAAGATAAAATGTGATCATGTATGTAAAGCACATAAAGGCAGTGCCTGACTCAAAGTAGCTGCTTGATAAACCCTAGCACTTATAATGATTAACAGGCAGGCCTGGCAGAGCAATTCTTTGGCCCCTCCTGGGATGAGGGCCTTCCAACAGGCTCAGAGCAAAGATTTAGACAATCCACTGGTGCCACCTTCACTCAATCTAAATGTACATGAGCAGCATGGGATAGGGTTTGCTTTCACTGAACTGGCAGACTAGGTCTTGGACATGAATTCAATTTGGCAAATGTTTTTAAGCGCCTGTTTGTGCTCACACTTAATCTCAAGTTTCAAAGAGAGGATGACATCATTCTGGGGCCAGGGATAGGACAACTAGGACTCCAAGCAAGAGCCTGGGGGAGAGGGGGTAAGCCCCAGGGAGCAGAGCTGGGCACTGTGTGAGCACATTCACCATTACACAGGTCTCCCTCCAGAGCCCTACAGGGATACCTGTGGGTTTTAGAAACAGGAGCCATTTCCCGGCAGATGAGAAGGAATTTGGAGGCACTGTGTGACCCTCAAGAGGACCCAAGGTCCATGTTCTGGCCATGAGATCCTTCTCACATTGGCCCCAGTTTATCTTTCCACTTACATCTCACACTGAAGTGTCCCCTTCCCCATCCAGACTGTCAGTTTCTCAATGGGCTGCTCCTGCCATTTCAGGCAGAATTTTTCTTTATTGCACAGGATTGTCTTGCACACTTATGGACATTTGGCTTCACTGGTCTCCACTCAGTAAATGCCTGTAGCACCCACTCCCTCACTGATTCATTTCCAAATGCTCACACCCATTTCCAAATGTTCCAGGTGCTTTTTGCACTTGCTTGTTTTTCTTCCTGGCATACCCCCTGCCCTTATCCACCAAGTGAAGGCCTCCTTCATGAAAACCCAGCTTAAATGTCACTTCTCAGGAAGCTCCTCCTTCCCCCTCACGACCCCTCTGCCCTGCAGGCCTCCCCAAGTTTCCCACAGATAACAACCCTTCCTTTGACCTAGCAGGTATCCCTAGGCAACCCTATTGGACAGGTTGTTTGGGGGGTCAATTTCTTTTGTCACACTTGTCAAAAGACAAATGTTAAAAGACAAAACTACACCAAATTTAGTTTTGCAGATCTTAATTGGCTTTTATTTGCAATTCTCTAATCGGGCGGCCGTCCGGACCAAAAATGGTTCAGAATGCTCCACCCCACCACATGTGCAGGTTATATTTATAGCCAGGGAAAAGGAAGTGACATACTAAAAACAGAAGTGAGTTTCAGAGACAGCTTGATTGGTACAGGTGGCATTTACCCTAATTGAACCTGGTTTGAACAGTTGGCTGCCTGACATTGACTGGAAGCTCAGCTGCTGTGATTGGCTGAGATTCAGCTATTTGTTACAAAGGCAAATTCCTAAGTTAGGTTTTCAGTTTGTTTACATACTAAGGTTTCAGTTCATTACATAGGACTTGTATGGAGTCTTCTAAAGCCCGAATTTAGTTTGATTTAACACAAAATTACCACAAATACTTACAGATCTAATTGGCTTTTATTCACAATTCATGAATCAGGGCTGTCTCCATTCTACAAAACAGAATGAGAGTTCCTCCCAGGCAATGACAGAACAGTGGGTTTTGTAAGGTGGGAACAAGGAAACAGAACAAGAGGGGGCAAAAAAAACCCAGGTTACTTCAGGTTAATTTTTTGTAAGGATAAAGCAGAGGGGACTTCCTGACTCAGGTAGTCTAGAATCTCCTGTTTTCAGAAAAAACTGGTCTGTTTTGGGATATGACTCCTTAAAGTTTCAGTTTGATTATGTGGCATTTAACATGAGTGACCTCTTTTGGTTTGGTCTGGTTTGTTGGGGTCTACTGAAAGGAGCTCAATCCAAAACAGTTGCCTTCCATAAGTTTTGTTTAATGCACTGTAGCCCCCAGAGGAGCTAGGCTGTTTCTCATAAGCTTCTTTGTATTCCTCACAGTGCCTAGCAGCAAGCTGGGAGATGCACAAGGTGCTAATGCCAGGTGTCCTCAGGGAACTGATGCAGCTTTCTCAGCAGAGAGGGACTGCAGCATGGCTTTCACTGCCACCTGGCGGCCGATCCAGGATGGGGGGTTGGATGCTGTGGAAAGAGCTGCCGGGCCGCAGGCCAGGCTGCCAGAACAACTGGGCTAATGAGGCCTAGTTACAGCAGTGCTACTGGCATGAGCCAGGATATTACAGCAGCCATATGATTATTAGTACCGTGACAATCACTGTTTATACAGCTATTTACAGTTTAAAGAGTTTTATTTTGCTCAAACCACAGTGCAACCTTGTAAATTCAGCAGAGCAGCAATTTTTATTCTTATTTGACAGATTGGTAAACAGAAATGAATAATATCAGTAATAATATCACCTACTACTACAAAAATAACAGCATCTCTTTCTCTTCTTCCACCTCCAGTCTCTCTCCCTATCCTAATTATTGTGTGCAAGGCAGTGGGCTAAAGGATTTACAAATGTTTCATAACACCCACTTGAACTGGACTTTCCCACTTTTGGAGTTTTGGTCTGAGCCCTAAAGCCATGTGCTCATACATTTTAAAGCAGTGCTATCCAATGGAAATATAATGTATGCCACATATGTAGTTTAAAATTTTCTAGTATCCTAAAAAATAGGATAAAGAGATAAAATAATTTTTTTTTTTTTTTTGTCTTTTTGTGACCAGTAAGGGCAATGCAGCCCTTGGTGTGGTGTCGCCCGCACCGTGCTCAGCCAGTGAGCGCACCGGCCAGTCCTATATAGTATCCGAACCCGCGGCGAGAGCACCGCTGCACTCCCAAGTGTGGCACTCTCCTGAGTGCGCCACGGGCAGGCCCAAGATAAAATAAATTTTGATGCAATATTTTATTAACCTAACATATCAAAAATATTTCAGTACCCAATCAATATTAAAAATATTAATGAGATATTTTACATTCTTTTATTCACACTAAATCTTTGAAAGCTGGTGTGCCGGTCACACTAACGGTGGTATCAATTGGATCAGCTATACTTCAAGTGCTCAACAGCTATATGTGGCTAGTGGCTGCCATATTGGATGGTGCAGTTCTAAAGAAGGTATTTGGCCATCTAGACAGGCCTTGCTAACTGGAAGTCTCCAGTCAGATTGTGGACCCATCATTCAGAACATTTGCAAGAGAAGGTAGTGGCTGGAGAAAGAGAGTTGAAATTTCTTTGAAATTTCCTTAAAAAGAGTTGTTGGAGTATTGTGTGATTTCTTTCCCTACCACTGGAGGAGAGGAGGGCAGGACTCTTCCTCCAATTTGAGCCAAGTAAGGGGGGCTTCAGGAATTTTTACAGTACAGAAGTTGATGCCTGACTCACTCCTGGAGAAGCCAAGGGGTGAGCCTGGCTGGAGTTGACCACGATGTCAGAACAAAGAGAAAGACTACAGAGCAAATAAGGTGGTTCATGCTGATGGCAGGTTAAGGGCCATGTTCTCCATGGGACATTAGTCCCATCTTGAAGGATCCAACCTAGAGGAGCTCATGCTAGTACAAAGAAGCTGCATGGGTCAGTTGTGAACAGCCAGAGTTCACATCACTCACCACAGAGGATGGTGCAATGAAAGAACTCCAGGGAAGGGTGTCACTGGGAAACCCACAAATGTATTCCATAAAAGAAAGAGCCATTACTTTGGCACCTGCCACCTAGAGGGTCCTTGAGCTGGGTTACAATATTATCTATGGAAGGCCATGCCCTTTTCCTCAAATCTCCTGCTCCTCCCTGTATATGACCCAGGAGAAAGCCCCAAATGGCAGCTTGAGCAAAGGGAAGACAGTGGGGCAAGGCAGGGAAGAAACTGACCATGACCATCCTTTCCTTCTGTTGTTCCTCCAGTCGTGGCAGATGTTATATGGGGAGGCTGGGGCAGGCAAGAACTGAAATTCTTACAGGAGGACAGAAGACTGTGTAGTCTCAGCTGGGCCCTACCCTGCCATTTGACAAGGCTTTCATTTACTTTGGTGACAAACATTAGTCCCATGAACATTTACTGAGCAACCCAAACAATAGCAGTTGCTATTATCACTATACTAGCCTTTATTATGTGGTTTAAAATTTATTATAATAAAATAAATTAAAAATTAAAAAATTAATCAATAGAATTAAAGAAAATAAAAAGTTAAACTGAAGAATTCTGTACACAGCTAAGAGAAAGATGTACAATTTAAGTGTGAGCTTATACAGACTGAGAAAATTGTAAAATACATATTCTAAAAAAATGTATTATAATAAATGTTGGTAACACTATGGAATTAATGTTGGAAGACCTATAATACAGGCGATTAATCTGACATCTCTATTGCAAGCAAAAGAAATCCAACTCAAATAAACAAAATTGAAAAAGGTATTGGAGTATCTCATATAATTGAGAAATGTAGAGGTGATAGGCTTCAGGAACAGTTTGATCCAGAAACTCAGACAATATTATTAGAATTGTTTTTCTCCATCTTTTTGATTTATTTCCCTGCTTCTTTTTTGTCAGTATCACAAACTCCCTTAGTAAATGGCTTCTTCTGCCCAGCAAGGGAAGATGGCCATCCATTGCTCCAAAGGCGAGATAACACTTTTCTTGCCAGTTTCTGAAGGAATGTTCTTAGTACTCTAGTTGGCCTGACTGATTCAGCTGCCCACCCTTTGGAGTTGGTGATTAGGAGAAGACAGAGCATGGCATCAACCGCATCCAAAATACAAGGATTGGGATAAGTTCCTTGGAGAATATGAGGGTACTACTGCCAGAAGTGAGATGTAGGAGCATACTGAGATAAAACTACATGGTCTACTGTTCATTCCAGGTAGTAAGTACAGGAAGTGCTACAGGAGCACAGAAGAGGGTGTGACCAATATAGCCTCTTTATTTAGCATATTTTGGTCATTGCATAATAATCAAAGCAGTGATAATAAATCTTATCTTTGCTTTCTATAAGTCAATACTTTACTTTCTATAAGTTGCTCTCCCATATTTATATCACATCAGTGATATGTGCTTTGTTCAACCAGATATGAATCCATCCAGCATGTATTTCCTCATCTTTTCTTCAGAGAATTCCTAACAACTCTTGTCAAATACCTCACTCTTGTCCAGATACTTTTTTAATATTTTATTTTCCTAACAGTCCTCAGATGGATATCTTCTGCAAGTATTTGCCTCTCCACATCTGCTCTCCACCCTTTCCACCA
The DNA here is from genome assembly GCF_027409185.1 of Cynocephalus volans. Lineage (NCBI taxonomy): Eukaryota > Metazoa > Chordata > Mammalia > Dermoptera > Cynocephalidae > Cynocephalus > Cynocephalus volans. Next base: position 113,849,289 of record NC_084463.1, read on the forward strand.
GCTCTGTGCCCCAGGAGGCTGACCCTATGGACTACATCAATGGCTCCTTGGCCTTCCAGTTGGATTTCCAGTTGGGCTTAACCGAAGGAGACAAGAGATTGAAGGGAAAGAGAAGGGTGAGTTGGGATATTTATTCTTCAAGCTCCCTTAATGCAGGGTTATCTCGGGCTGGGTGGGTCCCTCCACCAAAGGTGATGTGCATACCATCCCTCTGTCTCCAGGTTTGCTAGTTTCAGAGTTCAGGCTGACCCTTACCTCTTCAGGCTCAGGAGTAGTAACATCCCCACAGTTACTAGCCCAGGGTAGTATTCTACTTTTTGAGGTTTTCCTGCATCCTGCTCATAAGACTTAAAAATCATTCTAATCTGAGTACATCTGTTACCTACCAAGACCCTGACATAAAACCTGTCTACAAAACTAATGAAAATTAGTTGGCCATGATGGTCATTGGTGAACCACATTGAGTGCTTAAGATTGCTACTTTCTTTTGTAAGGGCTCACAAACCATCATTTTTACCTATTCTTTCAAGACTCTTGTAGAGAGTAAAAGTCAAGCGTTGTGGCCAGTAGTTTTGGAACACCCTTTTAAAAATACATTGTTGATCTCAGTTCTTTGAGTTCCTCTATTCTCTAAAGTGCCCTAGAGGTCTGGCCATTTCATCCTTTTAGTGTTTCAGTCAGAGTAGCCCAGGTTATGCTGTGGTAGCAAATAACCTCCAACACTCAGTGGCTTACAACAAAAACAGGTTTATTTCTCATTCCTGCCATGTGTCTATCATGTGTTAGCAGGGAGCCTTGTTGATAGTGAACACTCAGGAACCCAAAATGATGGAGCTACCACAACGCAAATGGTGCTGATTGCTGTGCCAGAAAGAAAGAAATCTCTGGAGGGTCTGGCATGGACAATTAAATGCTTGGCCTGAAAGTGACACCAAACTTGTCACATGACCCCATCCCCCCAGGGAGCTAGAAGGTAATCTACTGAGAGCCTGGGAGATGCCTGTCCCTTTCAGGGGAATGTAGCTATTTCAGGTATGTCTCTTATCTTTCCAACTAGGTTATAAGCCCTCTTGGGGAAGAGATTTTTTTTTGCACTGCTTTTTCAGCACGTCCAGACCCAGGTCATGTAATTACCCACTTGAGGGGTGGCTTGTCCATCCATGATTTTAGGAATGAATGGCATATGAAAGTGGGAAAGTGTGGTGCGCGTTATGCTGTTTAGCCACTTTATGCTAAGGTGTTGGTGTGTGTTTTTTTTTAACGTCAATGGTAAATACTAGTTTTTCCCATAGTGAAATCTCATATAAGAGGTAAAAAGCATAATATGAAAGGAAAAATTATCCTCTATGTGTGCTGGTTGTACTATTAAGTTTATTTTGAAATAAATATATAATTTGTTTTGGAATCAACACAATGTCTGGCACACATCAGGCTAAAGATCTGTTGAATGAATGAATGAATATTGTTATCTCCACTTATTCATTTAGCCCCATGTATCAGCTTTTTCTTACGTTGCCAGGCAACAAAAACATATGTTCACTTAGTACATAGTATAATATGGAAGAGCTGAGCTATGTGCAAGATGCTGCCAATAAGGTGGAGTAATAAGGATTCTCATTAAAACACAAAAACAGTGGCATCTGGGCCAGAAGGGCCTTTTATTATAAAAGGGGCTGGTGGGAGACCACATAATCCACACCTAGTATTTGCTGGCCGTTGTTGACCTCACCTACTGTAACCTCAAATCCCCCCATCTTTGCCAGTCTGAGAGTGTAAAATACGATTGAATTAACATTGAATCTCACATCCTGAGAGCTGTGAGTTGCATCTACTCACAAAGGAGTTTTGGTGCTCTCAAAGTCACCCCCAGGTATTGCTTACCTGTTCTCAGGCGTGAGACCATTCGTACTGTTCCACTCCTCCATGCAGGTTGGTGTCTGCAAACCATTCTGTCCCTGCAAATGGTGTTCTTGATTTATTATTCTGCTCTGCCAGGTGCAGCTGTCTGTCCTCTGTTGGTGGTCCTCAAAGCCCTCAGTGGAGGGTCTAGTGTAATGTGAACATGCCCTCCCAACTCTGAGTCATGTTGAGTCACCTGGCTCTTGAAGCAGCACACAGGCCTTCACAGACAGAGTGTGATGGAGTTTGGATGTGTTGTCCCCTCCAAAACTCATGTGGAAATTTGATCTCCAATGTGGCAATGTTGGAAACTGATTAAGTCATGGGGGCAGATCCCTCATGAATGGATTAATGCTCTCCCTGGGGGAGGGGGGATTAATGAGTGAGTTCTCGTTCTATTAGTTCCCACAAGAGCTTGTTGTATATAGGACCCTGGTGTGCTCTCTCTCTCTCTCTCTCTTCCTCTCTCTCTCTCTCTCGCTTCCTCTTGCCATGTGATCTGCTCATACTGACCGACATGAGTAGAAGCAGCCTGGGGCCCGTGCCAGATGTACTGATACAGAGTATATTCAGCTTCTGACCTTACTCTCCAACCTTCCCCACTCTCACCCCACTCTCCATCTCCCACCCCTGGTTAGGTATGGCTCAACCAGGGATCTGTCAGCATTTTCTTCTCCCCACCTTGATTCTCATCTTCACCTGTGCCCAACAGGGGCCTCCGTGCCCCATCCACACTCTCACATCTTCTCAGGATTATTGACTCCAGCAAATGGATATGTGGCAGTGTTGGCTAATTTTACTTGCTAAGTATAAGCCATGGACCTAGCCAAGAAATCCTGTGCACTTTCAATATTCCATTCAACCCTATAAATTAAGCAGTTGTTATACCAAGAGGTCACTAACATCACCCAAGGTCAAACACGTAGTGGGTGGTAGAGCCATGTTTCAATAAAAAATTTTTTTAAAAATTGAATTTCAGCAAGATAGATAAGAGATGCCCTTCCAACTGCTTCATTTAAGTGAACACAGTAAATTTTGAACTAGGAATGATGTGTCATTTTCTTTTACATAAGTTTTATGTTGATATTTCTGGACCATTTTTCCAAAGCTTGTTTCACTGGATATTACATATGCATTTAAAATCAGAATTACATCAATGTGGTGGAGAGATCTGCTTTCAGCTGCTTCATTCCAGGGAATTAAGCTAAATTCTGAACTATGAATAATGTATCATTGTTTTTTCATAGATGTTATACTGATGTTTCTGAACCATTTTTTCAGTGCTGGAAAAATAAAAAATAAACCTTGCCTGCCTTTTCCCTTTCCAATAACACACTACTTTTGCAAGGCAACTTCTGACCTTTTTCTTTTTTTTGAAATGTATTTATTATACATATTTTTGGGTACACAGTTATGTTTCAATACATGTATATAATGTGTGGTGATCAAATTAGGGTAATTAGCATATTCATCATTGCAAAACCTAATAATTTCTTTGTGATGCGAGCATTTGATCTCTTCTAGCCATTTGACAACATGCAATAAATTATTGTTAATTGTGGATGCCTAGAGCTCTACTGCACACCAATAGAACTTATTTTTCCTATCTAGCTATAATTTTGCATCCATTAACTAACCTCTCACTATGCCCCCTCCCTCTCCTCCTTTCCCGCCTCTAGTAACCACAGTTTTACTCTTTCCTTCTAAAAGTTCAACTTATTTATTTATTCATTTATCGGCTCCCACATACATGTGAGAACATGTGGTATTTCTCTTTCTGTGCCTGGCTTATTTCACTTAACATAATTTTCTCCAAGCTCAACCTCTGACCTTTTGAAGATAAAAGTCAAAGTTGTTTCTCCCTGCGCATTCCTTATCTCTGAGTGGTGCCACCACCTGCTCAGCTTACTCATGCTAGAAATCTGAGACTCATTCTCCATCCGCTGTTTCCCTTATTTCTCAGCAAGGCCTCTCAGTGCTACTTACAAAATATACTGCTACCTGTAGCTCACACCCCTCCAACCCCCACATGGCCTCTGCCTCCACCCTGGTCCAAACCACTGTTCTCTCTCTCTGGTTTACTGTTAATGACCTCCTAACTAGTCTCCCTTCCATGATTAACACCTTTCTCTTAATTCTCTGTAAAACAAATCCCCCATTACTGGGTCTCTTCCACCATGCCAGCCTCCCTTGTGTTTGTTGATTATGTTTCAAAACATTCATGAGCGTTTTTCTCCCCACCCCAACTTGTGCTCACTTACTTCCTTTATACTGGACCACAACGGCCTCTTACCTACCCAGTCTGAATGACGAGATAAACATCCCCCACTGTCGAGCTAGAAAAAAAGGCCTGCAGATATTCAACTGAAAGCAAAGAAGAAAATGTTGCTGGTCTAAGCACAAGACTGAATATTCCAGTGCAAACTTGCTGAAGGAGTGTTTTTTTTTTTTTTTCTTCTTCTTCTTCTTCAAGAGATTAGTTGAAAAGAGGCTACGTCCTGCTCTCAGGAGAAGACAAAGGCAGGGACAGATGGAAAACCCTCAACCCATGTGGACATGCCCCTTTCTAAGGCCCAGCACGCTCAGTCACCCCTCAGAATCCAAGGTGGGGGTGGGGGGTTTGGTGCCTTGAGGAGTACAGGGGGCAAGAAGGGGGGCTGGGTGGAACCAATTTGTAATTGCCACTGAGCTGGGACAGGAGTGAAACAGATCTGCTGTCACATTTGTGAGATTGTTTAATGTCTGTCTCCCACCTAGACTGTACACTCTGTGAGGACAGGGCTGGGTCTGGGTTTTGCTGTTTGTGTAACTCAACACAGTGTTAGACACATGGTAGGTGCATAATACATTCCTGCTGAATGAATGAATGAACAAAATGTGTACATATATGTGTAAATATATATAGATGTACAAACATGTGCACCATATGTGTGTATGTATATATGTATACGTATGCGTGTATATTGAAGGTTGAGCCTTTAGTTTGGGTTAATGTCGATTGTTAAAGAAAAAATTACTCAATGATACTTGTTATAGCACAGAAAGAAAGACTTTATTCAGGACCATGGCAATAGGTACAACAACCACTGCAAGGGGTTCTTGCAGTGGGGGAGAGAGATTAGTCTCAATTCTGAATATATCATGGGCAAGAGGGAATTTATAGTCAAGGAGCAGTGTAGAGGTCAATGGATGGAAAATTACTAAGATGAAACCTGAGGGGTAAGGAGAATTCTGGCTAAGCCGACCTAGCAGGATTCTTGCTGAAGATGGGTCAGGGTGATTAGACATCACCTGTGGGTTGGTGGAGGCTGAGGAACCTAATTAGATGTTGAGGGTGATCAGATGTAAAGGGGGGGGAAGGGTGGGGAGGGTTGCTGAACTGACTTAGCAGGGCTCTTTGCTAAAACTGGATTTTATAAGAAAGTGCACAGATGGGTCTAGGAGGAAGTTCAGAAGCCTAACTAAAAATTGGCCAAGCAAAGAATCCTTGTCACCACACTTGCTTTTCAAATGTAACATCAGCCAGTAAAATTTTACTGAAGGACAGAAAGGACTTAAAAAGATTATAAACCCAATAAAACCCTTCTGTGCTATAATATGAAGTCCTTGCTTCTTTACTCCTGGCTAGGAGAAGCCTCAAAGCCATAATTTTCCATTGTGGTAGGCATGTGCTGCCACCCCCTGGGGTTTTATCAGAATCTTTTGGGGGAGTGTGTGTGATCTAAAGGAAATGCTTTTATTTATTTTTTATTCAAAATAATTAGTTTAAAATTTCAAATTACCTTAGAAGTAGAGAGTATGGGATTTTTGTGTTTAGTGAAAAGAGCCTAGAGGTTAAAATGGTTGAAAAAATACTGTTCTGAAGAGAGGAAATCAGCAAGTACAATGAAGGGCTTGTCTTATGTGGCCCCCATGATAAAGGAGCCCTCCAAATTGCTGACAGAATACACAAAAGAAGCAAGAGGAGGGCCGAGCCTGTGGCGCACTCAGGAGAGTGTGGCGCTGGGAGCGCAGCGACGCTCCCGCTGCGGGTTCGGATCCTATATAGGAATGGCCGGTGCACTCACTGGCTGAGTGCTGGTCACGAAAAAGACCAAAAAAAAAAAAAAAAAAAAAAAAGAAGCAAGAGGAGAGTGGGGTAGAGTACAGGGGCATACTGTGACAGTCATCCAGAAACTGCAGGAAAAAGACAGTAGGTGGAAAGAGAAAATTTATATGAAGAAAGCAAATCTATTTGGATGTTAGAAACATCACATTCCAAAACAAACAGATTTGGCTCAGTCCTTTATCTGCCAGGACCATTGGGTGTGCCTGTGTGTGAACTCGCGCATCAGTGCACCTATGCAAGCCTTTCCTGCCTAATGATTGTGCAAGAGCCCTGGGAGCTTATGAGTATCCCCCAAAGAAGGCTCTTTGCAGGTGGGTGCAGTTCTTGGTACTCCTTGCCTATGTCCTGTTGGATACATTCAGAAGTAGTGGATCCCATGCATGTTATAATGAGCTTGAACAGAGAGATCTTTGCCAATATTCTTATGCCTTGTGCCTGGTGCCTGGTGCTTGGTGCCCAGTGTCCTTAGCCATTCATCTGGAATCCCTAGTAGTTTTTTGCTGCTCAGCATCCCACCCCCACCCCCCTCCACACCCCCACATTTCTTCATTCCGATTCCCCAGTTTCAGGGAAGAAGCATGTAACTAGCCAATTAGAGTACTGTATTTCATGGCTTTAGTGATTGACTCAGTAACTGGCATATGTTCTACTGAGAAACCAATGAGATTTTTTTTTTTTTTTGTGGTCTGAAGCAGCTGCTGGGGGCCATTGCATGGATCCTGACAATGAAGCCAACAGAGAGAAACCAATGTTGAGAGATGGATAGAGTTCACTTTCATGACATCTTTCAGCTCACTGGATCAAGCCATACCTGAAATTACCTTTGGACTTTTCAGTAACATGAACCAATATATTTAATTACCCATCTCCCTTTGTCTTCTTTCTCCCTTAAGCCTGTTTGACTGTGTTTCTTGTCATTTGCAATAGAATGAATCCTAACAGACAGTTTATGTGAGGCAAAGGTCATGGTCACTGATGAATCCAGCATCTGCCCTCTATTGTCCAAGTCTCAAAGAGTGTAATTCTTTTCTGGGTTGGGTGTTTTCCCTCTTTGTCAACTCTTGGAATACTTTCCACTCTGAAACAATCCAGCTCTAGGTTTTATGTGACTAGGCCTTTGAAAACAAAAGGCTGTTAATTCTTCAGTAAGGCAAAGATCATTTAGATTTCTAGAACACAAAATGCTTGGCTGTTCTTCCGCTAATGGGGGAGGAAAATTTTTACCTTTTCAATCACCTACAGCTAGGGGAGTAAGCCAGGTTAAATATCTGAATAAATTACCTGTCAATTAACTTGAAAGGTGTAAAGCTAAGGCAGCCAATTCCCAGTAATAGAGTACCTGACCTCTGACTCACTTTTAAGCATGCTTGAAACACTAAGAACAGAACAACAGAGCAATACAGAAGGCACTTGACCCAGTCCTCCTGACCAGAGAACTCTTGCCAACTGCCTACTGGAGAGGCTGGGTGGCCAAAGCTAAACCCACAGGGCAGATTGCAAACTCAGATGCCTCCAGGGGCTAGGTAGGTAACAAGAGGAGTGAACTGGGAGAGGATAGAGGAGCATAGGGAGTAGTGGGGACTATTGTGGACAGAAGAGAACGTTTCAATAAGGGGGCAGCCACTACTCAATTCAGGCAATTGTCGCCATGTGGGGAAATGGGCCCAGTGTGGCTCCAGTTTAAGGGAAGTTCTAAATGTTAGGAAGTTCTAAATGATGGCAAGATCTAAATGTTGGCAACTAATTTTAAAAATAAAAATGAAAAACAGCACCATCAAGCTAAACAAAACTCATTAGCAGGCCAGGTCAGCTCAGAGTTTTTAAATCTCTGCTACATAGTCTGTAATTATTTATTTACCTCTGTAGTAAACCTAGTTATAAATTCATGAATAACATATTGAGGTTATTTTGAACCATCTTTTTTTGTTTAAGTTCAAGATAGGTTGTCTCTCTCAGATATGTTTATCAGAAACCACATTCCCCAAATATCATGAGCTACACCATGGTTGCCTGGTTTGGACAACTGTGGGGTGTGAGAAACACCCTCACCCATCCAATGCCAAAGGATGGACATGGAGACATGAGGTACAGCGAAGAGAGACTTTAATTATGGCCTTGCAAGTCTGGATGTCTGTGAATGAGACAGGCACACGGAAAAGGGCTGTAGCAAGCAATTTATTCCCTTGTACACAAGTCCCTCTCCCCAATTCCTCATTGGCTGAGTTCTATTGGGTACACAATCATCCTGAACAATGCCTAAAATGTATTACCCCCTTGCAAGGAATTCCTTTGTCTGGTGGATCAGGACAAGCCCACGAAAAAGCCCATTAAAGCCCTGTGAAGGGAGAAACACCAGGGAATGAAGAAAACAAGAGGAGCTAGTAACTAATTACCATCTCAAGGAGAGACTTATCTATTCAGCAACCCTCCAGGAAACAAAAGGGTCTAGTAACTAATTGCCATCTCAGTAAAACACCCTCAGATAAGTCATTTCTGAAAATGAATCACTTAGATTATTTTCTTACAGGGGGATGGATGTCTGGGTTGATCTGTTCCCCCCTTTCCAGGTGTTGTACCTGTCTTCTTTCTGGAGAGAGATATCTCCCTCTCTTTGTACATGTGGCTTGAGTGGGGCTGAATCAACCCTTGAATCCAAGGGTCAGCTCACACCCTCCTGGCTCATCAGAGACTTCATCTTGGGCCCCAGTTGATTAATTTAAGGTTGGGGAGCACATGCATCAAACCATGCCAATGAGACAATTCTTGGATTATTATTATTATTATTTATTTATTTTTTTGGCAAAAATTACTGGGAAAGAGAAGCTCTTTTTCCTCTTGGATTGCTAGCTACAAGGATTATGAATCTGGAGAGTCCAGGTACCAGTGAGAGAGGGCCTGGAAAAGAATGACACTACCACCAAGGGAAGCAAAGAATGGGAGAGGGAGAGTTGGGAAAAGAGAAAGACACAGGGAAAAAACTTGTGCCCCCGACTCCAGCTATGCTTGAAGCCTCATCTGCATCTGGACATATTAGGTTAGCAAAAATGTTCTCCTTTTGTTAAGACAGTTTTGATTGGGATTCTCTCACTTGCAACCAAAATTACCTTGTCATGAATGTACTGTTGCTAGGTACCTGATAGCACAGCACCTCAGACATAATAGAAGCCTTGGTTCCAGAGCCATGATTGGACCCTGGAGCCATGAATGGATCCCGTTGGCTGGAAGAGGGGGATCTGTGAATTCAACATTGAGGCATTAGGAAGACAGGCCAGAGGAAAAAGCAGAGCTGACAGAATCTATCCTTTTAGCAGGGATTAGTGTCAAGACGTGTACTAAGGAAGCATCCCACACTCCGTTCTGCGGTAACACTTGTGTGTTTGTGTGTGATTTTAACATAAATTAGCTCAACTGTGGTCCATAAATGGTAGAACAAGGTCAATTGGTTCATCTGTGATGCTCCCAGCCTGTCAACATTTGGAACAGCACATGTCAGAAGATGAAAGCAAAGTGCACGAACACGGCTGAATGCAGCAAGCTGGGGAGGGAAGCAGTGTTGTCCACAGTTCCTGCTTGCTTCATGTCTCCCTTTGTCATAGGGAACCATAATTTCCACTTTAGGAGTTCTCATGGCTCAGTTCTGCCTGCTCTGCAGCTTCTCTTACATTGCCGTCCATCAAATTATCTTATCCTTCGTCCTTTTTCTTTTTAAGATGAAGTCTTTTATTTTCTGCAGAATTTCTCTGTTTATTAGGAGCTGAGCATTCTTTTAAAACTGTGCTTCTATGTTGTATTAAGATGGTTATCTGTCGCCTTTGTTAGTTTTCTGGTTGCAAAGTTGCATATGATTTGAATTGTCTGCCTCAATCCTGTATTTCCCATAAGTCTTAGTCATTTTGGGTTTGCAATTTTGCCGAAAGTGTGTTTCTCTCCTCCTCCCATGCATGTCATTATTGCAGAACACATATATCTCATTATTGCCGAAGCAATAATGCATTTTTTTTTAAAAAAAGAACAGAATGAGAAATAGCCACAGATGTGCTGACCATGGAACATATTGCTTCAGTTCTCATTCATTTCCATGCTTTTATAAAGTTCAATCTGCCTTCTTATAATTTTCTTGTCTAATATTTAAATATAAAGAACTTGCAACAGATTCCTGGGTCCTCACAGGCTAAACCTAGAAGAATGTCTGGATCCCTGAATCTGAGTTTCAACCCAAAAGACCTAACGCATTGTTCTGCCCCTCAGCATCCAGGAGGAGCCTTGAAGCAAAACCATATACACCAACAAGGCAGCATAAGCAGATGCCACACACCGTAAAGGAGTAGGAGCAGGCAGCTGGGAAATTGTGCTACAAAAATAAACACCCGGTTTCTGCAAGTTGGGCAACTCTCATTAGCCTTAGGAAGCTCATTTTCACAGTTAAGTAGTTAAGCGGCTGATTAAAGGCGCAAGACCATTTAGGCACCTGCTTATTTGTTCATTTTCTTTTTATTTTAAACTTTGGCCAGGAGATGACGCTCTTGAATGTAATTTGGCAGAGGATCCTCCAGAGTTAGAGCTACCAGAACAAATTCAGCACCTGCAAATATTTCCTTCTTAAACTGAAAAAATGGCTTGGATTTTCCAAGTCGGGGGAGGAATGCAATTTTAAAACCAGCTAGAAGTCAAGTGGCTAAGAACATAATAACACCACCTGTCATTTTTTCATTTGGGTTTAAAAATCCAATTAATGCTGATTAGCTGAGGGGACAGGTGCATGCAGCACCAATGCTGTGATGTTAAACCAGGAAGTAATAATATTTTAAGTTAAAAAGATGCATTTGAAGAGGAACTAGTTTTAGAGCTTACCGTATTAGAATAAAGACAGCTTGGTACACTGGAGTGTGGTAGACCCAGGCTTAAATTTTGAAGACAAATACCATATTCAAAGGCTTACACCCTTCAGGCATGACTTTGCATGTTATCAGAGACCCTTAAAGCCCTTACGCTCAGAACTGAGTAATGGGGAAAGAGGTTTTGGAATAAAAGAATTTATGCATCTTCAAATACTACTTTTTTTTTTTCCAGATTTAAAGAGCTAGTTCTGGACTGTGGTGGCTCAAGGTCTGAATCTTACATTGAGATGGTGTCCCAGAGAGTGGTATCCTAAAATAGAATTATAACAAACACTGATCCACGGCTTGCCATGTGCCAAGCTCTGCGGGAGGTTCTCTGAATGTGTTGTCTCCTTTAATCCTTACAACACCAGGAGACGGTTACTCTTATTATTTCATTTTACAGATGAAGAAATAGAGGCATAAAGAGGCTAAATAACTTGCCTAAAGTCAAACAGGTAGTAAATATTATAGCTAGTGTCACTCCCACAAGGCAACCTTACAACCCTCTCAGGAGCTTCTAAGACCTCACAGGCCCTGTGCTCCCCAAACACTGCTCTTCGCACAGTTGTCTGAACTTCCCTTGCACTCCGGTGAGATTGTGACCAACCTGAGGACAGAAGTGGCATGTGATCCCCTTCTATGTCAGTGCTTCTCCCTGCGTGGTGCCTGGCATGCCTTACCCCACCCAAGTACATTTTGCCAAGTAAAAGCATTCCCAGTGGACATCATTTTCTTCCCCTGATTGCTCCCTTCTATTTGTCACCAACAAATCTTTTCTAAAAACAACAACAATAAAAAAAAAAAACCCAGCTTGATTGAGGTATAATTCACATACCATACAATTTCCCATTTAAAAGGTACAAGTCAACGGTTTTCAGTATATTCTACAGAGTTGTGCAATTATCACCACAATCAACTTTAGAACATTTTTATTACCCCCAAAAGAAACACCATCCCTATTCTCAGTCAATCCATTCTCCCCGATAGTCCCCAACTCTAGGCAACCACTAATCTACATTCTGTCTCTATGGATTTGCCTATTCCAGACATTTCATAGGAGTGGAATCATACAATATGTGTGACTGGCTTCTTTTACTTAGCATAATGTTTTCAAATTTTATCCATGTTGTATCATGTATGTCATTTATTTCTTTTTATTGCCAAATAATATTTCATTTTATGGACAAAACACATTCTATTTATTTAATAATTGATGGACATTTGTTTTTCCCACTCTTTGGAATATATATGAATATTAACATATGAATATTCATATGCTATGAACATTTATATTCAAGTTTTTATGTACCCAAAACCGGGTCATATGGTAACTCTATGTTTAACCTTTTGAAGAACTGCCAAACTGTTTTCAATAGCAGCTGCCCAATTTTCATTTCCATCAGCAGTGCATGAGGGTTCCAATTTTTCCACATCCTCCCTACCACTTGTTATCTGTCTTTTTCATTATAGCCATCCGAGTGGGTGTGAAGTGGTATCTCATTATGGTTTTGAGTAACACTTTTTTGACAGCTAATAGTGGTGAGCATCTATTCATGTGCTTATTGGGCCATTTGTAAGAGGATATTTCAAAATGTTCATGGAAAGATGTGTATTATCTTTTAATTCTATTTTTCCTGGAACTTTTTGAAGTATCCTTGTATATCTTCTTTGAAGAAATGACTATTCAGGTCCTTTACTTATTTTCAAACTGGATTATCTTTATATCACCGGGCTATTTGAACTCTTTATATGTAAAAAGTTCTTTATATATTCTTGATATAAGTCCCAGATATATGATTTGCAAAATTTTTTCTCCCGTTCTATGAATTGTCTTTTCATTTTCTTGGTAGTGTCTTTTTTTTTTTTTTTTTTTTTTAAAGATGACCGGTAAGGGGATCTTAACCCTTGGCTTAGTGTTGTCAGCACCATGCTCTGCCAGTGAGCTAACCGGCCATTCCTATATAGGATCTGAACCCGTGGCCTTGGTGTTAGCAGCACTGCACTCTCCCGAGTGAGCCACGGGCCGGCCCTTGGTGGTGTCTTTTGAAACACAAAAGTTTTAAATTTTGACAAATTTATTGATTTTTGTTGTTATTACTTATGTTTTTGATATCACCAGAGTTTCTTGAACAACAAACTACAGAGCCCTTACCAGGCAGTATTGAAATATTACTGCCTTGACTCTTCCTGACAAGACTCTGAGCTCCTTGGGGGTAGGGATGGGAAATGAGCATGCCTTATTAAATCTGTCTCCCTAATAGTCCCTAGAGGTTGTCCTCATTCTAGTAAAATGGTTAAAGACATGGGCTCTCCAAATATGTTCCTGGGTTAGAATCCTCTCTGCAAATATCACTATGACCTTGAGCAAATTACTTAGACTCCAAGCCTCAGTGATCTCATCCATAAAATGGGGAAATGGTAACCAATCAGCATTGCTATGAAGATTAATTAGGTAATTCATGTCAGGTGGTTGGTACAAAGCCTTGCACTTAAGCATGTTAGCTGTGCCATTTTTATATCAGTACCTGGCACAGAGCAGACTTTCTACAAGCTACTGTTGAATCAATAACAGACAGAAGGGTTATTAAGGAGAGCAGCCCAGTCTCTATTTAGAGTCACAATCCTGGTGCTCAGAATGGGCAAATGGTAACATCTACTCCCTTAGAAAGGGGGGTGGTCTAAACCTGTCTGTTCTCACTGGAGGTGAGGGAGTAAAGTCCCACTGGAGTTTATGCCAAATCATAAAATCCAGGAGGGGACTTTCTTCAACCCCATCAGTTCTCTTATCTTGGGAGGTCTGTTTACATCACTTACACTCTGAGGGTCCTGGGGACAACAACTTCTGCTTCTCTTGCTTAATTGTCTCCTAAAACACTCCTAAAAACCAAAAGAAGGTAGATAATCGTTCCAGGAAGAAACACTGCTGGGCTTTGATTCTTACAGCTGGCATTAAAGCCATGACAGCATTTGTCACAAAATCCCCAAACACAGGCTTTGCAGAAGCGCTCCTTGCCTCAGGTCATTATTTTATGGCGTTTGTTAAAAAATATACTTTCTTTTTCACAGTCAGGAGTATCTTCTCCCAAGCATGTTTGTCTCCTTGGTTTACCTTGGTCTGTCTTGGTGGGATTAAGACTGAGCTCACTGGATGTCATGTCAATTTTTAATTAATTGCTGCTCTCAAGTGGAAGCAGGTTCTGGTTCTGTGGGTGCTACCAATGATAAAAGGGCAAGGAATTTTAAAATCTAAGATGACTTAAAGGATCATCACAGCAAAGAACAAATGTGAAATGAACTTGATTATACTACCAAAAAATGCAGGGTAAGATTACTTTATTTATTTTTTAAGATTACTTTAAATTCAGTTTTTCTGTTCTTTGGGTCATTCAAAAACTATTTTTCATCATTCCCAAAACAAGAAAAATAGGATAGCTGCTTTTTCAGAGATACATTTATTAGGCCCTTGTTTTTTGCAACTCATTTGAGCAATGCCTCCCCCAAACTCTCTCTTCAACAATCTGAGGGTGCTGGGGTGATAGCTTTCACCAGACATCTAGAGTTGGATTTCTGGGGCTCACCTGCATGAGGTAGGTGTGTTTCAGGAGAAAAGAAAAATAGAGGCTTAGAAATCTTTGAGATGAAAGAGGATGGGCCAAAGCAGCAAGGCGAGTCTGTGCATACTGACAGATACTGCCCAGGAACCCAGCTGGGGTAGGAAGAGCATGGAGAACAGGGCATAAAAATGTACAATTTCCAAATCAAGGGGAAAAAAAAAAGTAACATCAGAAAACAGTATTCAGTTTCTCAAAAAATTAAACCTAGAGTTACCATTTGATCCAGCAATTCCACTTCTAGATATTTGCCCAAAGGAATTAAAGACTCAGAGAGATACTCGTATACCTATGTTCATTGTTGCACTATTCACAACAGCCAAAAGAGGGAAGCAAATCTAAGTGTCCATCTATGGATGAAGGATAAACAAAATGTGGTATATCCACACAACGGAATACTATTCAGCCATGAGAAAGAAGGAAATTCTGACAGATGTTATGACATAAGTAACACTTGAGGACATTATGTCCAGTGAAATAAGCCAGTCTATAGAACAAACAGTATATGATTCCACTTATATGAGATACGTATAGTGGTCTAAATCATAGAGACAGAAAGGAGAACTGTGGTTACCAGGGTCTGGGGGGAAAAGGGCAATAGGAAGTTATTGTTTAATGGGCACAGATTATCAGTTTGGGAGGATGAAAAAGTTCTGGAGATGGTTGGTGGTGATAGCTGCACAACAATGTGAATGTACTTAATGCCACTGAACTGAACTCTTAAAAATGGTTAAGATGGTAAATTTTGTTAGATATATTTTACCATTATTTTTTTTTTAAATATCATTCATCCATCCCAGGATAGATGCCTTGCTAAAGACATGTTTTGTAAGCTGGGAGGCTCACAGGTTTTCTACAAACAGAGTGGTCCTGAAAGTCAGATCTTGGCAGGTAAAGGGCCCCAGGGTGGGCCAAACTCCCTGCTCCCCAGTGGAGGTGCACGGTGGTGCTGCTGCTGCCTGGAAGGGAATGCTGGCTTCCTCTGCTGCTTCTGTCAATGGTGGCTTCGCATCACGTCCTCCTATGCTCTCTGCCTCAGTGGAGTCTTGCTGTTGACTCCTCAGGGAAGGAAGAAGTGGAGGACTTGGGGAAGCAGAGCTTCCTGAGTTGCAGCAGAGGAGAGATCAGTTGCTTGTGTAAATTTATCCAGAGACCGAAGCAATGACATCCAGGGTGAATCTGGGGAAAATTACACACAAGGCGGAGGAGATAGAGGCCTCCTTTAGCATGTGCAGCCTCAGGTGAGTGGGCGAGTCAGACAAGGCCGGGAGGTGTTGGCAGTGCCTGTATACTGGTTTCAGTGATATTTAATAGCACCTGTCATGTGCCATGCTTGGTACTATGCAATTTCACATATAAAATTCTGTACTGTCCTCATAACAAGCAGTTGATACTATTAATATCCTCATTTTGGAGATAAGAAAACTGACCCAGAGGGGTAAAATAACTTGTCCAAGGTCACTCAGCTAGTAAGTGGCATAATCAGGATTTGGGCCCAGGTCTGCCTATTCTCGATTCTAGGCCCTCTCAGCAGTCCACCTAAAGCCCATTGGGAAGGTTCAAGTTCCCAGATGCATATGATGGAACTAGGCAGCCTGAAGGGGACCCTGATGTGAAGTCAGCTGATCTTGCTCTGAGAACTTGCCTTGCCAGAAGTCCTCCCTGCCTCAAATTTTATCAGTGCAGTGGCCTCTTCTGGATCACTGAAAGAAGCACCTTTGCACTCTGTCCTGAGGCATGATTGTGAGCCTCCACTGCCAGGAAGAGAGTAGCAATTTTGCCCAGGGCTCCACTGCCGGGAAGAGAGTAGCCTTTGCCCAAGGCTCAGCTGGCTTTCCACAGGGCATGTCCTCTAAACCAAGATACTGCTGAGTTGATTAAATACATTAAGGGAGATAAGTGGGGAGGTCTTTGATCTACTTTAGAGAGCCAGTTGTTTCCAAGCAGCTTCCTTTGCTCTCAGGATTGCCTCTAACATACACAAATTTGTGGTTCATCATAAACCTGATCTTTTCATTGAAGCAGATCCCTAAGACCTGTGCTAGAAATTGGTTTGAACTTTATTCTAGTTGACTATTGATGTTTGCACAAAGGTATATTTTTTCTTTGATTTTACCTAAATTTTGAGTGTGGGGTGTGTGTGCGTGCGTGTGTGTGTGTGTGGGGGGGTGTGTAGGACTGGAGTGGGGAAGGATAGATGAAAACACAGGTGATTAGAAGTAGCCTCAGGCCCCTCACCTATGGGAAGGATGGCAGCCCTTTAAGTGTGTAGAAGGGAAATCCCTACAACCATGTCTTCACTCCCTAGACACCAATGCTATGAGCAGAAAACATCTCCATCTTCTTAAGACAGGTAGACTCAACTATTCCTCAACCATCAAGTCTGCTTCTGTATCAGAAACAGACAACACCGAAGTGGTGGAAGAACATGGAACTAGAGGTCAGATATAGATTTGAGCTCCAGATCTGAATAACCTTGGGGAAGTTGCTTAATCTCTCTGAGCCTTGGTGCTCTGAACTGGATCCTGAAAAGGCACTATATCTGGCATATAGTAGGTACTTAATAAATGTTTGAGAAATTAAATACAGTCTGTTTATCACAAGGGACTGTCTAATTTCACAAAAATATTTGTGCAGCATTTATCTGCTGCCTTGGGTTGAATGTCCCCCCAAAACTTAATCCCCACTGTGACTGTTAAAGAGGGTGGGAAATCCTATTATGGTAATTGCAAGGTGGGGCCTTGAAGAGGTGATTAGATTGTAGGACCGTGCCTAGTGAATGAATTAAAAATAGTGGTCATGAGTGCGGTTCTGGGGGCTTTATAAGAAGCATGCAGGAGGAGCTATCTCTTCTCTGCTGCATCATTTTCTGCCATGTGAGACTCATGAGTCATTGTTGCCACTACCAAGACTCACCAGATGTGTTCCCTGGACTTTGGACTTCCTAGCCTCTGAAAATGCAGCAATAAATTTTGTTTTCTTTATAAATTACCCAGTTTCATGTATTTTGTTATAAGCAACAGAAATGTACTAATATATTTGCATATCATCCAGATCTGAAAGAAGAGAAACTTTTGGTTGGTCTGAGGACTTCCAGTTGGTAGAAGACCCAGTGACTTAGGCTTTATGAGGCTTCAGTGAGAGGCCAAAAGTGAGCTAGGCAAGGTGGGGACATCCAGAGTTAGGTATTGCTCTAGAAATAGAATCAATAGGTCATGTACCAGTGCATCGTTTTTTGGTTCAGACTTTGGGTTAGGCCTCTGCTGATGTGGAACAGAATGAGGCAGGCTCTCTGCCTCAAGGGACTGGAAGTCTAGTAGCAGCGGGGAGGGAAGGAAGAGAGAGAATTAACTTGCAGTGTGATTAGAGCTCTAATGGGGATTAGTACTCTAATGGGGATTAGTAAAGGGTTGCAGAGAGCTTTCCCAATTTTCTCTGGACTCTACTTTTCAGTGGAGTTGACATGTGATTTGGGGCTTAAAGGGTGGTTAGGTGTTCTCCAGGGAGATGTGTCCTTAAAAACATTCTAGGCAGAGGAAATGTGTACAAAGGCACAGAGTCATATATGAGGAATTGCTCTTAATTTCATGGGGTTAGAACATTGAGTGGAGTGATTGTGGTCAAAGGCTGAAAACAGCTAACATTTACTGAGCATCTACCTTGTGCTAGGCATTGTGCAAAGGGCACATAGCATGCGTTATCAAATATAATCCCCTCAATAATATTGTTACTCCCATTTTATAGAGGTGAAAACTGAAACTTAGGAAGGTTAAGTAATGTGCCTGCAGTCACACAGCTAGATGGAAGAAACAGAAGTCAAATCTGGGTCTAGCTGACTCCAAAGCCATGCTCAAAAAAGTTCTTCAAATGAAGAACTGTGAATGATGTGCTGAGAGGTTAGATGCTACTGGGCGGGCATTTCCACTTCCATTGTAATGTGGGTATGACCTGTGACTCCCAGGCCACGTGGCTGAGGGAGCTGACATTTGTATCAGGGTGATAGTCACAGATCCCACCCTGCCCTACCTGCAGTACCCACAACAGCTTGTCTGCCAGATACACATGCACAGTCCCTTGTACTGCAGCTGCTGGTCCCTTATTTCTCAGTATGTGTGGACACAATGGGTGGGAGGGCAGTGTAGGATATTTTAGCTTTTATCTCTCTTATATTGCAGCATCTTTGCTTTAGGATTCAGCATGAGTCTCTTGGGATCAGGGTCAATCTATTGGATAGACCCCATGCTGTATTAAGACTTCTCCCACTAACTCACTGTCTCAACCAAACTTGTGTTCTTTCTCATTAGGGTAAATTCTCTCCCAGAAGACTCCTTGGCTCCTCATGCAAATAGCTTCTCAGTACATTAGCCTCTTTATAAGTCTGTTTGTATCTAGCTCCTTCAGTAACCATAGTGTGGCCTCATGCTGGGACTCTCAGCCATGTTTTTCTTTATGTCCAGGTATGCCCTCTGAGAAATGGGTTCATGTTTCACATTGAATGCACTTTCCATCAGATGTATTGTGAGGACCAATTAGATGCTTTATTGTATA
The DNA here is from genome assembly GCF_027409185.1 of Cynocephalus volans. NCBI lineage: Eukaryota > Metazoa > Chordata > Mammalia > Dermoptera > Cynocephalidae > Cynocephalus > Cynocephalus volans. The sequence continues at coordinate 113,868,335 of NC_084463.1, forward strand.
AAACATCTTAAGGCCATGCATTCTGAAGGCAATACTGCCCCCAAGAGGGTGAAAATTGGTTCTTAGTTATGTACAGACATACATACCATATAAAAACACAGATAATGCAGAACATCTGCAGTATTAAAATTTCTTGGGGAAGGTGATTAGAAAAAAAAAAAAAATGCCTAAAAGGGCTACTTACGGAGACAATAATGAAAAAAAGGTTGAGAAATAATCTTCAGGTCCTAAGATAAAAGAAATATTTATATCACTTACAAATATACTTTCTGTCCATGGTTATTAATAGGTTTCCATTTAACGGAAATAATAGTTAAACAAAACAAATGTTGAGACTTCTGTTTCAGAATGTCTACAGATGTTAAACATTTCAAGAAAATCTCTTATTTAGCTATATTTTGGGTACTTCATAAATTTGGAATTCTATGTTCTTTTTTATGAAAACATAGAAATTCTGCAAATAGTTTTATTGGCACTGGTTGCCATCATTTAATTTGAATTGAAAGCCCTTTAGACAACGGTGATCAATTAGCTTTTGATTTTTCACTAATGATATGCATTTAAAATATGTCCAAGAGGCAGATAATACAGTTAAGTATAATAATTAAACTAATATTATGATTGAAAATATTTTAATTTTTCATTACTTCAGGGCACTTATTGGAAGGCATATTTATTATTTTATTTTATATGCACAATTTACAAAAAGCTTTCATAAAAAATCCACTTGATAATTGTGTAGCTCATTTGATCCTCACAAGAGCCCTGTGATGTAGGAATTATTATTATTTTACCATTATTCATTTTAGAGATAAGAAAACTGAGGTTCAGTCAGCTTATTTGATTTGTTCAAGATGACAGCTGCAGTGGTGTGTGTTAGACAGCTAAGGCTTTCATAACAAAATACCACAGATGTGTGGCTTAACAGAAATTTATTTTCTCACTGTTCTGGAAGCTGGAAGTCCAAGATCAAGGTGTTACCTGGGTTAGTGTCCTCTATTCCTGGCTTGTAGATGGCTGCCTTCTCACTGTGTCATCACATGGCCTTTTCTCTGTGTATGTGCACAGAGAGAGATCTCTGGTATCTCTTCCTCTTGTACGGACACCAGTCCTATCAGATTAGGGCCCCATACTTATGACCTCACTTAATCTTAATTACCTTTATAAAGGCCTTCTCTCCAAATACAGTCACATTTGGAGGCCAGGGCTTCAACATATGAATGGTGGGGGGCAGCCACAATTCAGTCCACAATAAGGTGGCACTGGGATTTGAATTCCTTTCCTTTAACTCCCAAGTCTGCTTTGTCCCATCACATGACTCCTCCGTGTGCTGGCATCCATCCCCCAACCTAGGGCCAGACCATCAGCAGTAAGACTAGAGCAGGCAGGCAGCCATCTGATCCTGGGTGACTGCTTGAGTCTGGGAGGAGGGCATGCATCATCTGCATCAGGAAAAGGAAAGACAGAGAAGAAGAAAAGCCAGGCTTTGATCCCCTTGGCTGTGGCCATTGTCTTAGTGCCGGTGTTCATTGTTTCTTGCCTTGACTACTGGAAGAGTCCCCTGCTTACTTCCTCTGCCCTAGCCTTGTCCCACTCTGTTCCATCCCCCAAACAGACAACAGAGTTCTTTTTCTAAAACGTAAGTCTAAACATCCTGTTACTGTGTTTTTAGACTATTCAGTGTTTCTCAAAATCTAGGTGAAGTCTAATTCCTTCACTCTGCATATAAGAGCCTCATGACCTTGGCCAGGGCTATGTCTCCAAGATCAACTTTTTTTTTTTTTTTTTTTTTTTTTTATAAAGCCATCTCTCTTTATTTTTTTATTTTTTTTATTTTTATTTTTTTAAATTTTATTTTGTCGATATACATTGTAGCTGATTATTGCTTCCCATCACCAAAACCTCCCTCCCTTCTCCCTCCCCCCCTCCCCCCCGACAATGTCCTTTCTGTTTGCTTGTTGTATCAACTTCAAATAATTGTGGTTGTTATATCTTCTTCCCCCACCCCCCGGTTTGTGTGTGTGTGTGTATGTATGTGTGTGAATTTATATATTAATTTTTAGCTCCCTCCAATAAGTGAGAACATGTGGTATTTCTCTTTCTGTGCCTGACTTGTTTCACTTAATATAATTCTCTCAAGGTCCATCCATGTTGTTGCAAATGGCAGTATTTCATTCGTTTTTATAGCTGAGTAGTATTCCATTGTGTAGATGTACCACATTTTCCGTATCCACTCATCTGATGATGGGCATTTGGGCTGGTTCCAACTCTTGGCTATTGTAAAGAGTGCTGCGATGAACATTGGGGAACAGGTATACCTTCGACTTGATGATTTCCATTCCTCTGGGTATATTCCCAACAGTGGGATGGCTGGGTCGTATGGTAGATCTATTTGCAATTGTTTAAGGAACCTCCATACCATTTTCCATAGAGGCTGCACCATTTTGCAGTCCCACCAACAATGTATGAGAGTTCCTTTTTCTCTGCAGCCTCGCCAGCATTTATCGTTCAGAGTCTTTTGGATTTTAGCCATCCTAACTGGGGTTAGATGGTATCTCAATGTGGTTTTGATTTGCATTTCCCGGATGCTGAGTGATGTTGAGCATTTTTTCATATGTCTGTTGGCCATTTGGATATCTTCCTTAGAGAAATGCCTACTTAGCTCTTTTGCCCATTTTTTAATTGGGTTGCTTGTTTTCTTCTTGTAAAGTTGTTTGAGTTCCTTATATATTCTGGATATTAATCCTTTGTCAGATGTATATTTTGCAAATATTTTCTCCCACTCTGTTGGTTGTCTTTTAACTCTTTTAATTGTTTCTTTTGCTGTGCAGAAGCTTTTTAGTTTGATATAATCCCATTTGTTTATTTTTCCTTTGGTTGCCCGTGCTTTTGGGGTCGTATTCATGAAGTCTGTGCCCAGTCCTATTTCCTGAAGTGTTTCTCCTATGTTTTCTTTAAGAAGTTTTATTGTCTCAGGGTGTATATTTAAATCCTTAATCCATTTTGAGTTGATTTTAGTATACGGTGAGAGGTATGGATCTAGTTTCATTCTCCTGCATATCGATATCCAGTTATCCCAGCACCACTTGCTGAAGAGGCAGTCCCTTTGCCACTGAATAGGCTTGGTGCCTTTGTCAAAGATCAGATGGCAGTAAGTGTGTGGGTTGATTTCTGGATTCTCTATTCTATTCCATTGGTCAGTGTGTCTGTTTTTATGCCAGTACCATACTGTTTTGGTTATTATAGCTTTGTAGTATAGCTTAAAGTCAGGTAGTGTTATGCCTCCAGCTTTATTTTTTTTGCTGAGCATTGCTTTGGCTATTCGTGGTCTTTTATTGTTCCATATAAATGTCTGAATAGTTTTTTCCATTTCTGAGAAAAATGTCTTTGGAATTTTGATGGGGATTGCATTGAATTTGTATATCACTTTGGGTAGTATGGACATTTTCACTATGTTGATTCTTCCAATCCAAGAGCATGGAATATCTTTCCATCTTCTTGTATCCTCTCTAATTTCTCTCAGCAGTGGTTTGTAGTTCTCATTATAGAGATTTTTCACATCCTTGGTTAACTCAATTCCTAAGTATTTTATTGTTTTGGTGGCTATTGTAAATGGGCAGGCTTTCTTGATTTCTCCTTCTGCATGTTCACTATTGGAGAAAAGAAATGCTACTGATTTTTGTGTGTTGATTTTGTATCCTGCTACTGTGCTGAAATCATTTATCAATTCCAACAGTTTTTTTGTAGAGGTTTTAGGCTGTCCGATATATAGGATCATGTCATCTGCAAACAGGGACAGTTTGACTTCATCTTTCCCAATCTGGATGCCCTTTATTTCCTTCTCTTCTCTGATTGCTCTGGCTAGTACTTCCAACACTATGTTGAATAGAAGTGGTGAGAGTGGGCATCCTTGTCTAGTGCCTGTTCTTAAAGGAAAAGCTTTCAGCTTTTCCCCATTCAGGATGATATTGGCTGTGGGTTTGTCATATATGGCTTTAATTATGTTGAGATACTTTCCCTCTATACCTAACTTATAGAGGGTCTTTGACATGAATGAGTGCTGAACTTTATCAAATGCTTTTTCAGCATCTATAGAGATGATCATATGGTCCTTGTGTTTGAGTTTATTAATATGGTGTATCACATTTATTGATTTGCGTATGTTGAACCAACCTTGCATCCCTGGGATGAATCCCACTTGATCGTGATGAATAATTTTTCGTATGTGTTGCTGTATTCTGTTTGCTAGTATTTTAGTGAGGATTTTTGCATCTATATTCATCAAGGATATCGGCCTGTAGTTTTCTTTTTTGGTTATATCTTTACCTGGTTTTGGTATCAGGATGATGTTTGCTTCATAGAATGAGTTTGGGAGATTTGCGTCCGTTTCAATCTTTTGGAATAGTTTGTAAAGAATCGGTGTCAATTCCTCTTTGAATGTTTGGTAAAATTCTGCTGTGAATCCATCTGGTCCTGGGCTTTTCTTTGTTGGGAGCCTTCTTTTTTTTTTTTTTTTTTTTTTTTTTACAGATTTATGGCTGTATTTTTATTTTATTTTATTTTATTTTATTTTATTTTTTTTAATTTTATTTTGTCGATATACATTGTAGCTGATTAATGCTCCCCATCACCAAAACCTCCCTCCCTTCTCCCTCCCCCCCTCCCCCACAACCATGTCCTTTCTGTTTGTTTGTTGTATCAACTTCAAATAATTGTGGTTGTTATATCTTCTTCCCCCCCCCCCGGTTTGTGTGTGTATGTGTGTATGTGTGTGTGTGAATTTATATATTAATTTTTAGCTCCCTCCAATAAGTGAGAACATGTGGTATTTCTCTTTCCGTGCCTGACTTGTTTCACTTAATATAATTCTCTCAAGGTCCATCCATGTTGTTGCAAATGGCAGTATTTCATTCGTTTTTATAGCTGAGTAGTATTCCATTGTGTAGATGTACCACATTTTCCGTATCCACTCATCTGATGATGGGCATTTGGGCTGGTTCCAACTCTTGGCTATTGTAAAGAGTGCTGCGATGAACATTGGGGAACAGGTATACCTTCGACTTGATGATTTCCATTCCTCTGGGTATATTCCCAACACTGGGATGGCTGGGTCGTATGGTAGATCTATGTGCAATTGTTTAAGGAACCTCCATACCATTTTCCATAGAGGCTGCACCATTTTGCAGTCCCACCAACAATGTATGAGAGTTCCTTTTTCTCCGCAGCCTCGCCAGCATTTATCGTTCAGAGTCTTTTGGATTTTAGCCATCCTAACTGGGGTTAGATGGTATCTCAATGTGGTTTTGATTTGCATTTCCCGGATGCTGAGTGATGTTGAGCATTTTTTCATATGTCTGTTGGCCATTTGGATATCTTCCTTGGAGAAATGCCTACTTAGCTCTTTTGCCCATTTTTTAATTGGGTTGCTTGTTTTCTTCTTGTAAAGTTGTTTGAGTTCCTTATATATTCTGGATATTAATCCTTTGTCAGATGTATATTTTGCAAATATTTTCTCCCACTCTGTTGGTTGTCTTTTAACTCTTTTAATTGTTTCTTTTGCTGTGCAGAAGCTTTTTAGTTTGATATAATCCCATTTGTTTATTTTTCCTTTGGTTGCCCGTGCTTTTGGGGTCGTATTCATGAAGTCTGTGCCCAGTCCTATTTCCTGAAGTGTTTCCCCTATGTTTTCTTTAAGAAGTTTTATTGTCTCAGGGTGTATATTTAAATCCTTAATCCATTTTGAGTTGATTTTAGTATACGGTGAGAGGTATGGATCTAGTTTCATTCTCCTGCATATCGATATCCAGTTATCCCAGCACCACTTGCTGAAGAGGCAGTCCCTTCTCCAGTGAATAGGCTTGGTGCCTTTGTCAAAGATCAGATGGCAGTAAGTGTGTGGGTTGATTTCTGGATTCTCTATTCTATTCCATTGGTCAGTGTGTCTGTTTTTATGCCAGTACCATACTGTTTTGGTTATTATAGCTTTGTAGTATAGCTTAAAGTCAGGTAGTGTTATGCCTCCAGCTTTATTTTTTTTGCTGAGCATTGCTTTGGCTATTCGTGGTCTTTTATTGTTCCATATAAATGTCTGAATAGTTTTTTCCATTTCTGAGAAAAATGTCTTTGGAATTTTGATGGGGATTGCATTGAATTTGTATATCACTTTGGGTAGTATGGACATTTTCACTATGTTGATTCTTCCAATCCAAGAGCATGGAATATCTTTCCATCTTCTTGTATCCTCTCTAATTTCTCTCAGCAGTGGTTTGTAGTTCTCATTATAGAGATTTTTCACATCCTTGGTTAACTCAATTCCTAAGTATTTTATTTTTTTGGTGGCTATTGTAAATGGGTAGGCTTTCTTGATTTCTCCTTCTGCATGTTCACTATTGGAGAAAAGAAATGCTACTGATTTTTGTGTGTTGATTTTGTATCCTGCTACTGTGCTGAAATCATTTATCAATTCCAAGAGTTTTTTTGTAGAGGTTTTAGGCTGTTCGATATATAGGATCATGTCATCTGCAAACAGGGACAGTTTGACTTCATCTTTTCCAATCTGGATGCCCTTTATTTCCTTCTCTTCTCTGATTGCTCTGGCTAGTACTTCCAACACTATGTTGAATAGGAGTGGTGAGAGTGGGCATCCTTGTCTGGTGCCTGTTCTTAAAGGAAAAGCTTTCAGCTTTTCCCCATTCAGGATGATATTGGCTGTGGGTTTGGCATATATGGCTTTAATTATGTTGAGATACTTTCCCTCTATACCTAACTTATAGAGGGTCTTTGTCATGAATGAGTGCTGAACTTTATCAAATGCTTTTTCAGCATCTATAGAGATGATCATATGGTCCTTGTGTTTGAGTTTATTAATATGGTGTATCACATTTATTGATTTGCGTATGTTGAACCAACCTTGCATCCCTGGGATGAATCCCACTTGATCGTGATGAATAATTTTTCGTATGTGTTGCTGTATTCTGTTTGCTAGTATTTTAGTGAGGATTTTTGCATCTATATTCATCAAGGATATCGGCCTGTAGTTTTCTTTTTTGATTATATCTTTACCTGGTTTTGGTATCAGGATGATGTTTGCTTCATAGAATGAGTTTGGGAGATTTGCGTCCGTTTCAATCTTTTGGAATAGTTTGTAAAGAATCGGTGTCAATTCCTCTTTGAATGTTTGGTAAAATTCTGCTGTGAATCCATCTGGTCCTGGGCTTTTCTTTGTTGGGAGCCTTCTGATAACAGCTTCAATCTCCTTTATTGTTATTGGTCTGTTCAAATTTTCTACGTCTTCACGGTTCAGTTTTGGGAGCTTGTGTGTGTCCAGAAATTTATCCATTTCCTCCAGATTTTCAAATTTGTTGGCGTATAGTTGTTTATAGTAGTCTCGAATGATTCCTTGTATTTCAGATGAATCAGTTGTAATATCGCCTTTTTCATTTCTAATTTTTGTTATTTGAGTCTTCTCTCTTCTTTTTTTTGTTAGCCATGCTAATGGTTTGTCAATTTTATTTATCTTTTCAAAAAACCAACTTTTTGATTCGTTGATCTTTTGAATTGTTTTTTGGTTTTCAATTTCATTCAGTTCTGCTCTGATCTTAATGATTTCTTTCCGTCTGCTAACTTTAGGATTGGATTGTTCTTGTTTTTCTAGTTCTTTAAGGTGAAGTGTTAGGTGTTCACTTGCCATCTTTCCATTCTTCTGAAGTGAGCATTTAATGCAATAAATTTTCCCCTCAATACTGCTTTTGCAGTATCCCACAGGTTTTGGTATGATGTATCATTGTTTTCATTAGTTTCAATAAACTTTTTGATTTCCTGCTTGATTTCTTCTTGGACCCATATGTCATTAAGTAGAATGCTGTTTAATTTCCATGTGTTTGTATAGTTTCCAGAGTTTTGTTTGTTATTAATTTCTAGTTTTAATCCATTGTGGTCTGAGAAGATACATGGGATAATTGCAATTTTTTTGAATTTATTGAGACTTGATTTGTGACCTAATATGTGATCTATCCTGGAGAATGATCCATGTGCTGATGAGAAGAATGAATATTCTGAGGTTGTTGGGTGGAATGTTCTGTAGATATCTGCCAATTCCAATTGGTCTAGAGTCTTGTTTAGATCTTGTGTTTCTCTACTGATTCTTTGCCTAGATGATCTGTCTAATATTGACAGTGGAGTGTTCAGGTCCCCTGCTATTATGGTATTAGTGTCTATTTCCTTCTTTAGGTCTAATAGAGTTTGTTTTATAAATCTGGCTGCTCCAACATTGGGTGCGTACATATTTATGATTGTTATGTCTTCTTGATGGATCAGTCCTTTTATCATTAAGTAGTGTCCCTCATTGTCTCTTTTTATGGTTTTTAGTTTAAAGTCTATTTTGTCAGATATAAGAATAGCCACTCCAGCTCGTTTTTCTTTTCTGTTTGCATGGTAAATCTTTTTCCATCCTTTCACTCTTAGTCTGTGTGAATCTTTATGGGTGAGGTGGGTCTCTTGTAGGCAGCATATAGTTGGGTCCTGCTTTTTGATCCAGTCAGCCAGTCTGTGTCTTTTAATTGGGGAATTTAAGCCTTTAACATTAAGAGTTGTTATTGAAAGGTGTTGATTTATTCCTAGCATTTTATTGGTTGTTTGGTTGTCTTAGGTGTCTTTTGTTCCTTGCTTTCTGATTTACTGTTTGGTTTCTTTGTTTGTTGGTTCCTTAGGTTGTAGATAGTGTTTTTGTTAGCTTGTTTTCTCTTCATGAATGCCATTTTTATTGTACTAGCGGGTTTAGATTTTTCTTAGGTTTTTATGGCAGTGGTAGTTATTTTTCAGGAACCAAACCCAGTACTCCCTTGAGGATTTCTTGTAAGGGTGGTCTTGTGGTAGTGAACTCCCGCAGTTTTTGTTTGTCTGAGAAATATACTATTTCCCCCTCATTTCGGAAGGATAGCCTTGCAGGGTAGAGTATTCTTGGCTGGCAATCTTTGTCTTTTAGTATTTTGAAAATATCATCCCATTCCTTTCTAGCTTTTAGGGTTTGTGATGAAAAGTCTGATGTTAACCTGATTGGGGCTCCCTTATAGGTGATTTGACGCTTCTCTCTTGCAGCTTTTAAGATTCTCTCTTTATCTCTGAGTTTTGCCAATTTGACTATGACATGTCTTGGAGAAGGCCTTTTTGGGTTGAATACGTTTGGAGATCGTTGAGCTTCCTGGATCTGAAGATCTGTGATTTTTCCTATACCTGGGAAGTTTTCTGCCACTATTTTGTTGAATATGTTTTCAATGGAATCTCCATTTTCCTCCCCTTCTGGAATACCCATGACTCGGATATTTGAGCGCTTGAGGTTGTCTGATATCTCTCTCAGATTTTCTTCCATGTCCTTGATTCTTTTTTCTTTCTTTTTGTCTGCTTGTGTTATTTCAAACAGCCCATCTTCAAGTTCAGAGGTTCTCTCTTCAACTTCGACAAGCCTGCTGGTTAAACTCTCCGTTGTGTTTTTTATTTCGCTGAATAACTTCTTCATTTCAGCAAGTTCTGCTACATTTTTTTTCAGGACATTGATTTCCTTGTATATTTCCTCTTTCAGATCCTGTATACTTTTCCTCATTTCATCATGATGTCTAGCTGAGTTTTCTTGTATCTCATTCAGTTTCCTTAGAATTATCACTCGAAATTCCTTGTCAGTTATTTCAAGGGCTTCTTGTTCTATAGGATCTAGAGTATGAGATTTATTAACTTTTGGTGGTGTACTTTCTTGATTTTTTGTATTTCTGGTGTCTTTTTTTTGGTGTTTATTCATTGTGGCAGGGGGTTTCACAGTCCACCGGTTTGAGACTAATGACTAACTAGGATGTTGCTGTGGTTGCCAATTTGGTATGGCTCCCGCCGTGACTGCTCAGTTGGCCTCTAGTGTCTTGTGTGTGTGGTTGCCTCGGGTCTTGGGCTTCTCCGGGGATCCACCTTTCTGGTCAGCTTGTACTCTGCTGGGCTGGTGGATCACGCACCACAGGGTGTGTGATCTCTGTTGAGCTTTCACTTTCTGTACAGGACTTCTCCCCGTTCCGTGTGCTCTGGCCCAGGCTGTTAGATCGTGCAGTGGCGACCCCACCGGGTGTGTGGTTTCTGTCGAGTCTCCGCCTCCCTGGCCGCACGTCTCCCCCCTCTGTGCACACTGTGCTGGGCTGGGGTGTGTCTTCTGCACCCGTCGTCTATCAGCTGGGCCTTCAAGACCCTGCTCAGCACCACCTCGCCCAGGAAGTCTACCAGGTTTCTGCTAGGCACAGACGACCGGTCTCTCTGGGTGCCTTTGTAGCACTGTGTAGATCTTTCTCGGGTCTTGTTCACCTTTGTATCCCCCCGGTATAAACCGAGTCTAGTGCCCGCCTGCAGCCTGCTCTCCGGCAGGTTCTAGCGGACCTGGGAACTCTCCTACCACACTATTCCCAACCAGAAATTCGTTAGGCTTTTTTCCAAACTGGTGGTCGCAGAGATGGTATCTGCCTCCCAGTAACAGGAAGTTTACCGGGCCGGAGTCCAGGGTGTGGTGGAGTGACAGTCAGCCCGCCCGTATTTCCTAGCCCTCCCAACACTGGTCGGGACGCCCCACACCCCCAGCCCCGCCAGAGAACCGCGGAGGGAGTGGGAGAGGAGGCCGGCCCGCAGGGTCCGGAAAGCCCCGCGCCAGGCCAAGCAAATGGGCTCAGTGATGGCCAATCAGGGCGGAGCTGCCCGCACCTGGGAAAATGGAGGCAGCACTGGGGCAGTGAGTGGCCTGGTGGTGCAGGCGGGAGCCGGGTGGGCAACCACCCCCCGAACAGAGCTGTGCCAGGGATCACTCACAGTGCTGTGCCAGGTCGGGCGCTCGCTCTGTCTCTGGTTTGTTGCCTTCCGTGTTCTCGGCGCTGCCGCCTCGGGCTGTTCAGTCGCGGCGGCGCCGCTCGGGCGCTCCCAGGAATCTTCTTTAATGCCGGCCTGAAACCTCGAATCCTGAATAGGGCAGCTGGCCGCCTTCAGTGCGGCCCCAGCCTCCGGGATCCTGGCTGCATCCACAGCAGCCCTGGCGCCGTGTTCCCTGTTTCAAGACTCGCTTTTGCAGCTAAGAATCAGTTCTTTTCCTGCTCCACACTTCAAAGCTGTTGCCGGTAAATGAGGCAGCCTCTCCTGCCGGGGGCAAAGTGGCGTTGAGCCCCCACGACCGGCCAGCAGCAGCAGTCCTTCCTTAAGAGATGGCCAGAGGAAGGTCCACAAGTTTCCCGGCTGCCTGAGGCCCAGTGGCCACCTTTTCCACCTCAGCTACTCCGCGCCAGCCGCCGCAGCCGCCGCCATCTTGAAACTCTAGTCCAAGATCAACTTTTGACACTCCTCTCTTCATATCAAACATTCCAGCTACACAAAACTTTTTTTTGTTCTTTCCAACACACTGTTTGAGAAAATGCCTATTCTTCTTTCAAAACTCAGTTCAGATGGCACCTCTTCTAGGAAGTTTCCCAGAAATCTCTCCTAAAAAAAAAAAATTAGCCATTCTTGTCTTTCTGAAGCCATGATAATTTGATTATAAAGGCAGTATCTTGTCATTCATGGCTTATAAACAACAGAAATTTGTTTATCACAGTTCTGGAGGCTGGGAAGTCCAAGATCAAGGTGCTGGCAAATTTGGTGCCTGCCCTCTTTCTTTCCATAGTTCATTCTTTCTGGTTCATAGATGGCACCTTCTTACCTCCCATGGTGGAAGAAACAAGGCAGCTCTCTAGGGCCTCTTTTATAAGAGCACTAATCCCATTCATGAAGGCTCTGCCCTCATAACCTAATCACCTCCCCAAAGTTCCCCCACCTCCTATCGCCATCACATTGGGATTTAGGTTTCAATGCATGAATTTTGGGGGGACACATTCAGACCATAGTAAATAGTCTCCATCTATTGGAATTGTCTCAGTTTTTGTCTCTCCTAATGGAATGTGGGCCTCATGTAGAACAGGGCCTCAGCAAATGTTTGCTATACAAATGAGTATTTGGGGCAGGTTTCTCACTTTGGTGGAGTCCCTCTGTCCTCTTCATCCCTAAGCAACTAAGAAAACCAGCCTATTGATATGGGGTCCTCCAACTCTGATTATTCGCCATTTCTAAAGGCTGATGGATAATCTCAATTAACAAATTGACCCTCGTGGATGTTCTGCAGTAATAGCAAATATCACCAGGAAAACTAATTTCTCTTTCTATGTGTTAACCGCGACTTCATCCCCTTTTCTGTTTGGAATAACTTCTTCTATGCCTTTTAAGGCAGCCCAACTCCCTATAGCTTTAAGAACTCTGGGGGTATCTAAGGCTCACAGGAAGTCCTCCAAGCTTTTCTACAGCAAGCCACAGCCCCTGGAATGTCAAACACCAAGTGCTGGTAAAAGCCCTTTGGTCAGAGGCCTGGCTTGGCTCTTAACTTGCTACCTGTAGCCAATCGTCTCTTGAACTAATTGGTTGGCCAACTGTTACGGCGTTTTTTCACTGACCTGCTGTTTAACTCAGTGGTCTATCACTTCCCTCCCAACTTGAGACATCCTGAATCTTCCACACATGCTTGCTCTATCTGGCTCAGATTCTATCCTTCATTCTCTTTCCTTCCTCCTCCTCCTGGAGCAAGACCATCTTCAGTGCTGATCCAAGGGGAGAAAGAACTTAACCTTAAAACTCTGCTGATTATGGAAGGGAGGGGTTGTGGTCTGTAACAAAATTGTCTTGCCTTTAGTCTAGCACACACACAGTCCTGAAGATTATTAAAATGGTTCTTCATTTTAAGATCAAGAGATCTATTCTGTTCTACACCACAGGTGGTGGAGGTTCATGAGTGGCATCTCTATTCTGCTTACCTTGCCCCAACCATCTTTTGTTGGCATGGTGCCTTGGTACAAGACTCTCAGAGAGCTCTATATGCCCATCCCTGTGGTAATAGAGAGTAACACTACTGAACTTTCTTTCTTGTATCCTTTTCTTTTGTCTCCTCCACATTTGATATCCTGATTTTATTCCACTTGATATCACACCACAAAAATCTTCCATGTTTTTTACATGACCTTCACAATTGTTATACCTATTTGAAGTGAACATGATTTTCATTATTCTCCTTTATTAACTACATACCTTCACAAATACAGGTTTTTAAAAATTCTTCGGCTTACTTCCTTAGGATTAATTTTCAGGGATGGGATGACAAGGTCAAAAGAGATGAACATCGCTATGGCTCTTTCAAGCTTGTCATCTTGCTTTGTGTTCATTGCCACCAACTGCCTATTTTATAGCAAGATCACTTACATTGAGGGCTACAATTTTGGATTTATGTTTACTGATTGAATAAATATAAAACATTATTTTCAGTTTCATTTCAATTTCTGTTTAAGGCATGGTCAGCACCTTCAAAGTACACCTTCTTATTAAAGTACGGTCAGCTCAGACTCGTTAAGCATCACTGACCAAACTGCTATTTCCAGATACTTTAAAATCCCATTCATTTAGACTCCGGTCCATGACCTTTGGAAAAGTGGCATCCTGCAGCTGGTGCCTCGGGCTTTTGCCTAGCCTTGCCTACCTCCTCCTGTCCTTGCCTATACTGGTGTCTACACAGGTAGCATCTCTAGATCGTACACCAGCTCTGCCATGAGCATTAAGCCTAATTCTGCACTTCTCTCCCTAGAAACATGTCTTGACTCTATGTTCCAAATGTTCAGGATTATAGTTCTATTCCAACAATACTGTCAGAACCCAAAATAGTCTGGACAATTGCTTTCAAAGCCATTGGCATGTTCTTTTGAATATCATTGGTAGCAAAAGTTTCTATTTAGAAGGTAGATTTTATTTTCTGGAAGGAAACTAGTATATTTTACATACTTTTTATATCAGACAGGGTCCCGTTAGAAGCCAGAAACCAGGTCATTATTTCAGCAGAGAGAATTTAATATAACAAGAGCTATTTATCAGGTAGAGGAGAACTGCAGTGGCAAAAAGGGGATACTGAGGTATCACAAAGGTAGTAGCTTTTGGAAGCAGCTGTCTCCCCTAGGGATGGGGGGAGCAGAGGGAAGACATCAGGATTGCTAACAGTAGCTTGGAGAAAGGGCCTGTAGAGCTGGGGCGCAGTCCTATAGGGAGGAGGCACAGGTCAAATGGAACTGGTGGTTGGAACCTGGACACGATGCTCCCTGGTGCTGGGATTCTGCCTTTAGAGCAGGAGGTCGGTGGCTGGTGCTGTTTTTTCTGAGAGGGCATAATGAAGGCGGATCTGAGTGTGGAACGACTGCAGACTAGAACCACCTGTGCTACTGGAAGCAGTTGCTGCTGCCAGGGTGAGGCAGTGTTGCTGGGGCGACGCTGACAGAAACAGGAAGCAAGCAGAAAGAAGAAATGTCTATCCCGCCTCCAGTCTTCAAGCTCCCCGTGGCATCCCTGACAGGCAAGGAGCCAGCTGGCAGAGCCACCCAGCATCAGAAATTAGAGTGCGGAAGAGGGAAAATTGGAGCCGAGACACACTAGCTCAATAACCAGCAACCCGCCCCGTGCCAGGCACTCCATAAATGTTTTCAAAACTACATTGGTGCTCATTGCTGTGATGGAAGAACTCTTGCCCCATTTTATGGACAAGGAAATGGAGGCCCTGAGAGAGTAATAATAGTAGTGGCGCTGGAGTGAGAACACACATCTTCCCACCAATGTTCACTGCTTGTCCCATGACTTCTGCTGAAGTTGAGCCTTCCTCTGGATGACAAGGAAAGGAGTTTTCTGTTCCTGAGGGGGGCTGTGGTGAGGGGAGATGAGAAGGAGGAAAGGAAAGAGCCAGGGAGATGGTATAAAACTATGCCATATGCAACACGATCCCTCCTTGTGACCCCCTCCTCAAATCTTTAGGAAATTCCACCAAACTCAGAACATTTGGAGTGAGTGGATTTCTTGTGGAAACTGTTTGGCTTAAATTATTATTTTTTTGTTTTTTTTGGTGGCTGGCTGGTACAGGGATCCTAACCCTTGACTTTGGTGTTATAGCACTGTGCTCTAACTGAGCTAACCAGCTAGCTGCTCTTGTGGAAACTGTTCACAGATTTAAACTGCACCAGGGGAGACATGGAGAGGAACAGAGACAGCCTCTGTAGATACGGCACCAGGATGACAAAGGGCAGTGGCAGAAATCTCGGGAAGTTTGTGGCTTCTCTTGTGTAATTGGTCTGTCTTAAGGCTTGGGAAGCCCTAACTGACATTTAAATTATATCCATTTTACAGATGGAGAAATTGAGACTCTGAAAGGTTAGGCAACATAACCAAGATCACACAGCTATTAAGCTGTAAAACTTGTATTTGAACTCAGTTCTGTCTGATTCCAAAAATACTTCCTCTCCATAACGGAATGGACAACAGAAGCCACAATGGTACTGTTATCTAGCATTTATTCTACATGTGTTACCTAGAATTATGCTAAGTACTTTATTTTGTTTAATCCTTACAATTTCATGAGGTAGATACAATTACATCTATTTTACAGGTGAAAAACTGAGGTTGAGACAAACAAAATAATATGCCTTATTCACAGCTAGCAGTGAGTGGAGTTGGAATCTCCACCTAAGTCCATTGGAAATCCTATGCTCCCACCCAGTGCTTTTCAAACTTTAATGTGCCTGAGAATCATCTGGGGATCTTGTTAACTGCAGATTTATATTCAGTAGAGCTGGTGTGGGGCCTGAGATGCTCCATTTCTGATAAGGTTCCGGTAAACTGAGGCAGTAGCCCGTAGGCCCATGAGCCTCGCTCCAAGCAGCAAAGCTCCTAACAAGAACATCATATTGCTTCTCTAATCTGCCGAGCCCACTTCATCATTTCCACGTTGACTGACCACCGAGACCCCAGGAGGCGTCCTGGTCAAGCTCACTTATGATGTGACACCCAGAGCCCAGAGCTTGTCCTTCTTTCTCCTTCTTTTGAAATTTTCCAGAGTAAAGTAGGTAGCCCAAAAATCCATCATGTGACAGGTCATTAAGAAAAACATGATTTTTGCCCCCATGTGACTACATTCAATTAATGAAGCTGTCATTAAAGCCCATGAATGAGTCAAGAAAATTAGTTTCAGGTGTTGGATTGTTTGGGTTCTAAAATAATTTCTATATTTTTAATGAAGAGTATTTGAAATATCACCCTTGTCTACGGCCATACCACCCTGAACGCGCCCGATCTCGTCTGAAATATCACCCTTTCCCTCCATCAGGGGCTTACAGCTCAGGATAACTAAGAATTCCAACATACTGGGGGTCAGTGGGATGTTTACAGGAAGCAATTTACATCAGCTCGTTGTTGTGTCTTTCCATTACCATGAGGCTGCTCATTGAGAATGTTTTTAGATCCATAGCATTTGTTTGGGGAAGGAGAGGCAAATGTAGCTTATGAAAAGTGCTGACAACTTCATAAAAGGACCCAAAGAGTGCTAACCAGGGAGCTCCCGCTGCTGTTGTCTGCCCATAAAATGGAGAGCCTTCAAGAAGATTCATTTTCTCTCCCTAACAAAGAATATTTACTTGTTAAACTTCTTGTTAAAAGAAACATTTTATTCCAAGAAGTAAATGAGGTGGGTTAATATTTTAAAATAATAACTGACATGTTTTCCCTCTGCAAATCTTTATTTATTTATTTATTTATTTATTTATTTTTTAATTTTATTTTGTCGATATACATTGTGGCTGATTATTGCTCCCCATCACCAAAATCTCCCTCCCTTCTCCCTCCCCCCCTCCCCCCCAACAATGTCCTTTCTGTTTGCTTGTCGTATCAACTTCAAGTAATGGTGGTTGTTATATCTTCTTCCCCCCCCCCGGTTTTGTGTGTGTGTGTGTGTGTGTGTGTGTGTGTGTGTGTGTGTGTGTGTGTGTGTGTGTGTGTGTGTGTATGAATTTATATATTAATTTTTAGCTCCCACCAGTAAGTGAGAACATGTGGTATTTCTCTTTCTGTGCCTGACTTGTTTCACTTAATATAATTCTCTCAAGGTCCATCCATGTTGTTGCAAATGGCAATATTTCATTCGTTTTTATAGATGAGTAGTATTCCATTGCGTAGATGTACCACATTTTCCGTATCCACTCATCTGATGATGGGCATTTGGGCTGGTTCCAACTCTTGGCTATTGTAAAGAGTGCTGCGATAAACATTGGGGAACAGGTATACCTTCGACTTGATGATTTCCATTCCTCTGGCCTGTAGTTTTCTTTTTTGGTTATATCTTTACCTGGTTTTGGTATCAGGATGATGTTTGCTTCATAGAATGTGTTTGGGAGATTTGCGTCCATTTCAATCTTTTGGAATAGTTTGTAAAGAATCGGTGTCAATTCCTCTTTGAATGTTTGGCAAAATTCTACTGTGAGTCCATCTGGTCCTGGGCTTTTCTTTGTTGGGAGCCTTCTGATAACAGCTTCAATCTCCTTTATTGTTATTGGTCTGTTCAAATTTTCTACGTCTTCATGGTTCAGTTTTGGGAGCTTGTGTGTGTCCAGAAATTTATCCATTTCCTCCAGATTTTCAAATTTGTTGGCGTATAGTTGTTTATAGTAGTCTCGAATGATTCCTTGTATTTCAGATGAATCAGTTGTAATATCGCCGTTTTCATTTCTAATTTTTGTTACTTGAGTCTTCTCTTCTTTTTTTTGTTAGCCATGCTAATGGTTTGTCAATTTTATTTATCTTTTCAAAATACCAACATTTTGATTCGTTGATCTTTTGAATTGTTTTTTGATTTTTAATTTCATTCAGTTCTGCTCTGATCTTAATGATTTCTTTCCGTCTGCTAACTTTAGGTTTGGATTGTTCTTGTTTTTCTAGTTCTTTAAGGTGAAGTGTTAGGTTGTTCACTTGCCATCTTTCTATTCTTCTGAAGTGAGCGTTTAATGCAATAAATTTTCCCCTCAATACTGCTTTTGCAGGATCCCACAGGTTTTGGTATGATGTATCATTGTTTTCATTAGTTTCAATAAATTTTTTGATTTCCTGCTTGATTTTTCTTCTTGGACCCATATGTCATTAAGTAGAATGCTGTTTAATTTCCATGTGTTTGCATAGTTTCCAGAGTTTCGTTTGTTATTAATTTTTAGTATTAACCATTGTGGTCTGAGAAGATACATGGGATAATTCCAAGTTTTTTGAAATTATTGAGACCTTATTTGTGACCTAATATGTGATCTATCCTGGAGAATGATGCATGTGCTGATGAGAAGAATGAATATTCTGAGGTTGTTGGGTGGAATGTTCTGTAGATATCTGCCAATTCCAATTGGTCTAGAGTCTTGTTTAGATCTTGTGTTTCTCTACTGATTCTTTGCCTAGATGATCTGTCTAATATTGACAGTGGGGTGTTCAGGTCCCCTGCTATTATGGTATTAGTGTCTATTTCCTTCTTTAGGTCTAATAGAGTTTGTTTTATAAATCTGGCTGCTCCAACATTGGGTGCGTACATATTTATGATTGTTATGTCTTCTTGATGCATCAGTCCTTTTATCATTATGTAGTGTCCCTCATTGTCTCTTTTTATGGTTTTTAGTTTAAAGTCTATTTTGTCAGATATAAGAATAGCTACTCCAGCTCGTTTTTCTTTTCTGTTTGCATGGTAAATCTTTTTCCATCCTCTCACTCTTAGTCTGTGTGAATCTTTATGGGTGAGGTGCGTCTCTTGTAGGCAGCATATAGTTGGGTCCTGCTTTTTGATCCAGTCAGCCAGTCTGTGTCTTTTAATTGGGGAATTTAAGCCTTTTACATTAAGAGTTGTTATTGAAAGGTGTTGATTTATTCCTAGTATTTTATTGGTTGTTTGGTTGTCTTAGGTGTCTTTTGTTCCTTGCTTTCTGATTTACTGTTTGGTTTCTGTGTTTGTTGGTTCCTTAGGTTGTAGATAGTGTTTTTGTTTGCTTCTTTTCTCTTCATGAATGCCATTTTTATTATACTAGTGGGTTTAGATTTTTCTTGGGTTTTTATCACAGTGGAAGTTATTTTTCAGGAACCAAACCCAGTACTCCCTTGAGAATTTCTTGTAAGGGTGGTCGTGTGGTAGTGACCTCCCGCAGTTTTTGTTTGTCTGAGAAATATACTATTTGCCCTTCATTTCAGAAGGATAGCCTTGCAGGGTAGAGTATTCTTGGCTGGCAATCTTTGTCTTTTAGTATTTTGAAAATATCATCCCATTCCTTTCTAGCTTTTAGGGTTAGTGATGAAAAGTCTGATGTTAACCTGATTGGGGCTCCCTTATAGGTGATTTGACACTTCTCTCTTGCAGCTTTTAAGATTCTCTCTTTGTCTCTGAGTTTTGCCAATTTGACTATGACATGTCTTGGAGAAGGTCTTTTTGGGTTGAATACATTTGGAGATCGTTGAGCTTCCTGGATCTGAAGATCTGTGATTTTTCCTATACCTGGGAA
Organism: Cynocephalus volans; assembly: GCF_027409185.1. Taxonomy (NCBI): domain Eukaryota; kingdom Metazoa; phylum Chordata; class Mammalia; order Dermoptera; family Cynocephalidae; genus Cynocephalus; species Cynocephalus volans. The sequence goes on from NC_084463.1 coordinate 113,887,747, forward strand.
GTTTTCTGCCACTATTTTTTTGAGTATGTTTTCAATGGAATCTCCATTTTCCTCCCCTTCTGGAATACCCATGACTCGGATATTTGATCGCTTAAGGTTGTCTGATCTCTCTCTCAGATTTTCTTCAATGTCCTTGATTCTTTTTTCTTTCTTTTTGTCTGCTTGTGTTATTTCAAACAGCCCATCTTCAAGTTCAGAGGTTCTCTCTTCAACTTCGACAAGCCTGCTGGTTAAACTCTCCGTTGTGTTTTTTATTTCGCTGAATAACTTCTTCAGTTCAGCAAGTTCTGCTACATTTTTTTTCAGGACATTGATTTCCTTGTACATTTCCTCTTTCAGATCCTGTATACTTTTCCTCATTTCATCATTATGTCTAGCTGAGTTTTCTTGTATCTCATTCAGTTTCCTTAGAATTATCACTTGAAATTCCTTGTCAGTTATTTCAAGGGCTTCTTGTTCTATAGGATCTAGAGTTTGAGATTTATTAACTTTTGGTGGTGTACTTTCTTGATTTTTTGTATTTCTGGTATCTTTTTTTTGGTGTTTATTCATTGTGGCAGGGGGTTTCACAGTCCACCGGTTTGAGACTAATGAATAACTAGGATGTTGCTGTGGTTGCCAATTTCGTATGGCTCCCTCCGTGACTGCTCAGTTGGCCTCTAGTGCCTTGTGTGTGTGGTTGCCTCGGGTCTTGGGCTTCTCCAGGGAGCCACCTTTCTGGTCATTGGACTCTGCTGGGCTGGTGGATCACGTACCCTCTGCAAATCTTGCCCCGCCCCTTTGTTTTCCTAAGCCTCTCTCAAACTAGACCTCAACATTCTCAGCCCCCATTGTTGGGTTGTTATAGGAGAAATGCAAAGAAAACCAAAATAAGGAATTTTTTTTTTTTTTTTTGGCTTTGGCTTTGGAACGTTAAAGCTGAGTCAGGGCTTCAACAATAAGTTTGGAAAAATACTTATAGAGTAATTGTGCTTTCTCTCCAAACAGGGGAGCTAGAAGTGTCTGGGCTGGAGCCTTGAGGAAGTGACTTAGGAAGGAAAGGAAGTTGATTGCTGGTGGGGGTGTCTGAGGAAGGGCCTTGCTTTGTACCCCATTCTTTGGGTTGACACCCTAGGATGGAAGGGGGAATCAATAGAAACTGAGGTAATGGCCCTGCTTGACATTCAATGTGTTTCCTCCTATGAGAAGCTTCTGGGGACTTTTTCTTATATGAGAGCACTTCAAAAAGTTCTTGGAAAAATAAAATTAAAAGATAATACAAATCTTTCCATGAACTTTTTGAAGTAGCCTTGTATATCCTTTCAAATATCACTTTTTATTCTCCATGTTGTACATGTCAGTAATTCAGTCATTTTTTATCAGTGAATACATGCCTTTGTATAAGTATGTCATAGTTTGTTTATCCATTCACTTCCTGATGGACATTTTGGTTGTTTCCATTCTCATCACTTGCTTTGGTCCATTGAATTAAGTGGGAGTGATGGTGTGCTGGTTTCAAGCCTAGGCGCAAGAGGCCTCACGTGTTTCTCATTGCTGTCTGGAGGTTTTGCCTTCCCCATGAAAAGAACATGCCAGTATGGCTGCTGGCTCAGGAGGATGACAGACACAAGGAGAGCCTAGCCTTAATCAGCCAAAGCCCGGTCAACCTCCAGCTCTGTGATCAAAAAGAAATGTTTTAACTCACTGAGATTTGGGGGATGGTTTCTTATACAACAAGAGCTAACTGATACAGCCATGCACTGTCCATCACAGGTGACTGAATAGAGGCTCAGGGCCTAGTTAGCTGGTCTGTACCCATTCCAGTAGGCGTCCCTGCTCTTTTGGCTTCAAGCACTCACTGGACTATGGCCCCTCCCTTCCAGCTGTTGTCATTACTTTTCTCCTCTTGGAACAATGAAAATTTACATCAATTAGAATGTCAGCTTATGTGCTTATGTCATAAGTCTAGAGTGTGCTTATGGAGTTGTCCTGCCACACTTCCTATTCAAAAAGCTCAGGTGTCCTGCACACCACATCCAGCCAGAGAGTATACAAGTGTTGGAGAAGGGACAGCTTGATTGTGGCGGGGGGGGGGGGGGGGGGCAGGACCTGAGCAGTTGCAGGTCTCTATGAGGATTGCCTAGAGCAATGTGGAGTAGGATGTACAGTAAAAATCTGATTAGTATGCAGAACATTTACATTGACCTCCGACATTTACCCATGCTTTTGGATGTGACCAACTTCAGGATGTCACTCCTTTCCTGTGTTAAAACTTGACTACTTTCCATTTGCCAAGATGAGGCTTCTGAGACCGGCATTACATTAAGTCAGTCTCTCTATACCTTTTCTGGCATTTCCAGTTTGGTAGTGGGGAAGGGGAACAGCATCACCTCTTAATTTTTCATCTTGCCTGAAAGTCTAAGCTCCAACTTTTCCCCTGTGTTTATTCTGATGTGTGTGTGTGTGTGTGTGCGAGCACGTGCATACATACATGCCATGTGTAAATATTTTTGTGTGTATGCACACACAGGTATACAAATGCGTTCTTTCTCTTTCTCTAGATAGATAGATATACATATGCAAACATAGAGATGTATATATGTATACATAGATATGTTTATATGTATAGATATACATACATCTAAATATGTATGTCTGTGTACATACAGGTATATATACACATATATCCATCCCTCTTAAATGTATTCATGCTATATTTATTAGTCTGTTATTGCTTTTTTACCTGTGCTAAGTCTGGAAGAGGTGAGCTGGATCACTGTTTTTGATCATAGAGCTGAGATTGATCAGGCTTGCTCAGGGCAAGAGTAAAAATGAAGGTTTGCTTATAATATGACTAAATATTTAAAAGCTATAAATCAAGCTGATAAACTGTTAAATAAAATGTATTTTATCTTCCTATGTTGACAATTATATTTTCATAGTAACCTGGAAAGCCAAGTTCAAATTTAGGATTCTTGTATCCCTCAGAGTTCTTCTGTACCATACTGTATGGAAAAAGCTAGTACTTGGCCCATACTGTGCACTCCTTGTCTTCCCACCTGCTGTGCTCTGAATCTTTGTGTTCCCCCGCAAATTCATATTTGAAACCTAACCCCCAATGGGATGATTTTAGGAGGTGGGGGCCTTTGAGAGTTGATTAGAGCATGAGGGTGGAGCCCTCATGACTGGAATTAATGCCTGCATAAAAGAGGCCCCAGAGAGCTGCCTTGTTTTCCACCATGTGAGGACTCAGTGAAAAGGTGCCATCTATGAGCTGGAAAGCCGGCCCTCACCAGACACTAAATCTGCTGGCACTTTGATGTTAGACTCCCCAGTCTCCAGAACTGTTGTTTATAAGCCACCCGGTTTATGGTATTTTGTTATATATAGTTGCTTGAACAGACTAAACCATCATCCCTGACCAGTGCACACACTAGCTCATGCATCCAAGCTCCATTTATAATCCTTGCAAAGAGGCACCCTTGATCATACCTTAGCCTTGGTATGAGCATTCTAACAACACAGTCCACCCTTAGGAGACTGGACAGGGAAAGAGGCGTGTGCAGGTCAGGTAGGTAGTTTCAGGGACATTTGGGCAGGGAATTCCAGTGTCCTAGACACCCAGAGTGTGGTCTATAAGGCGATGGGGAGAGGACAGGATTCCAAGTGGGCACATCTCCTTGGGCCCACAGACATTTCAACCTGTGGGAAAGAGCACAGCAAGCAGAGGACAATATATATATATTATTAGTACATATATATATATATATAAGTAGTATTATCATATGATAATAATTATATATTATAATTATTAATAATATTATATATTATATAATATATATTATATTATATGTATTATATATTATATATTATATATATTAGTAATATTAATTATAAATTAGTAGTATTTATATGTATAAATAGTATAAAATATATATATATTAGTAGTATATATAATATATATATATTATATATATAGTTAACAGTACCATAGATATAATGCTAACAGCACTTCATTGAAGTATAAATCTTCCTTCATGGTGGTAAATTATAACTTCAATACACCAGCTACAAATATTCTTTAGAATTTTTGCATAGATATTCATAAGTAACATTAGCTTACTTCCTTTTAGATATTATATATTAGATTTTTGTATTAAGCTTATGCTAGATTTATAAATGATTTGGAAAACTTTTTACTTATATTCTGGAACAGTTTGAATAATTTATGTAGAATTATATGTTTCTTGATGGTTAAGTTATTTAGATCTTGACTGTAAAATAACCATTGTGTACTGTTCTTTTTTATTTCGTTTTTTAAACTGCTGGATCTATGAAAAACCTTTTCAGTTTTTTGTGTGGCTGTTGATATGTTCAGGTAGTCTACTTTTTCTTGAATCAATTTTGATAATTTATATTGTGCTGGAAAAATCATTTTATCTAGATTTCAAATTTTATTGACAGTGTTTTACATGATATTTTATAATTATTTTTACTATTTTTCACAACTATGATTATATCTTTTTCTCATTCCTGACTTATATATTTGTCTTGCATTTTTTTCTTAGTCAAACTTGCTAGAATGTTGCGCTTAGCTGTAATTTCTCCTGGCATTTTGTTTTGTGATTCATTATTTTTAACCTTTTATCTTTATTAATTCCCTCTTTTTTTTAGTTTATTTCATTTTCGTTTTACTCTCTTAAATTGAATGCTTAGTTCATTTATGTTCAAATTTTCAAATGCAAACACCAGAAAAGAGCAGGTGCAGGATTATAAAGAGAAAATGAAGCCAAGGGTCTGAAGGAGGACAGAAAACGAGGTGAAGAAAAGAGATTGGGAACCACATGAGGCAGGACTTGGAGTGTTTTGACAAGTCGTTGAGAATGTCTATAACTTGGCTGGCAGGGTCACAAGCTATAAAACAGTGCCATCAGGACACCCTGCCTGTCTCCACAGACTCTGCATCCAATTCCTGTCTCCATTTTGGCCATGAACATATCATGAAAACGTTGCCAAATACTGAACAGAAATCCAGATCCACAATGTCTAGTACATTTTTGATCCAAGACTTCTAGTTTCACAGCCTGATAAAAATTTTAAGTAAGGTTTTGCCAATTTTTATTTTTTTCAAGTAAGGATATTAAATATACACATGTAACCATTCATTAGCACAGTGATTTCACCAGATGTAGGATATTTTAACATAACAAAAGTGAGAAGGTCAAAATCACAGAATAACAGTTTTATTCAATTTATAATGTAGTCTGCAGAATCCCATCCCAAGCTTCACCAAGCAAAGTATAGAAGGATGGATTTGAAGCTAAATACCAACAGCTTAATGATCATCTCACTTGCTGAGTGTGGGGGAAACTTGCTGAGCACTACTTGTTCAAAAGCCCATCACAGGGAATATAATTCAGCTTTGATTTATCCCAAGCCTTGAAAATTAAGGTGAATCCACTGTGCTACGCACCTGGCAGTAGCAAATATCAATCCTCTCAGGAAGAAGATAGAATCATGTATATCACAAATTATATCTACAAGCAGTTTTGTAAATACAGCTTCCTCGTCTGGGTAAAACTAACCGGGAAGACAAAGAGACAAAACAATAAGAATAAAAGCTATCAGAAGCAGAACTAATAGGGCTTCATATATTGGAGTTATCAGATACGGATTTTAAAATAATAGTGATTACAGCTTTTGAGGAGATAAAATACAATGTCTAGAATTTTAGCAGAGAACTGAAAGCTGTTTTTAAAAAGAACTACACAGATATGCTAGATATCAAAACCCAATATTAAGGATTCAATGGATGGGTTGAACAGCTAATGAGAGAATGAATACATTAGAAGTTAGACATGTTGAGAGAAAGCATCCAGACTGAAACACAGAGAAAGGCAGAAGTAGGAAAAACACAGAGTAAAAGATAAGAGACCATGAGGGTATAGGGATATTCAGTATAGTTATAATATTTGAATTAGTCAGGGTTTGCCTAAGAAACAGAACCATAAGCTATGTATCAATATATAGAAAGAGATTTATTATGCAGGACTGGATCGAAGGCTTATGGAGGCTAAGAATCCCACAATCTGCCTGCCATCTGCAAGCTGGAGGCCCGGGAAAGCCAGTGGTGCTGCTCCAGTCCAAACCTGAAGCCCCCAAAATCAGGAGTGCTGATGTTTGAGGGCAGGAGAAGACGGATGTCCCAGCTCAGGAAGAGAGTAAGTTTTCCTTTCCTCTGCCTGTTTGTTCTATTTGGGTCCTCAACAGATGGATAATGCATACCAGCATTGGCGAGGGTAATTTTTTAATTCAGTCTACTGTTTAAAATGCTAATGTCTTCTAGAAATACCCTTACAGACATACCCAAAAATAATGTTTCAGCAGCTATCTAGGCGTCTCTTAGCCCAGTCAAGATGACACGTAAAATTTATCATTACAACATTTCAGTAGGCAGAGGAGAGACAGAGAGAAAGAATGGGGAAGAAGCAATATTTTAAGAGACAGTGGCTGAGAATTTTCAAAACTGATGAAAGAAATGAATCCAGTGTTTTAACATTCCCTACAAACCTCTTGCAAGATAAATAAAAAGCATTCCACATCTAGGCATATCTTAGTTAAGATGCTGAGAACCAACAACAAGGAGTTAATTTTAAAAGCAGCTACAAAGCAAAGACACATTACCTTCAAAGGCACAGCAATAAGACCAACTGATGCCTCAACAGAAAGAATGGAAGCCAGAAGACAGTAAAATAAGAACTTCAGACGAAGAACTAAATAAAAATAAGAACTTAAAAAAAAATTACTGTGAACCATAGAATTTTGTACCCACCAAAAACATTCTTCAAGAATAAATGTGAAATAAAGACATTTGCAGACCAATATAAATGGAGAAAGTTCATAACCAATAGATTTGAACTAAAGGAAATATTAAGAGGCAGAAGGAAGTGATACCAGTTGCTAATATAGGAATGAATAAAGAGAAACAAAAATGGGTAAATATAAAGAATATTTAAAATAAATTTATAAATAAATTATATAACAAAGAGCACATAAATCAGAAGGTGGTAAGTGGAGTTGAAATTGTGTAAGGTGTTTACATTGTCTGATAAGAAGGTAAAAAGTCTACTTAATATTGGATTCGATAGGTTGATAAACCATGATGCAATCTCTAGGGTAATCACTAAAAGAGTAATAAAACACTATTTGGCCTGACAGCTAAAGAAAAGAAAAATAAACAACTAAAAAATATTTCAAGAGAAAGCAGTAAAACAGAAAAAAAAGGAAGATAGAATATGCGGGACAAAGAGAAAACAAATAGTAAAATCATAAATTAAAACCAAATGTATCAGTCATTATAATAAAAACAAACTAAATGCTCTGATTAAAAATAAAAGATTACTAGGCACTACTTAAAAACCCAATTTATGCTTTACATGAGACATATATAAAACGTAAAGATAAAGAAATAAAAAAGAATTGAAAAAAGATATGTCCTGCAAATACTTACCAAAAGAAAGTGATATAGCTATATTATCATAGTTAAAGACTTTAAAACATTACAAAAGAGAATAAGGAAACACTTTATAGTGATTAAGAGTTTAATTTACTGGGATGATCCAAAAAAAAAAAAAAAAAAAAAAAGGTATGTTGGGGGAAAAGGATAGATTGAAATGCATATATTAGAAAAGAAAAAAGACTGAAAAACTAATGATCTAAGAATTCGACTTATTAAATAGGGATAACAACACCAAATTAAATCCAAAGTAAATAGAAGGAAGCAGGAAAAAAAAGTACAAAATGAACTAAAATAGAGATCAATGGGCCTAAAAGTTGGTTTTCTGAAAAGATTAATATAATTTTATAAAACCCTAATGAGACTGATCAAAAAACAAAAGAAAGAAAACACAGATAATGTTGTGAATGAAAAAAAAGTAATCACTAGATATAATACAGACATTTCAAAGATGATAGAAGATATTTTAAAAAACCATTTAATACCATTAAAATTAATTAACATTACTAATTTGAAAATAACATGACCAAATTCTTAGAAAATAAATGACTTATTAAAACTGTCACAAGAAAACATAGAACATCCAAACAGTCCCATAAATGCTAAATAAACAAAATATATAATTAAAAATTTTACGTGAAGAGTTTTTGGTGACATCACCAAGATGACAGAATAGACAATCCTGTCATTGCTTCCTCCCACCGTCAATCAGTTTACAATTATTAAAGCACAAAAGCTATCATCCTGTAATCATTGGAACTTGAAAAAAGAGGAGGAGAGCCCTGCTGGGCCTGTGAAGACATCGAAAGCTGTACAGAGGCAGGAGGAGGGATTACCCTGATCAGACCCAGCCCCAGCTGCATACAGAACAGTTACCAGCACATGGAGCAGCTACTGAAAGATGGCAAAACTGCAGCAGTGCCCTTTGCATGAAGCTACTTGGAGTCTGCAGGGGAGAAGGGTGCCATGATCACTGGCAAAAATAATGAGTACACCATCCCATTTCCCAGGCCAGCAAATCTGCTCACAAGCTTCCCCTGCACCCACAGAGTAAAGAGGGATCACAGACAATGGGAGGAAGAAAATACTCAGAGGTCAATGAGTCTTTGTGCAGGGCTTGTTCAGGGCCTGCCCAATGGGCAATGTTTTCAGCGTTGGGGGCTGGAGGATGATCCACCAGGGGTGCATCAGAGAGCAGCACAGGCAGATGATCTGCCTTCGGATCGGCACAGGTGCCACACAGTAAAGACCAGTCAGTGCAGTGGAGCTGCAGGGGGCACAGTTTGTGGGAAAGACTCAGTCTCAGGCTGGAGTTGTCACATAGCCCAGTGGCATTTACGGTGATCCCACATGACTGGGAAGTGACTAAAATGCTGACATTAAAAATCCAGTTTAGACTAAAAGTTTTTCTTAGTCTGAGAAACAACAGTAAGGCAACAATTCAGCTCAAGCACAAAGTTCAAGTCACAGTCCCCACAGGAAGTTTCCCCCAACCCAGGAATTAACCACAAGACAGCAAATTGGTTCCAGTGCAGTTTTTAAGTGGTAGTAGTTGCTATTAATCCACCACAGCATAGAAAAGAAAGCAGACAAGAAACAAAGTTCTGATATTGAGCAGGAAGGGTCTAGTACCACCAAAGAACACCTATAAAACCTGGAAGAGGTAGCCATCTCCTCAAATTCCCAGGCAGCAACATAAAGACACAAAGATCAAGAAAGAACAGAGAAATATGACACCACCATAGGAATCCAACAAAACACCAGCAATGGACCCAGAAGAAACAGATGTATGAAAAATCTGACAGAGAATTCAGAATAATCTTTTTAAAAATGATAAGGGAGTCACAAGAAAATACAGATAGAAAATTAAATAATATTTGGAAAACAATCCAGGAGTAGAACAAGAAAACAGACCAAGAAACACAATCAATTTTTAAAAACCAAATAGAAATTCTAGAAATAAAGACTACATTGTCTGAACTGAAAAACTTGATAGAAAGCACCAACAGCAGACTTGATCAAACAGAGGAAAGAATTAGTGAGCTCAAAGACAGAACATATGAAATTATCCAATCAGAGGAGCAAAAAAGAAAAAAGAATAAGGAAAAAGAAATTATGAGAATCTTTCAAGCAAAATAATCTCTGCATAATAGTCATACCCAAAGGGGATGAAAAAAGAAGAGACCTAGAAAGCATATATAAGGAAATAATGGGTGAAATTTTCCCACGTGTGGAGAAAGATGACAGCATCCAGGTACAGGAAACTCAGAGGTCACCAATTAAATTTAATCCAAAGAGGAACACCACAAGGGACACCATAATAAAATTATCAAAAACCAAAGACAAAGAATACTCAAATCAGCAAGAGAAAAGAAACACACAACATTTTTTCCCTCTCCTATATGGGATCCAAACCCGTGGCCTTGGTGTTATGAGCACCACACTCTCCCGAGTGAGCCACGGGCTGGCCCCTGAAACACACAACATTTAATGAAGTCTCAATAAGGCTCTCAGCTGATTTCTCAGAAGAAACCCTATAGGCTAGGAGAGAATGGGATGATATATTTAAAGTGCTGAACGTCTTCAAAAAGACTGTCAACCAAAAATTCTGTATCCAGCAAATTTGAAGGAGAAATAAAGGTTTTCCCACACAAACAAAAGCTAAGGGAATTCATCAACATTAGACCTGCCTTACAAGAATGCTAAAGGGAGTTCCTCGAGCTGAAAGACGGCACTAAAGTGTAACAAGGAGACTTTTGAAGGTATAAAACTCACTAGTAAGGTAAGTACACAGAAAATCTCAGAACACTCTACTTATAGCCTTATTATGTAGACTAAAAAACATACCTAAAAAGGTAATAACAAACTCAGCAATGATATAAGAGATAGGTAATATTAAAAGATATAACTTGAAGCAACAAAGTATCAAAAAGTGGAGGGGGGTGACATAGAGTTAAAGCATAGAGTTGCCTTTGTTTTTTTTTCTTCTTAGCAATCAAAGTTAAATTGTCATTAGTTTAAAATAATCCATTATAACTATAAAATGTTTTTTGTAAGCCCCATGGTAACCATAACACAAAAAATCTATAATAGACATACTAAAAACGAATAGCAAGAAATCAAAATATACAAGAGAAAATGACATAATCATAAAGGAAGACAGCTAGACCAGAAAAAAACGTTTCCACAAATCAACCAGTAAAAAAGTAACAAAATGGCAGTAACAAGTCCCTATACATCAGAAATCACTCTAAATGTTAATGGATTGAATTCCCCAACCAAAAGACACAGAGTAGCTGAATGGATTATAAAACAGTAATCAACAATATTGTGCCTACAAGAAACTTACTTTACCTATAAGGACACACATCAACTAGAAGTGAAGGGATGGAAATAAGATATTTCATGCAAATGGAAATCAAAAAAGGGCAGGAATAACTATATTTATATCAGATAAAGTAGACTTCAAGCCAAGGAAAGCAAAAATGGTAAGGAAGGTCATTATGTAATGATAAAGGGATCAGGTCAACATGAGGATATAACATTTCTAAACACATACACAGAAAGCACTGGAGCACCCAGATATATAAAGCAAATAGTACTAGACCTAATGGGAGAAATAAACTCTGATACAATAATAGTTGGGTACTTTAATACCCCAGGTTCAGTAAAGGACAGATGATCCAGACAGAAAATAAACCAAGAAACATCAGAGTTAATCTCCACCAATGAGACCTAATGGACATTTATACAAAATTTCAAACAACAGCTGCAGAATACACATTTTTATCGGCAGCACATGGAACATTCATATGTTAGGTCAAAAAAGTCTCAACAAATTTTAAAAAATTGAAATCATACCAATTATCCTGTCCAACTGCAATGGAATAAAACTAGAAGTCAATAACAGAAAGGACTGGAAATTATACAAATACATGGAAATTAAACAATGTGCTCCTAACCAATGAATAGGTCAAAGAAGAAATTTAAAAGGAAATTTAAAAATTCCTGTAGGTAAATGAAAATTACCAGAACCTATGGGTTATGGCAAAAGCAGTTGGAGGAGGGAAATTTATAGCAATAAATGCCCACATCAAAAGAGTAGAAAGACTTCAAGTAAAGTGCCTAATGTTAAACTTCAAGGAACTAGAAAAACAATAACCTAAAATTAGTAGGAGAGAAATAACAAAGATCAGAGCAGAAATAAACGAATTAGGGATTAAAAAAATACAAAAGATTGATGAAACAAAGAGTTGGTTTTTTGAAAAGATAAAAACCAATAAACCTTTAGTTAGACTGACAAAGAAAAAGAGAAGACTCAAATAAATAAAATTAGAAATGAAAAAGGAAACACTACAACTGATACCACAGAAATACAAGGGATCTTAAGAGACTGTTATGAACAAATACACTAACAAACTGGAAAACCTAGAAGAAATAGATAAATTCCTGAAAACATACAACTTACCAAGGTCGAATAATGAAAACCAATAACAGACCAATAATGAGAAATGAGATTGACGCAGTAATAAAAAGTCTCCCAATAAAGAAAACCCCAGGACTAGATGGCTTCACTGCCAAATTCTACCAAACATTCAAAGAAGAATGCTCTAAACTCTTCCAAAAAATTGGAGAGGACAGAGTTCTTCCAAACTCCTTCTACAAGGCCAGCATTACCCTCATAACAAAACCTGAAAAAGACACAACAAAAAAAGAAAACTACAGACCAATATCCCTAATGAACATAGATGTGAAAATCCTGAAGAAAATACTAGTGAACTGAATTCAACAACACATTAAGAAGATCATTCAATGTGATCAAGTGGGATTCATCCCTAGGATGTAAGGATGGCTCAACACCAATAAATATACATCACATCAACAGAATGAAGAAAAGACTATATGATCATATCAATAGATGCAGAAAAAGCATTTGATAAAATCCAAAACCTCTTCATGATTAAAAACACTCAACAAATTTGGTATAGAATAAATGTACCTCAACACAATAAAAGCCATATATGACAAATCCACAGCTATTATCATACTGAACAGACAAAAATTGAAAGCCTTTCTTCTAAGATCTGGAACAAGAAAAGGATGTCCACTTTCCCCACTCTTATTGAACATAGTACTGGAAGTTCTAGCCAGTGCAATAAGGCAAGAGAAAGCAATAAAGGACATCCATATTGGAAAGGAGGAAGTCAAACTATCCCTATTTGCAGATGACATCACAATATACACAGAAAACCCCAAAGACTCCATCAACAAATTACTAGAACTAATAAATGAATTCAGTAAGGTGGCAGGATACAAAAGTAACACACAAAAATCAATGGCATTCTTATATGCCAGTAACAAAATATGTGAAGAAGAAATCAAGAACATAATCCCATTCACAACAGTTATGAAAAAAATGAAATACCCAGGAGTAAATTTAATCAAGGAGGTAAAAGACCTCTATAATGAAAATAATAAAACATTAGTGAAAGAAATTGAAGAAGACACAAATAATGAAAGATATCCCCTGTTCATGGGTTGGAAGAGTTAATATCATCAAAATGTCCATGTTACCCAAAGCAATCTAGAGATTCAGTGTAATCCTTATCATAATACCAATGACATTCTTCACAGAAACAGAAAAAATAATCTTAAAATTTGTATGGAACCACAAAAGACCCTGTACAGCCAAAACAATCTTAAACAAAAAGAACAAAATTGGAGGCATCACACCACTTGACTTCAAAATGTACTGTATAGCTATAGTAACCAAAATAGCATGGTACTGGCATAAAAACAGATAAATCGACCAATAGAGCAGGCTAGAGAGCCCAAGAGTAAACCTACACATCTACATCCAACTGATTTTTGACAAAGATGTTTGGCCTGTTTTTCAATATACAGTGGGAAAAGGACAACCTCTTCAATAAATGGTGCTGGGAAAACTGGATATCCACATGCAAAAGATTGAAACTAGACTCCTAGTTTTTATTATGCACAGAAATCAACTCAAAATGGAACAAAAACCTAACTTTAAGATCTGAAACTATGAAACTACTAGAAGAAAACAGGGGAAATGCTTCATGAAATGGGAGTGTGTAGTGCTTTTTTGAACAAGACTACAAGGGCACAGGAAAGTAAAGCAAAAATAGACGAATGGTACTACATCAAACTAAAAATATTCTGCACATCAAAGGACACAATCAAGAAAGTGAAGAGACAACCTACGTAATGGGAGGAAGTGGTTGCAAACTGCACATCAGACAAGGGGCTTGTCTTAGTCCGTCTCTGTTGCTTATAACAAAATATCTGGAACTGGGTAATTTGTAGGAAAAAGAAATTTATTGCTTACACTTTCAGAGGCTGGGAAGTCCAAAGTTCAGGGAACACATTTGGTGAGGGCCTTTTCTTGGTGGTAACTCTACAGTGATGCAGAGTATCACATGCCAAAATGGCAGAAGCAGAGACTAATCTCACGCACTTTCCTTTTGAAGCCCACAGAACCACGCCCATGACCCCAATAAATCATCAAATAGATTAATCCATTCACCAGGGCATGTTCCTAACAATCTAATCACCTCTTCAAGGCCCCACCTCTCAATTACTGTAATAGGATTTTCCAATTCAATCCACAGCAGGGCTAATATCCAGAATACATAGAAACTCCAACAACTCAACAGCAAAAATACAAATAACTCAATTAAAAACTGGGCAAAAGACTTTAGCAGGCATTTCTCAAAAGAAGACATATAAATGGCTGACAGGTACATGAAAAAATGTTCGGCATAACTAATCATCAGAGAAATGCAAATTAAAACCACAATGAGATATAATCTTACTTCAGTTAGAATGGCTATTATCAAAAAGACAGAAAATAAATGCTGATGAAGATGCAGAGAAAAGGGAACTCTCCTACATTTTTAGTGGGAATGTAAATTGGTACAGTCATTGTGGAAAACAATATAGAGGTTCCTCAGAGAACTAAAAATTGAACTACTGTATGACCCTACAATCTCACTTCTGGGTATATACCCAAAGGAAAGGAAATCAATATTTTGAAGAGACATCTTCATTCCCATATTAAATGCAACATTTTCATAATAGCCAAGAGATAGAATCAGCCTAAATGCCCGTCAACAGATGAATGAGTAAAAGAACTGTGGTATATATTATCAATGGAATATTATTCAGCTTTCAAAAAAAAGTGAAATCCTGTCATGTGCAACACCACAGATGGAACTGGAGACTATCATGTTAAGTGAACTAAGCCAGGCACAGAAAGACAAATACTGCACAACCTCATTCATATATGGAATCTTAAAAAAAACAAACAAACTGGTTCTTATAGAAGTAGAGAATAGAATACTGGTTACCAAAGGCCAGGAGGAGGGGGAATGGGAGGTGGGAAGAGGGGAAGTGATAGATTAATGGGTATAAATCTATGCTATCTATCCTAAGTGAATCCATGTATAGTATATGCATGCATTGAAATAACATAGTATATACCCCCCAAATATGTACAAATAAACATTAAAAAAAAAATTTACGTGACGAAAAGTATAGTCCCGGATGGTTTCACTGACAGATTCTACCAAACATTTATAATAATAATAATAGCAACAACAAATCTTAAACTCTTTCAGAGAATATAAAAAGAGACAATACCCTACAACTTGTTCTATGAGGCAATCATGATTTTAATATCTGAATCTGATAAGGACAGTATGGGAAAGGGAAGTTGAGGTCAATTTTACTCATGAACATTCATGCAAGAATCTTAAAGAAAATGTTAGCTGGATGATATAAGCCTGCTAGAAAAAAAAAAAAAGAAAAAGAAAATGTTAGCAAACTGAATTCAGTGATATATAAAAAGGTGAAAAAATATCAAAACCAAAGAGGGTTTAACCAGGAATGCATTGTTGGTTTAATATTCAAAAACCAATTAATGTAATTCACCACAAGCTATGGTATAGTATGAATGCTTGTATCCTCCCGAAATTCATATGATTTTTTTTGTTTTCTTGTTTTTTAAATTTTTTTTTATTTCTGAAATTCATATGTTGAAACCTGATCCCTGATGTGAGGGTGTCTGGAAGTGGGGCCTTTTGAAGGTGATTAGATGCCCTTATAAAAGAGGCCTCAGAGAGATTGGTCCTTTCTTGCAATATGTAAGGTTACAGTGAGAAGAGCGCTGTCTATGAGGAAGCAAGCCCAGCCAGACACTGAATTTGCCCACACCTTGACTTTGGACTTGCCGTTCTCCACAAATGTGAAAATTAAGTTTCTGTCGTTTACAAGCCACACATTCTATGGTACATTAACAGAATAAAGAAGAAAAAATATCACGAGGTCGTCTTTGTAAATGTAGCGGGACTGACTGATAAAATTTAACTCCTATTTACAATAAATACTCTAAATAAAATAGGGTTAGGAGAGAACTTCTAAATTTGATAAGTACCTAGAAGGTGAAACAAACATGTTTGATGTGTAACACTGAAAATTTTCTCTGTGAAATTGAGAATGAGACATGGAAGTCAGCCATTACTACTTCTATTTTACATTGAATTGAAGGACCTAGTGAATACATTAGGGCAAGATGAAAACTAAAGAAATAAAAATATAAGAATTGCAAAGGAAGAAATAAAACTGTCATTATTCACAGGTAACACAATTATATACATAGAAAATTGACAGAAATCTAAAAGAAATTGTTGGAATTAATAAATGAATTTAACAAGGTGCTACTAGGCTTATATAAAACATTAATTATCATATATGCAAAAGTATATATATAAAACAGCTAAAATTGAAATAATTAAAAAGATGTAATTTACACAATGATGACAACATAGTAAAAAGAAAGAAAAAGATACCATTTAGAACATCAAAATATTAAATATTTGTGATAAAAAAAAAGATGTCTAAGACCTCCACTTGGAATATTATAAATCATTATGGAGAGAAAATTAAAGACATAAATATATGGAGGATCATATGTTTATTTTAAGACTCAATGTTGAAAATATATGACGGTACTTCAAAAAGTTCAGAGAAAATAGAATTAAAAGACGATATGAATCTTTCCATGAACTTTTTAAAGTCCCTTGTTTTGGTTATCTCTTAACTGATCTATAGTTTCAATGTAGTCCCAGTCAAAATCTCAATATATTTTTATGGACCTTAACAAACTGATTCTAAAAAATTTTATGGAAATGCAAAAGGCCAAGGATAGCCAAATTAATCTTAAAGGAGAAAAAAGATGGAAAAATTTGCTCTATTTGATATCAGAATTTATAAAGATACAGCAATTAAGATAATATTGATGTAAAGATATTCAAATAGGTTACTGGAATACCATAGCCCCCAGACAGATCTATGCATATAGAAACAATTTATGACACATGTGCAAAACTGGGCAAAGACAATGTTTTCAATAAACAGTGCTTTGTCATCTGGCACATAAGGGAAAAATAAATCTCAACTTCTGCCTCACACATTGTGCACAGAAATGAATTCCAAGTGAATGTAAATATAAATGAGAAAGGCAAACAGTCCAACTTCTGCAAGAAAATACAGGAGAACATCTTCATAACTTGGAGGTAAGAATGACTTTTTAAACAGCATACATAAAGCAAAAACCATAAAGGGAAAGATTGATAGAGTGATAATTTGGACACATTAAAATTTAAAATTTCCGTTTATCAAAGGGCGCCTATTAAAATAGTAGGAGAATATATTTAGAACACACATAGTGAGTGAAGGGCTCATATTCAGAATATGTATACACACACACACACACACACACACACACACACACACATTCAATAAGAAAAAGACAACCTAATAGAAAAATGAGCAAAACAGTTGAGCAGGCACTTCACAAGAACACATTCCAAATGACCGATATATATGAAAAGGTGCATAATATTGCTAATAATCAGGAAAATGCAAAACAAAGCCACAATCTGGTGCCACTATATATCCATCATAATGGCTAAAATGAAAAGATGAATAATATCAAGTTTTGGCAAAGTTGTGGAACAACAGGAATTCTTACACATTGATGATGGGAGCAGAAATTGGTATAGCCACTTTGGAAACTTTATTTTTCCTAGCAATTTCCTAGAAATTTCACTCCTAGGTATATACTGATATTAGTTTTCTAGGGTGCCACAAGTAAGTTCCACAAACTGGATGACTTAAACCAACAGAAATGTATTCTCTCACAGTTCTGGAGGCTAGCAGTGTGAAATCAAGGTGTTGGTAGGGTTTTGCTCCCTCAGAAACCTTTAGGGGTAGATCCTTCCTTGCCTCTTCCGGGGTCTGGTTCCTTCGCTTGTGGCAGCATAACTCCAGTCTCTGCTTCTGTCTTCACATGGCTGTCTTCCTTCTGTGTGTGTCTGTCTGTGTTCAACTTTCCCTCTTCTCATAAGGGGACTAGTTATATCAGATTTAGGGCCCATCTAATCCATTATGGCCTCATCTTAACTAATTACAACTGCAAAGACCCTATTTCCAAATAAAGTTACATCCATAAGTACGAAGCGTTAGGATTTCAATGTATCTTTTGGGGGGCACACAATTCAATCCACAATACCCAACAGAAATGCAGCACCTTGAGACATGTGTAAGAATATACATAACAGCATTATTTGTCGTAATCCCCAAATGAACCAACTCTTATGTTATCAGTGAATTATTGTGTAGTCATACAATAAAATGCTATACAAGATTAAAATGAATAAATTATAGCTATGTACAACATACCTTATGATTCCATTCATTAAAAGTTTAGAAAGAAAGATATAACTGTACTATTTAGGGATGCCTGCATAGATGGTTAAACTAAGAAGAAATTCAAGAAAATTATTACCATAAAAGTCAGGATAGTTATTACCTTTGGAGGGAGGGAAGGGGTTGCAACTGGGAAGAGGCATGAGAGGGGGCTCCTGGCTGTCGTCATGTCCTATTTCTTAACTTGGATGCTGGCAACAAAGTGTTTACTTTGTGATAAATCATTGAGTAATATACTCTCATTTGTTTACTTTTCTGTATGTGTGTCTTATTTCTCACATGTTATGCACACACACGTTTAAAAAAGAAAGAAAAGAGTGACTACAGAAGGTTTGTGGAGTTGCGGCCATCTGGGTTCCATTTACAATCAAAAGAGCCAAACCAAAGCAAGTATAATTAAATTTGTTAGAAACAACATATTGTTCTTGATTCTGTTTACTAACCTAGATGGGTGTGGCCCTGCTTACAATATCTCCTGAGTACAGTTTTGAAAATGTTAATTTACTCAATAATATATTTTTGGCAACCCACTACATTTCAAACACCATGATATGTTTTTCCTCTGAGTAGTGTTTTATGAAGTTCAGAGGAAACAGACAATTTTGGTTTGAACAGCTACTGCTCTCAAACTTCTGCATGGTGAGAATCTCCTCCCTCACACAGCCCCCATCTTTGCCCACACTCTTGTAGGAATGGTTAAAACTTGTGAAATACTATGTATTAAAACAGACAGGATGCACATATTTAAAAAATATCATGGCCATCTGTAGTGGATTGAATTTCCCCCCAAAACTCCCTGAAACTTGAATTGTGTCCCCCAAGTTTTATGTTTTAGAAACTTAGCCCCCACTGTGACTGTTAAGAGGGTGGGAAATCCTATTATGGTAATTAAAAGGGGGGGCCTTGAAGAGGTGATTGGATCGTAGGACCATGCCAGAGGGAATGGATTAAAAATGGTGGTCAGGGGCATGGTTCTGAGGGCTTTAAAAAGAACAAGAGAGCCTGTCTCTCTCTCTGTCTTGCTCTCTCTGCTTCCACCGTCTTGCAGTGTGAGACCCCTGGGTCACTGTCGCCACCACCAGGTGGACTTTGGACTCCTCAGCCTCAGAAACTGTAAACAATAAATTTTGTTTTTCTTTATTAAATATCCAGTTCCAAGTATTTTGGTATAAGCAGCAAAAATGGACTAATACACCATCTGAGAACAGGGTGAGAAAGGTTGTTGGAAAATCTGTGGCAGCCTGAGTTCAGAAAATGATGTTTATGTTCCCTGAATGTTTAAATTTAGATAAAGAGTCTAAATCTCATTGCTTGAAAGCTACCCAAAAGCCCAATATATCAGTCCCACTGGCCCCTTCTTTCTTTAGGAATACAGATGTCATCAAATGTCAATAATTACAACTATTAACACAGGACATGAGACTAAAAAGAAGCTTAAGGAGACATTTATTTTTTCTTAAGCTTTTCTCTTTTTATCTTCCTTGCCTAGCCTGAAATTCATTGCACATGATGTTGCTGTCTTCTTAAATTGTGTGTTTGGGACTAATGCATTTGTAGAATATGCTAAAAGTAAATTTCTAAGAGTTGGACTTGCTCCAGTCCTAATTAAACTATGTTCAGGTAGTGAGATGCCAAACAAGCTGTTTCCAATCAGCTTGTCTTCATAAGCTTTGTCTCTTCTGAGAAGCCATGAGCTTCAGAAAGGCAAGGACCACATTTCTTTCCTTCACTAATGTGCACCCAGTACATTACAGAATGTTAGGCATGCAGTAAACACCAAAACTTGTTAATTGGTTGACTGAGAAAATGAATGAGCAAATACTTGATAAAATACGTTTTCCTAGAATGAGCAATGGTATTCCGCAATGATTCCATTTGAAGTTGTGCTTAAAACAAAACCAAAACAACAACAAAAAAGGCTTTTGGACTTTCATTCATTCAATCAACCAATTTTTATTGAATGCCTACATAGGCCCTAGGGGTAAATAGTACTTTTTATGACAAGACATAGGGGAAAATAAGGAAAAGGGGTAGAAAGTGTCTGCAGGACAATTTTAAATAGAGCAATTAAGGAAGTCCTCACTGAGAAAGTGATATTTCAGCAAAGACCTGAAGGAGGTGAGGGAATGAGCCATGGGTATATCTGGCATAGCCGCATTTTAAGCAAAGAGACTAACGTGTGCAACGGCCCTGAGGCAGAGAATCCTGGAAGGATTCAAGGAAGAGCACAGAGCTGGGGCAAAGTGAAAAGGGGAGAGCAGTAGGTGAGGTCAGAGAGGTAACTGGTCTGACCAGATTGCATAAGGCCTTATATGACGATGGCTTTTACTAACAATGGAATAAGAATCCATTGGTTGATTTTGAGTAAAGATTGACGTGATCTGACTTTCTTTTTAACAGGATCACTTTGATGGCTGTACTGGAAATAGAAGGATCAAGAGCAGAAATATACAGAGCCAGAGCTAGTATATGGAAAATTCTTCTCATCATCAGATATATAGAAGTGTAAGCAGAGTATTCAGTTTTCACGGAGGCCAAGCCGGATGGTAGTTCTCTCCTTTCATGAATATATTTGATGATAGAGTAGATAAAACTATGATCACACAATAGGTATTTTCTTATATTTTGATGAAAATCTGTATTTGGTGCATGAATATGCTACTATAACTGCCATTTGGAAAGGTGTTTTGGAGCATTTAAATGAAATGAGTGAGAAATTATTGACTACTGTTTTGAATGTTTTTGGAGAGTACCGGTTGTAATCTTTAAATTATTTCTTAAAACACCAAGAGAAGATCTAGATAAAAATCAATGGAATATGAAGCAAAAACAATAAAGATGAATAATGAAATCAGTCAAAATTATTTTGATACTGAGAAGTAAATTGCAGCAAATTTTTCAGGCTATACTGAAAGCAGTAATTCATTAAGAGAAAGAGATAAATTTAAAATGGAAGTTATAAACCTGATAATCCAGTAAATTTTACAATCCAATTAATGAAGAGAAGTAATTAAATAAACATATTGCCATTTTCACAAAAAAACTGACATAAAGAAGAAAACACAAAACACAAAATATGCCAATAGTAAGATATTGACAAAACCTGGTCAATGAGTATTATCAGTTCAAAAAGTATTTAGGTTCAATCACTGAACAGAAGCTTGAAATGTTTTGAAATCTTATAATTCATATATGAAAGAAAGTTGATAGTTTTCCCAAATTTGAAAAAAATTCTAAAAATGTATGACAATACTAATAACAAGCTGTGAAGCTGAAAGAAACATTTTAAAACTATCAATATTAAAAATTTACTTTTCACCAACATGCTAGAGCAAAGACCCCATTGTTTTTTTATTCCTGATACAGAAAATGAAAAGATGATCAAAGAGTATGTACCACGAAAATGGTAGGAAAACATCTTAAAAAGCTTGTCAGGTAGTTAACTAATAAAAATATTATGTTATTTTTCTAGGCTTGTGATGTTCACAGGTCTTGTTGGCTTTTTAAAATTTGGATTTATTTGTGATTTTTTTTCTCATTCTAAATAAATACTTCTGTGCCTAATTTCTTATGCTTTTTTTTTGTTGTTTCTTTTTGTGAGACACCTACAGATTGTTTTTTATTTTATTTTATTTTATTTTGTCAATATACAATGTGGTTGATTATTGCAGCCAATTACCGAAACCTCCCTCCCTCCTCCCACTCCCCCCTCCCTCCACAACCTCATATCTGTTTGCTTGTCGTATCAACTTCAAGGAATTATAATTGTTGTGTCTTCTTCCCTCCCCCCGCCCCAGTTTATTTGTGTATTTACTTATTTATTTTTAGCTCCCACAAATAAGTGAGAACATGTGATATTTCTCTTTCTGTGCCTGACTCATTTCACTTAATATAATTCTCTCTAGGTCCATCCATGTTGTTGCAAATGGCAGTATTTCATTCTTTTTTATAGCTGAGTAGTATTCCATTGTGTAGATGTACCACATTTTCCGTATCCACTCATTTGATGATGGACATTTGGGCTGGTTCCAACTCTTAGCTATTGTAAAGAGTGCTCCGATGAACATTGGGGAACAGGTATACATTTGACCTGATGATTTCCATTCCTCTGGGTATATTCCCAGCAGTGGAATAGCTGGGTCATATGGTAGATCTACTGGTAATTGTTTGAGGAAACTTCATGCCATTTTCCATAGAGGCTGCACCATTTTGCAGTCCCACCAACAATGTATGAGAGTTCCTTTTTCTCCGCAGCCTCGCCAGCATTTATCATTCAGTCTTTTGGATATTAGCCATCCTAACTGGGGTGAGATGGTATCTCAGTATGGTTTTGATTTGCATTTCCCGAATGCTGAGTGATGTTGAACATTTTTTCATGTGTCTCTTGGCCATTCGTATAACTTCCTTTGAGAAATGCTTATTCAGCTCCTTTGCCCATTTTTTAATTGGGTTACTTGTTTTTTTGTTGTAAAGTTGTTTCAATTCCTTGTATATTCTGGATGTTAATCCTTTGTCACATGTATATTTTGCAAATATTTTCTCCCACTCTGTTAGTTGTCTTTTAACTCTGTTAATTGTTTCTTTTGCTGTGCAGAAGCTTTTTAGTTTGATATAATCCCATTTGTTTATTTTTCCTTTGGTTGCCTGTGCTTCTGGGTTCATATTCATGAAGTCTGTGCCCAGTCCCACTTCCTGGAGTGTTTCTCCTATGTTTTCTTTAAGAAGTTTTATTGTTTCAGGGTGTATATTTAATTCTTTAATCCATTTTGAGTTGATTTTGGTATATGGTGAGAGGTATGGGTCTAGTTTCATTCTCCTGCATATGGATACCCAGTTATCCCAGCACCATTTACTGAAGAGGCAGTCTCTTCCCCAGTGTATAGGCTTGGTGCCTTTGTCAAAGATCAGATGGCTGTAGGTGTAGGGGCTGATTTCTGGATTCTCTATTCTATTCCATTGATCAGTGTGTCTGTTTTTATGCCAGTACCATGCTGTTTTGGTTATTATAGCTTTGTAGTATAGTTTAAAGTCAGGTAATGTTGTGCCTCCAGCTTTATTTATTTATTTATTTATTTGGCTCAGAATTGCTTTGGCTATGTGTGGTCTTTTGCTATTCCATGTAAATGTCTGGATAGCTTTTTCCTTTTCTGAGAAAAATGGCATTAGAATTTTGATGGGGATTGCATTGAATTTCTATATCACTTTGGGTAGTACGGACATTTTCACAATGTTGATTCTTCCAATCCAAGAGAAGGGGATATCTTTCTGTCTTCTTGTGTCCTCTTTAATATCTCTCAGCAGTGGTTTGTAGTTCTCATTATACAGATTTTTCACATCCTTGGTTAACTCTATTCCTAAGTATTTTATTTTTTTGATGGCTATTATAAGTGGGCAAGCACTCTTGATTTCTCTTTCCACATGTTCACTGTTGGAGAATAGAAATGCTACTGATTTTTGTGTGCTGATTTTGTATCCTGCAACTTTGCTGAAATCATTTATCAACTCTAAGAGGTTTTTTTTGTAGAGGCTTTAGGCTGTTCGATATATAGGATTGTATCATCTGCAAAGAGAGACAGTTTGACTTCATCTTTTCCAACCTGGATGCCTTTTATTTCCTTCTCTTCTCTGACTGCTCTGGTTAGTACTTCCAACACTATGCTGAATAGGAGTGGTGAAAGTGGGCATCCTTGTCTAGTTCCTGTTCTTAAAGGAAAAGCTTTCAGCTTTTCCCCATTCAGGATGATATTAGCAGTGGGTTTATCATACATGGCTTTAATTATGTTGAGGTACTTTCCATCTATACCTAACTTGTAGAGAGTGTTTATCATGAACAAGTTGTGAATTGTATCAAAAGCTTTTTCAGCATCTTTAGAGATGATCATATGGTCCTTGTGTTTGATTTTATTGATATGGTGCATCACATTTATTGATTTGCGTATGTTGAACCCACCCTCCATCCCTGGGATGAATCCCACTTGATCATGTTGTATAACTTTGCATATGTGTTGCTTTTTTCTGTTAGCTAGTATTTTATTGAGGATTTATGCATCTATATTCATCAAGGATATTGGCCTTCAGTTTTCTTTTTTAGTTGTATCTTTACGTGGTTTTGGTATCAGGGTGATGTTTGCTTCACAGAATGAGTTTGGGAGAATTGCTTCTGTTTCAACCTTTTAAAATAGTTTTTAGAGAATTGATGTCAATTTCTCTTTGAATGTTTGGTAGAATTCTGCTGTAAATCCATCTGGTCCTAGGCTTTTCTTTGTTGGGAGCCTTCTGATAACAGCTTCAATATTTTACGTTATTGGTCTGTTCAGATTTTCTACATCATCTTGGCTCAGTTTTGGTAGTTTGTGTGCTTCCAGAAATTTATCCATTTCTTCCAGATTTTCAAATTTGTTTGCATATAGTTTTTTATAGTAATCTTGAGTGATTCCTTATATTTCAGACATATCAGTTGTAATATCACCTTTTTCATTTCTAATTTGTGTTATTTGGGTCATTTCTCTTCTTTTTTTCGTTAGCCGTGCTAATAGTTTGTCAATTTTATTTATCTTTAAAAAAATAACTTTTTGATTCATTTATGTTTTGTATGATTTTGGGGGCTTCAATTTCATTAAGTTCTTCTCTGATCTTAATGATTTCTTTCCATCTGCCAACTTTGGGATTGGATTGTTCTTGTTTTTCTAGTTCTTTAATGTGAAGTATTAGGTTGTTCACTTGCCATCTTTCCATTCTTCTGAAGTAAGCACTTAATGCAATAAATTTCCCCCTCAATACTGCTTTTGCAGTATCCCACAGGTTTCGGTATGATGTATCATTGTTCTCATTAGTTTCAATAAATTTTTTGAATTCCTGTTTGATTTCATCTTGGACCCATATGTCATTTAGTAGAATGCTGTTTAATTTCTATGTGTTTGTATAGTTTCCAGAATTTCATTTGTTATCTATTTCTAATTTTAATCCAGAAAAAATACATGGGCTAATTCCAATTTTTTTGAATTTATTGAGACTTGATTTGTGACCTAACATGTGATCTATCCTGGAGAATGATCCATGTGCTGATGAGAAGAATGAATATTCTGAGGTTGTTGGATGGAATGTTCTGTAGATATCTGCCAAGTCCAATTGGTCCAGAGTGTTGTTTAGCTCTTGTGTTTCTTGGCTGATTCTTTTCCTAGATGATCTGTCCAATATTGACAGCGGGGTGTTCAGGTTCCCTGCTATTATGGTTTTAGTGGCTGTTTCCTTCTTTAGGTCTAATAGAGTTTGCTTTATAAATCTGGCTGCTTCGACATTGGGTGCATATATATTTATGATTGTTATGTCTTCTTGATGGATGAATCCTTTTATCATTATGTAGTGGCCCTCATTATATCTTTTTATGGTTTTTAGTTTAAAGTCTATTTTTTCAGATGTAAGAATAGCTACTCCAGCTCGTTTTTCATTTCTCTTTGCATGATCCTTTTCCATCCTTTCACTCTTAGTCTATGTGAGTCTTCACTGGTGAGGTGGGTCTCTTGAAGGCAGCATATAGTTGGGTCCTCCTTTTTAATCCAGTCAGCCAGTCTGTGTCTTCTGATGTGGGTATTTAAGCCTTTTACATTAAGAGTTGTTATTGAAAACTGTTGATTTACTCCTAGCATTTTATTGATTTTTGTTCAGATGTCTTCAGTGTCTTTTTTTCCTTTCTTTCTGATTTACTGCTTGTTTTCTGTATTTGTTGGTTTCTTGGGTTGTAGATAAACTTTTTTTTTTCTTCTCTTCATTGTTGGCATTTTTATTTTGCTAGTGGGTTTTGATTTTTCTTGAGTTTTTATGGCAGCAGTAGTTATTTTTCAGGTACCAAACCCAGTACTCCCTTGAGAATTTCTTGTAAGGGTGGTCATGTGGTAGTGAACTTTCACAGTTTTTGTTTGTCTGAGAAATATACTGTTTGCCCTTCATTTCAGAAGAATAGCCTTGCAGGGTAGAGTATTCTTGGCTGGCAATCTCTGTCTTTTAGTATTTTGAATATATCATCCCATTCCTTCTGGTTTTTAGGGTTTGTGATGAAAAGTCTGATGTTAGTCTTATTGGGGCTCCCTTATAGATGATTTGACACTTCTCTCTTGCAGCTTTTAAGATTCTCTCTTTGTCTTTGAGTTTTGCCAATTTGACTATAACATGTCTTAGAGAAGATCTTTTTGGGTTGAATACAGTTGAGGATATTTGAGCTTCCTGAATCTGAAGATCTGTGTCTTTTTCGGTACCTGGGAAGTTTTCTGCCACTATGTTGTTGAATATGCTTTCAATGCAATCTCCTTTTTCCTCCCCTTCTGGAATACCCTTGACTCGGATATTTGAGTGCTTAAGGTTGTCTGATATTGCTCTTAGATTTTCTTCAATGTTTTTAATTCTTTTTTCTTTCTTTCTTTTCTTTCTTTTTTTTTTTTGTCTCCTTGTATTATTTCAAACAGCCCATCTTCAAGGTCAGAAGTTCTCTCTTCAGCTTCTGCAAGCCTGCTTGTTAAACTCTCTGTTGTGCTTTTTATTTTGTTGAATGAATTTTTCAGCTCAGCAAGCTCTGCTACATTCTTTTTCAGGACATTGATTTCCTTGTACATTTTTTCTTTCAGGTCCTGTATACTTTTCCTCCTTTCATTGTGTTGTCTAGCTGAGTTTTCTTGTATCTTATTTAGTTTCCTTAGAATTATCACTCAAAATTCTTTGTCAGACATTTCAAGGACTTCCTGTTCTATGGGATCTAGAGCTTGAGAATTATTACCCTTTGGTGGTGTGTTTTCTTTATTTTTTGTATTTCTGGTATCTTTCCTTTGATGTTTAGTCATTGTGGCAAGTGATTTCACAGTCCACTGGTTTGACACTTGTCTGGCTAGGATGCTGCTGGGGCAGCCAATTTGGCATGGCTGCCTCAGTGTCTGCTCAGTTGCCTGCTGGCGCCTTGGGCACATGGTTGCCTATGGTCTTGGGCCTCTCTGGTCAGCATGCACTCGGCTGGGCTGGGATTGGGGTCTGGCAGTGGTGAGGCCTTCCTGCTAGGTTGTGTGCTGGCGCCACTGGACGCGTGGTCTCCACGGGACTTGGGCCTTTCCGGGGGAGGGGGGTGCCTCTCTGGTCAGCTTGCATCCGGCCGGGCTGGGGATGGGGTCCTGTGGTGGTGATACCTACCTGCTTGGTCATGCACTGGTGCCGCTGGGCGTGTGTTATCTGCAGATCTCAGGTCTCTCCAGTGGGGCACCTCTCTGGTCGGCACGCACTCGGCTGGGCTGGGGCGACACCTACAGATTGTATAAGCTTCAGGTTCCCAAAACCCAGGTTCATTCGATCAACAGGTAAATTTGTGCACTTCATGAAGATATGGAGAGGCAGTTGGATATACAAATATGGATTCCAAGGTAGAAGTCCAAGAAATAAAGTTGTTAGTAATGATATGAACCTATCTAGAAGGTATTTAAAGCCATAAGACTCAGGGCTACATTATGACTTTCATGGGCTTTTAGCAGTTTTGCCTTCAGGGGCTCCTTCCTCAATTAAAAAAAAAAAATATATATATATATATATATATCTGTATATGTATATATGTATATGTATATGTGTATATATGTATGTATAAATACAATCTATGCTGGATTCATTATTATCATATTCATTTCTTTTAACTTTAGATTAAAACATTTTTTATGGGCTCCTAAAAGTATCATGGGCCCTAGTAACTGTGCCCATTGTGCCTGTTGGATAAAATGTCATAAGGCTCTGATGATATCATTAAGGTAATGTGTGTGGATAGAAAAAAAGAAAAGATCCAATGACTGATTCCTAGAGCACTCTAACATTGAGAGGTTAGGAAGATGTGGAGTGAGAATGAAAAGGTTTGATACTCCCAATTCAAGAGAGGAAAAGACTCATTGTTTGTTGGTCATACAAATAATTAACCATCAGAACCTGTCTTCAAACCACTCTCATCCATAAGTGATAACCCTCTTCAGTACTGGCCCTTCTAAAAGTGAGTCACATCCACTCTCCAGGAATCACTTGTACAACTGAAGGTCAGCAATCCCTAAGCACTTCCACTGCTCAAAGGCACCAGATCCTGAGCTTCTTTACCCTACACCCTATACGAGTATAAGATAAGCAGTATACTATTTTCAGAGGACTGTGCCTCACGAGTAAGCAAAGGAACAGGAGCCACCAGTGAGGCAGGAGAAAAACAAGGAGAGCAGAGCGTCCCGGAAGCTGAGTGAGGAAGGGTTTTGAGGAGGAGGGAGTAATCAACTGTGTCCAATGCCACAAGTGTGTGAAACAAGGTGAGGGCTGAGAAAGGACCATATGGTTTTTCAGTGTGGAGGTTCTTAGTGACCTCTTGAGAAGTGTTGATGGAGTGAAGGAGACAAAAACACCTATATAGATTGAGTCCAAGGGAGGCACTGAGCACAGACAACTCTTTTGAGTTTTGCTATATAAAGGAGAAAAGTGGGACAGTAGCTCGGGGGGAAATGAAGTCAAGAGAGCTTTCTTTAATTATTAGGATGGGAGACATTACAGCATGTTTGTTTATTGCTAATGGGAAGGATACAGTAGAGAAAATGCTATTGCATGTGTGTGTGTGTGAGAGAGAGAGAGAGAGAGACAGAGAGAGATAGAGAGACGGAATAAATGGGGGTGGAGGATTGCATAGCAATGTCTTTGAGCAGGTAGAGGAGGTGAGACCGGGGGCACAAGTGGCGGGGCTGGCTTTCACCAGCAGCACAGACAGTTCATCAGTAGTAATGTGGGAAGGCAGCATATACATGCACAGATGCAGGTGGGTTGTGGGAGCTGTGGAATTTCTTTTTTTTTTTTTTTTTTATTCCTTCTGTTTTCTCTTCGAAATAGCCTTTTAGGAAACTAGTAGTGGAGATAGAGTATAACTGACAGGCAGCATTAAAAATCCACTTGAGGTGAGAGAGAACACAGCAGGGCAAACTCATCACATAGCTAATGAAACGTGAGCCTCAGGGCACCTCGCTTGCTGGAACGGTCTCTTTCAAAGGCCTGGCTGGGAAGGTCCTAGCGATTTTGCACTTGTTATGTTGCATTATTTTTTCTTAAAAAGGGCCCCCAAAGATAAGTTTCAAGCCCACAAAACTGGATCACTTCCTGCCAGCCAGCACAGTTGTGTTTTTTGTTTGTTTGTTTGTTTGTTTTTCTAGCTTCCACTAGCTATGAGGGTGCAGGGGAAGAGTTGGTAAGGTGTTGGATTTCACCTAGGTTATGGCTTTGCCAGGTGAAAAAGATGAATCAAGTAAAGAATATAAGAGTTGAGGGAGTATGTAAGGGAGTGATTGTAACAATCGATGAATTTCAACTGAGTAAAAAGATGAATGAGGACATCTGGATGGGGCAGTGGTAGTTTTGAACAGTGAAAGGATAAATGGATTGTAGGTCTTGGGATGAATTGTTGGAGGTGGAGTGCCAGTGAGAGTGAGCTAGAAAAATTAGGGTGGAGGATGAAGAAAGGATGCCTGCAATTGAGTTACAGTTATTGGTAATCATAAGGTCCAGGATCATGACCATGGAAGTGAGTGGCTGAGAGACTGAATATACGAATGGACAATGGTAGTAGAACTCGGGTCCTCAACCTCTGCAGCAAGCAGTTGGGAAGCCAAACCACAAGCTCTGCAGAAATCGACATACAACGATCAGAACTTGGCCAATGACTGCTGGTTTCCCTAATTTTTTCCCCATTTTCAACTCAGGACCAACCAGAAAGAGCCAAATAGGCTCCCCAAACCAATCACATAGGATGCCCACTTGTAGTTAGCTCGCCTCCAGCCTCCCCATGCCAGCAACCTCTGGTCAGAACAGAAGTGAAGCCCGCCCTGCTTTCTTTCTCTATAAAGGTGCCTGCCTTTGAGTCTCTGCTCCACACAGACCCATTCACTGACTTGGTTGCTGACTCCTTGCCGTAAAGCAAGCTCTTCACTTATTTCCACAAGGGCAAGAAAATTGGAGGGAGGAAGTCAAGAAACTGGATGTCAGGATATTGGAAGAATCAAATATGTGAATATTAAAGTTAGCTAAGATTCTAAAGGAGGAGAGTTGGAGGAAGGGACATTGAGAGAGGACCCGAAATATGGAAGAAATGAGTGGGAGTCACTTAGGGTTCTGTATACAGTGACAACTGTGATGATAGTGGGTGACAGAGTAATGACATGAGAGGCAAAGCTATGGCTTTTAAGGACAGTGAAAGGAGAGTGGCTGGGAAGCAACAAAGAGGAGCAAGAAGGACCTGCCCACCATTGGCTCCAGTGACAGAGGGACATGGGGGATAAAATGACTACCCCTTAAGAGGGCTGTGGGGGAAGCAGTGTCCCAGGGACAAGTCAGGTTTCAGTTAGAGCCAGAAGGTGGAGGAAGCCTTTAGAGAGGGCTCAAGAGTTTAAAGGATATGCCTTATTATGACCCCCAATTCCACCTGGTTCAATTAGAAATTGAAGAACGTTATGATACGGGGTCAAAATGTACAGAACATCCTGGAGGTTAGATCTGGGGGATGAAGGATGAGCTGAGGGACTGGGTTTCCTGCCACATCTGACAAAAATAGAGTCAAAGGCATACTTCATTTAGTTCTGGTGTCCCAGGACAGATGGTTGGGGTGAAATTGCGTGTGTTGAGGGGGGTAGCAAAGGGTGGGGATCTTGACAAGGAGGATTCTTATCTCTGGTGCTTCATTAAGACTCCTCCTGGAGGTATGGAGACCTGTGGAGGATCAGTTGTCCACTGAGCATGAGGGGCTCTATTTTTGAGTCCAGAGATGGAGGTGTGGAGGGTGGGAGAGGGTGATCTTACTCCAAATGTGAAGATTTCCAGTGTCAGCATAAAAACTGCTCTGCTGCTCAAATGTCCTACCAAGCCCTCAACACAGAGCCTGGTATGTGGGCACTTCAATATTTGTTGAATGAATGAATAAACGAATGAATGAATTACTAAACTGAATACCTAACATCTGAAGTCTGAAGCATCTGCATTAGAATTATTTCTTGGGTAGATACCTGCCAAATTTCTACACTATTAAAAGAATAACAAAACAAAAGGTAATGTCTGCCCTAAGGGCAAGTTCCACCTTCCACCCTAGAAAGTAAATTCTTACAAATCCTAAAACTGCAGTTATAGGTCTAATAATTTAAAGGTCTAGACTGCATAGAACATAGGACAGGTGATTGTAGAAAGGAAGGAAAGGTGGAGGTAATGAACCAAACTTATTGGCAGGGGAGGGGTGAAGAAAGGAAGAAGATGAGGTTTCAACATGTATTTGAAGAGCAGGCATTGGGGGAGGGGAAGCAAGCATAAAAGAAAAACTTCAGACAAATTAAATTTAACAGAGTTTATTTGAGCAATGAACAATTCATGAATTGAGCAGCACTCAGAACCCAGAGAGGTTCAGAGAGTTCCACCTCAGCAGTGAGCAACAAGCTTTTACAGGCTAGATGTGCAAGTGAAAAAATGACTTAAGTGTCTGCAGCTAGGCATTTGCCCTACCTGGTTGGTGGTTATTTGGTGGCTTCTGGTAGTTAAGATTAAGTTGCTTACTGTTTACACTGAACTGGGTTTTGCTTACAGAGGAACCCAAGGTCCTAAAGCCACCTCAGCTTAATGGCCTCCCAATTAATTAATACCTCTAATTCATACCAGTCTGAGGCAAAGTTGGGGTTCTGGCACCCAAATACTATTAATAAAAGAGGGCATGCTCATAAAGTAACCAATCAAAGGGACCTTAAAGTATTTTTAGTTTAATTCCCTACCTGATGCATGAGGCCCTTCAGAAAATGGCATTTCACTTCAGAGTGACCAGCGTTTGTCACCCCAGAGGCAGCCCATTGCATTTTGGTTCTTTTCAATGAATAGAATGTTCAGGCTTGTCGAACTGAAATCCTCATAGCTTCTCTCACGGCATTCCTGCCAAGATTTTGTAATCAGTTTAACAAGATTAGTGGCCACCAGTTACATGCTATAGGATGTCTCTCTGGTGACCAGAATTCAGAGCCTCTCTTTTGAAAACAGCTGATTCAACCCTGATGAGGTCTCACTAATCAAAGTTTTTTTCTATGTGCATTACTTACAAATTCTATTACATTATTGGTTCATTCATTCTTTCTTTTATTCAATCTAACAAGCATTCATGAATTGCAGAATGCCTACTGTGAGTCAGGCTCAGGGGATACATTGGTAAATGAGCCAGGGAAAGTCCCACTCTCCAGGATTGTAATGGCTAGTGGGAAATAGAGCCTAGGGAACAAGCTGTAATTCCAAAGTGAGTCAAGTGCTGTTATGGGACTTATTAGAGTACATTAGAAGTTTATAGCTAAACCACATAATCTTATTTGAATTATAATACCAGAAATCAAGTGGCTGGTTTTTTAAGGTACATGCTAGACCTGAATGTAAACTCCACTCACCTTGAATAAATTTGGGTGGGTCTCACATTGTCATTAGTTACTCAGACCATCCCCAGTGGTGAAGTATACCGGGAGGTTCCTCCCATGTGGGCAAACCCAGTGCTGGGCAGTCAGTGAGAGGATAAGTGGCTGGCAGGGGTGGAGGGGTGGGGAGGTGGGTCTTAGCTCTGGACACTTTTTACTGTTATCAAATGCCAGACTCACCAGCCTTTTCCCTAATGAGGAAGGTCACTCTTATTTCTCAGTGTCCCAAGTTCCTGGGCTTCTCCTGAGAAAATAGAAATACTTTCTGTCCATCGATTAGTCAATGAAAGAGCAAGGTCAGAAAGGTTAAGCACAAATATTTCAAAAAACATACACAGGGATTCGTCAATTTCCTAATTTGTTTTTTGGATGTACAGATCCAATAAACCTAGGTGAAGATGGAAACAATTAGGAAAAAGATGTTTTCTTAGGACACTTACATATTTTAAGACAACAGTGATTACTAAATCTATTTCCCAGATGTCAAATCACATAAGGTAAGAGCTTCGTTTCACTGATAGCATTCCTAGCCTCAGGCCATCTTCATAATTTTTATATTTTCTTTAACTTAATGAAATTTGCTCTGATTAAAAAAATCTTCATAATTGTATTCCAAGTCACAGTCGAAGGAGGAGGAGTGTAATTATAGTTTCTATAAAAGCTGCTGCAGGAAGGGCCTGTGGGGGAGAGTGTGGTTTGGGCTTTAATCCCATCTCCTCACCCTATTGTTCTGTGATTTCCAGCAAGTTACTAAACCTCTCTGCTAATGGGATTGAAAGGAGTCCCCGCAATACGGGATTGGTGTGAGCGTCAGCCAGTCAACCAACTAGCCATTCACTCAACAGATATTGACAGAGCACCTCCTCTGAGGTTCCAAAGCCTCAGGCACTGTGCTAGGGGCTTGGGCTACAGCAGCGAAAAAGATGTACAAAGATCCCTGCTCTTGGGGAATTTACATGGTATGAGTGATGGTGGCAGACCATCAGCATAATTAACATGTAAATTATATAGAAAATAATATGAGCTATGGAAAAATGGGAATAGAACAGGATAAAGAGGGACTTGGGTGGGCAGGCAGTGGCCAAGATGGGGAAGTACAGATCCCATGTTAAATAGGGCAATGCAGGTAGGCCTTGTTGAGAATGTGAGATTCGAGCCAAGACTTGACAAAGGTAAAGAAATTACTGAAGTGGGTGGCTAGAAGACCCTTCCAGGCAGAGCAAACAGCCAATGCTGTTCCCAAGGTGGGAAGGTTCCAGACATGTTTGAGGGTAAAAAGAGGCAGTGCCTCTAGAAGAGAGTAAGGACAGGGGCTGGGAGTGGTGGGGGTTAGGGGGTCAGGGGACAAACCTGTCCTGTTAGGAAGCAAAGGAAACTAGCTGGCAGGCGGTAATAGAGGTGAGAGATGATGGTGACCTAGGGATTCAGGAAGTGGGGAGAAATGGTGGTATTCTAGATGTATCTGGAGGCAGGGCTAGCATGATTTCCTGTTGGACTAAATGTGGCACGTGAGCATGCTTGTGGAGAAGAATCAGGATCTCAAATTAGATATATTTAGTTTGAGACGTCTGTTAGACATTAAAGTAGAAATGTCAAGAAGCAGCTGTACATATGACTCTGGAGTTCGAAAAGGGCTTCTGGGGGAAAGAGATAAATTTGGGAGTCATCAGAGATCCTCTAAAATATGTAGCAACTTAATTCATTGAGATAGTAATTTGTATTTCATTGTCACTTTATTTTTCCTCTCCATTCTCACCCCCGATGATAAAGAGGAAGCCAAGACATTGTTTTCTCTTTTCTGAGGAGGAGTTTTTTTGGCAATGGAAAGAATCCACTGCTTGAAGGCAACCTCCCTTCATTGCTTTTGTCTTCAGAAGCCTCGAGTTTCTGGAAAGGACCTCCTAGGAAGATGTGTGGAGCAGTCAGCTGGTTTGTGCTAAGCACATCCTCCTTGTTACAGTTCAGGTAAGCCATGGCTTTATCAGTCAGCATAGGGCCTTCCCCTAACCTCAGGGACTGATTCAGGGGTGGCCCAATTTGCCAGAAGCTTATGACATTTGCTGGGGATTCTGAGATGTCTGTGCAGTCTCTCCTCTTGGGCAGTGTGGGGTATGTTTGTTGGGCCTGAAACTGATAAAGCCATTTACTCCTACAAGGGAAGTTCACTTGAGGATTAAGCTGACATGTGGAGGAGGGCCTAACAGAAAAACTAGCAGAAATGGGGCATACGAATTATCGACTGCTGTGTGCAAACCACCCCAGAACTAAGTGGTTTAAAGCAACAGCTGTTATTTCACACAGTCTCTTTGGATGAGGAATTTGGGAGTGGCTTACCCAGCTGGCTCTGACTCAGGCTTTCTCAGGGGTTCAGTCTGCTGTGAGGCACCCTCCCGCAAGAATGCACTTACATGCCACTCGTGCAGAAAAGGGCAGTTTATTCATTCCAACTGGCCAGTGACTGTCTCTCAAGGAGCAACAAAGGGAGAACAGCCCTGGGCCTTGGTCTTGTGGAGGTTTTAAAGGCAAAAACCGCATCCTGTTGGCACACGGGTTTGTCCAGGTGCACAAAGCAAGCTAGGTAGCTAGGTTACAGAAGCCAAAAATGAGCTGTT
Source organism: Cynocephalus volans (assembly GCF_027409185.1). Taxonomy (NCBI): domain Eukaryota; kingdom Metazoa; phylum Chordata; class Mammalia; order Dermoptera; family Cynocephalidae; genus Cynocephalus; species Cynocephalus volans. The sequence continues at coordinate 113,923,110 of NC_084463.1, forward strand.
AGAGCAGTCAAGCATACAAATTTTCATTGTGTATGGTTCCTGTTCCCATGTAATAGTTCACTGTGTATGGCTCCTGTTTGTATGCAACCATTTTTGTTTCTATGAGAAGGTCAACGGTTTCTCACGCAGAAGAGGGGGTAGTCTGACAATAGGAATGGAGCAGTGCCTTCCCAAGATGGCATTGGTATTGCTTAGGATTCTCTGTTATTGAATGAAAAGCAGTCACAGCCAAGGGGGTCATCCAGGATGGGGTGAGGCAGGTGGTGTGGTAAATTCCAGGAACTAGGCCATTGTGTCAGGTCAGACAGCGGGTAAAATGGAGTTACTTAGGTTAAGCAAGCAATTCTACAGAAGCAGATAGTGTATGTTATGAGGGTGTAGGGAGCTCTATTTCAAGTCTAGTTGTCAGATGGGGCTGCAGTCATCTGAAGGCTCATCTGGGGCTGGAGGATCTTGTTTTAAGATGACATGTTCCTATAGATGGCAGTTCTGTGATGGCTGTTGGTGGGAGCCCTCAGGTGTTCTCCATAGGGCTGCCTGAGTGTCCTTGTGACATAGTAGCTGGCTTCCTCCAGAGTAAATGATCCAAGAGAGAGGAAGAAGGAAATTTCAATGCCTTTTATGTTCTAGTTTTAAGTCACACACATTCTGTCCATTAGAAGCGAGCCGCTGAGTCCTGCTCATACTCAAGGAGAGAGAAACTAGGCTTCACATTTTGAAAAGAAAAATTTCAAAGAATTCATGGCATATTTTAAAGCTATCACACTTGAGTCTAGAGCTCTTGTATAACCACGCCTGGAACCTTTCCTACCAGTAGGTGAGCCAATAACTTGGTTTTATTTTTAAAGCCAATTTGATGGGGTTATTTTGGGGGGTGGGCAGGGTTAACTACTTGTAGCAGAAAGTGTCCTAGTTGATACAGACAGGTATAATTTGAAGTAACTGATTTGAGAGAGGATAAAGGTCTCTAAAGCTGGAAAGGAGATGATTTCTTTAGAGGTGATAGCTCCCAAAGAGGAAAGAGGAAATGATAGCTCCTAAGGAGACAAACCTCCTACACTGTGCTATCAGCCTCTGCAAAGATCCCTGGGCCCAACCCTGGCACTATGTTAACCATGCCTTATATTTTTTATATTCTGATGCTATTACATCTGTGGCCTTGTTGACCCTAGCGGGACCGCCCCTCCCATGATTAGCCAATTCCTACAGAGAATGAACAACTCACCCATGAGACAACTTTTCAAATATAAACCAGCTGGAGTTCACACCCCAACCACCTCCTTTGTTGGGCTTTCACACTCTGGGCCCCATTCTCCCGTTCTAATCATTCAGGGCCAGGTGCCAGACAACTAGGGACAGCCCCTGAGCCTCAGAGCCAACTGAAATTATTCAAACTTGCCAATCCTAAGCCTGCTTATCTTGCCTCACCCATTCCTCTCTGCAGAAATCACAGAAAGGCTTTTCCCCCCAGCTCCCCTTCCCCCTCCATCTCCTCACCACCCCTGGTGCCTCCCCATGTGGCCCCTGTGGCATGGTGTGTTTGCTCCTCTTGGGAACTGTGAACAGCAAACTGTCTTTTCAATGGCAATCGTTTCCTGATCTGTTGGCTTTCTTATACCTCAAATTCTCTACTAATAAACTATATTTTATTTTATTTATTTATTTATTATTTATTTATTTTTTTTTTTGTCTTTTTGTGACCGGTAAGGGGATCGCAACCCCTGGCTTGGTGTCGCCCGCACCGCGCTCAGCCAGTGAGCGCACCGGCCACTCCTACATAGGATCCGAACCCGCGGCGGGAGCACCGCTATGCTCCCAAGTGCTGCACTCTCCCGAGTGCGCCACGGGGCCGGCCCATAAACTATATTTTAAACCAGGCGCACAATCCATGGAACTTCCCACTTTCAAGGGACCATGTGGATGTAGACAAGGAGCATAGCAGCTGCCATCAGTACTGTTCCTTCCTGAATGTTCTGGACTTTGTAAGACTCTAGGGTAAAGGGGCCAGCTAGTGAAGGAAAAGGCAGACTTAATGTAATTTCAAGAAAATTTTAAGAAAAAAGATAACATGAGGCTTCTTTACCTAAGTGTGGTGATTACAAATTACTACCTGCTACATGTAACTTCTGTTTTTTTATTTCTTGGAGGTTTTTTTTTTTTTTTGGCAGCTGGTTGGTACAGGTTAAGTTTTGTTCTTTGAAGAATCTGTGATAATCCTAATAAGCAGTTATTACTACTCATTTATTGCTTTTAATTTTTGAAGTAATTTGCACAGATTTATTTTTTAAAATCTCTAGCCCTCATTTTTAATTTTTGAAGTAATTTGCAAAGATTTACTTTTTTAAATCTCTAGCCTCTACCATCTCTCCCTTTGACCTCATGACACATTTAAACACTGGAATGTGTGAAAGCATTTGGGGAAAATTTCTTTTACACAGATGGTGCATGGCTCACCTCATCTATAAAATTTGCCAACCACTTGATGTCTTACTACTTCAAAAAACATACAACTATTTTTGTAAGTTTAATCATGAATTCAATTCATTGTTTATTTCAATTTGACCTTTCTGGCAACCTACTGATTTTTTAAAAATCTGAATCTACACCATATCTATCTAGTAGGTGAAAAACCTTCATTTATTCTTTGGATCTATTTCTTTCTTTCTGGGTAGGAAGGTTATCCTCCTTCTTAGACGTGTCTTTCAATGAATTTGCCCAAGACTGACGTTTACAAACATTTTTTTTTCCTTTGTAGAAGGCACTCTTCTTTTAAGCTAAGCCATTCCTTCCGGACCCTTATGGGAAAAGGATTCCTATATTCATCACTTCACATCCATCCATTCATCTAGCCAGCAATTCACCCAACACCCAATTAGGGAGCATCTAGTATTTTGGGGAATCAGAGATGCTTAAGACACTGCCCTTGCTTTTAAGGACTTGGGAAGAAGACTAACTAACAAGCAAACCAACAACTACAAGAGTATGTACAAAAATGTCTAACTAGCACAGAGGGAGTGGTGACTTACTATAGCATAGGGTCGTGCTTCAGTTATCTATTGTCATGTAACAAGCCGCCCCTAAAATTAGTGGCTTAAAACAATAGTAATTGTGATTTCTTATGATTCTGTAGCCTGCGCTTGGCTTAGCTGGGAGACTCTTCTGCTTTATATGTTGTCTGCTGGAGCAGAAGTCCAGGATGGCTTCTTCACTGGCATGTCTATTGATTCATCTGCGGTGACTGGAAGAGCTGGATACTGGCCAGGCATCTCTCACCCTCCATGTGGCATCTCTACCTGGCTTGCTTGGCCTTCCTTATAATATGACTTCTCAGAGTAGTCGGACTTCTTTCGGCAGGTAGGTTCTAAGAGGGAGGACATAGAAGCAGATAGTTCTTTTCAGGTCTGGGTTTGGAAGTCCCAGAATGTCACTTCCATCATATTTTATTATCAAAGCAGGTCACAAATCCAGACCATATTCAAAGAGAGGAGACATACATTTCACTTCTTGATAAATGAAGTGTCATGGAATTTAAGGTAGACATCTTTAGAGACTACCACAGGAAGAAAGTCTCATAAAATAGTGATTGGATTGGCCATGGAAAAACTGTTCAAGCATAAACTCAATGCAATGTACTGCGTGTTTGTGTTCTCCCAAAACTCATATGTTGAAATCCTAACCCCCAATGTGATGGTATTAGGAAGTGGGACCTTTAGTAGGTGATTAGGTCATGAGAGTGGAGCCTTCATCCATGGTATAGAGCCTTTATAAAAGGGACCCCAAAGAGCTCTCTCATCCCTTTCTCCATGTGAAGACACAAGGAGAAGTCTGTAGTCTGCAACTTGGAAGAGGGCCCTCACCAGAACCTGACCGTGCTGGCTGGCACTCTGATCTCAGATTTCCACTCTTCAGAAATGTGAGAAATATGTTTCTGTTGTTTGTAAGCTATCCAGTCTATGGACTTTGTTATTACAGCTCAAACTAAGACAGTCACTTAGAATCTTTTGGTCTTCATGAATAGGGATTTCCCTTCCCCACCCCATTGCCCAGAGAACCAAGCGTGATTGACTCTGGCATAAGGAGACATAGAGAGTAGCTATTTGAGATGTGATAAAGAGCCCATCGTCCATTCTAGACCCTTCTTTTGATGAGCCTGACCTACAACTGGTCTCTCCACATTCCTGGAATTTATTTATTTTTTCCCTTTGTGACTTACTTCAGTCAATGACAACCCTGTCAATAACCTGGAGAAGAGATACATCCCTCAGACAGGAAAGTAGGGCTGAGGGAAGGGTTCTCATGGGCTCAGAAAGAGTAACAAACACTTGACCTCTTTTGGTCCCATCTGGAGATGAAATGAGAGAATACAGGATATACCAAGAACCCAGTTTATATGAGAGAAGCCAAAGTGGCTTCACTATCTCTATTCTTATGGGACTAGCAGCTCATTTCTGTAAAATTTCTGTTTCAAAAACTCTGAAAATCATGTATTTCTATGCTGTCTGCACTTTAGAGAATTACTTTTGGCTATTCTATCTCTGGATTTAGTGAATTTCCTTGAAATTTCCATCTTTCTCAGCTGTGCTAAACAGAACTAAGGGTAGGAATTTAAGCCCATACTTGGACCAGAACCATAAAGTTGGTGCTGTCCCTATTCCCCATTGCCTTTCAGGGTCTGTATGGTGGCAGTGTCAGGAAAAGCAAGAAGAGTATCCCAAGCAAGAGATGGGAGTCTGTGGCCAGCAACCTCTACTTGCCTGAATCGCCTTCTCCTCTTCTCAAATCTGGGAGGTTCTGCATTTTACTTTGAGTTCTTTACAGACTGTTGCTAGAGTCAGGGTAGAAGATGGAGGGTCTGAACTAAGCTACTGTTGGAGAGAAACAGCCAGGCATCTCTGCCCATACCTACCCTCTCCACCCACCCACATGTGTGCCCTCTGTCCTGGGACAAGGTGGCTCAAAATTGCTGCCTTGTTTGCGCAAGAGCTTGTTTTCCCATCCTGTGGGACCCCTGCACTTTTTCAGGGCACTGACAGCTCTGCCTGTGAGTAATCCTCTGCCTGGGAGCTTCCTGCCTTTATCATCTCCTTTGAAAACAGTCCCTCCTAAGTTGGATGGGAAGTGCCTGGGAAGACATTGTAACTTTGGAGTCTAAATGCCACCTTATTTAGTATAAAGACAAATGGAATCCCACAGTTTGTTGCCCTTAATGAAACCGAGGCTAACCTGGAAATTAACAACATGAACTATGAGCCCAGTGGACCCCTTCCCATCTGGGGAACAAGTTGGGCAGGACATCACTATTGCTCCCGAAACAGGCTGTTCAGAGAGGAGACAGGACAAAGCAGACTCTCCATACTTAAGGGATCTAAATGTTTTAGGGTTTTCTCCCCAAATGTATTTTGAGAACTAAACATTTCTGAAACATTTTGATATCAAGGCAGGGAGAAAAATGGAGAAAAAGAATCACTACAACATTAAGAGGCTAGAATCACTGTCATGCCCATTTTACAAAGGCACAGTGAGATGAAGACACTAGCCTACGTTTACACGGCCAACAATAGCAGAGATTTGAATCCAGGACTCTTTGGCCCTAGATAGCTACCCCCTCCCTGATTAAATCCCGGTAGTTAGATAATGTTGTGAGGAGCTCTAGGCAGGGCCTTTCCACTGCTCTGCCCCAGGATGTTTTCTCAGGCCTGGCCAGCTCTTACTCTCTCCTTTTCCTTTTTCTGATGTGAGCTGCAGGGACTTGGCCCACTTTCTTTTTCCTATGGAGCTTCCAGCACCCCCTACATCCCTGGGTTCCTTCCCAGAGTCTTGGATGCACAGTGGGCTGCACTTTTCCCAATTCCCTGCTTCCTCTCTGCTCTCAAACACAAGCACTCACACCTTTTGTGTTTCAAGGATTTCTCTGCAGATCTCTATAAGGACACAGAGAGGGCACGACAGAAATGAGAACCCTGCAAAGGCTCTTATTTACAGTCCTGGTCTCCGGTGTAGAGTCCCTAACGCCCTCATGAGATGGCTAAGAAAAGCCTTGGTAACCATCACATATCCATTCTTTATTTCAGAAAGTGGAGCTCATTAAAGCTCCCCTCTTTTCCCATTGTCCCCAGCTTAGGGATGAACATGAGGCTGCTTCTCTCCCCTAGAAGCTTCCCCTCTGCCCAAAGACTTCAGCCTGACTGAGCACTCGAGATCTTTTGCCTCTCCTGGGCAGGTGGCCTCTCTGGAGCCTTCCGGATTGGGTGGGTTACTCCCTTACCTGGTTTCTGCCATTCCCAACTGGTCCTCTGGGGTCACTGTCTCTTTATGACTTCTGGGCCCCAATCTTTTCAGGCAGTGAAGACCCTAGCTAAGTGACAGGCAGCTGCCCCTGTCCGATTAGGATACTGGTCTCAGACGGCATCACAGGATTGCAGATTGAAGAAGTAGGTCCTGTCAACCAGGTCACTTACCAACAGACTACACACATATTTTCTCAAAATTTAAAGCATTCAATTTCTTACTGCCTAAGAAAATTTCCACAGGGAAATTTGAATCATGAAATGGGGTGCTGCTGTGGATTTATTTTCTGTTTTGTTCTTTCTTTTTTCAGTGGAGAGATGATACAATTAGGTTGGAACCCAAGAGGTGATTGTCTCACCCGGAGATTCTTAGGGGAAAGCACAGACAGCGTAGCTTGAAAATAGTCCAGTATCAGCCACAGCCACGGAGTGGGAGGAAGAGTCTGCATCCTCAGCGGGCAATGAAAGTCAGTTATTCATTACCACCAAGACTTGACAGTACACTGAACACCCGACATTCTATTTATGCCACATAAAATAACGTGATACAATTTTTATGACCCAATTTAACCCAGTAGAGGGTATCGGTTTAATAAAGACAAGGACAATAGAATTAAAATTGTCTATAGATCTACATAACAAAAGGCCAATAAAAAGGGAATTGCACTAATCTGACAGGAAATAGATAGCATTGTCATAAAATTTGTAAAATGCAGAGAAAGTGCCTCACTCTGAATTTGTGTGCGTTAAGTTGACAGGTGCTGAGATCTGTGAAAGGAAAAATGCTAGAACCACATGGCAGTCTGAATTCCCAGGCCAAGCACAAGTTCCCTTCATTTATTCATTCTTCTGACAGCAAAACAGACTATCTGCTGTGAAAAACTTTAAGGTTTTAACAACTATTCAACAAACAAGCCAACTTTCCTATGGTTGTGTAAGGTTTTTCAAAGTTGAATTTCACTCCGCATTGGTACCTTGCTGACTTTCTAGACATCTGTGGCAACTGACAGGGAATGGCTAATATAAATATAGAAATATCAGTACTAGCTGCTCCCTGGGCTTATGGAGAGCTGTGGGCTCACAGCTGAGAGTGACTTCACAGAGGAAGGAAGGTATATGAGGTGTGGGTGGATTACAATTTTGTGCCATCCACCAAGTATTTATGGAGCTTCCCCTAAGGGTCCATCTCAGAGCTGGGATCGGTAGGGACATAGAAAAGTCTATGACCTGGTCTCTGTCCTCACAGATATCACAACTCTTAAGGGATGCAAGTTACTCTAATAGGTTGGTGTTTCTTTTAAGGGTTTGGGATTGAAGCTAGATCCCAATGAGCTTTGTTTATTCTGTGTATAGGATTTTCTCACCCATGTTCCTTTAACCAAGTTCATGGTGGTGTCAGACCCTCAAATTTCTTTTTCCTCTGTCTGCCCATCAACTCCCTTGAAGTACACAGCTTCCCTTCCAGCCAGAGCTCAGCCCTGGCTCAATCCAGCTGTTGGCTTCCATGACCTCTCCTCAGGGTTACAGGGGTAGACTTGGGGGTATCAAGTATCTAACCCCTCCCAGACTATTGTCAATTGCGGGGCTCTTTGGTCCCTACAGTGATGCGATCATTAATGTTACATGTCAAATTGGCTAGGCCACAGTACTCAGACACTTGGTCAAACGTTATTCTTGATGTTGCAGTGAAGGCTTTTTGTTGTTGTTGTTTTAGATGAAATTAACATTTAAATCAGTAGACTTTGAGTAAAGCACATTACTCTCCGTGATGTGGGTGGGCCTCATTCAATCAGTTGAAGGCCTTAATAGAAAAAACTGAGCTCTCCCAGAAGAAGAGGAAATTTTGCCAGAATTGCAACTCTTCCCTAGGTCTCCAGCTTGCTGGCCTATCCTGCAGATTTTGGACTTGCCAACCTGCACAAGTGCATGAGCCAGTTCCTTAAAAGAAATCTCTCTCTCTCTCTCTCTCTCACTCACTCTCTCTCTCTCTATATATATATGTATATATATATATATGTGTATATATATATATATATACATATATATATATATATGTATATATATATATATATACACATATATATATGTATATATGTCTATATCTATATCACTATATCTATCTTTATCTCTATCTCTATCTCTGTCTCTATCTATATCCCTATTTAGAGAGAGAGACCCACGCACATCCTCTTGATTCTGTTTCTCTGGAGAACCCTGGCTAATACAAGTGGCATTCAATCCCTGCTCCTCAGAACTCCAGGGCTTTCCTGACATGCTTCAGGGAGTCCTGAAGGGAGAAAGAAGGGAGGTTGAGTAGGCGGGGTCAGGCGCTTTCCCTGCTACAATCAGAGTAGCTTCACTTCCATCTGTTTTATACTTTAATGGTATATAGACTCTATTGAATCCATGTAAGTCTCAGGAAGGATGGGGCTGAGAAGTGACCATTGGCTTTGACCACTGGGAGTCTGTAGTGGCCTTAGCTCAGCTTCAGAGCAGTGCTGGGGCAGAAGCCAACCTATATGTGAGGTGATGGCAGGTGAGGAACTGGAAGTGGTAAACATTAGCTTATTTTTGATAGAATGGATGTAAGAAAGTGTTGTGAGGCACCCTCCCACAAGAAATGCACTTATACGCCCCTCGTGCAGAAAAGGGCAGTTTATTCACTCCAGCTGGCCAGCATCCATCTCCCAAGGAGCAACCAAGGAAGAGTGGCATCGGGCTTTGGTCTTGTGGGGTTCTTAAAGGCAAAAACTACATCCCATTGGCACACAGGTTTGTCCAGGTGCACAAAGCAAGCTAGGTAGCTAGGTTACAGAGGCCGAGAATGAGCCGTTCGAGCAGTGAAGCATACAAATTTTCACTGTGTATGGTTCCTGTTCCCATGTAATAGTTCACTGTGTATGGCTCCTGTTTCTATGCAATTGTTTTTTGTTTCTATGCAAAGGTCAATGGTTTCTCATGCAGAAGAGGGGGCTAGTCTGCAGGTCAGACGGGGGCAAAATGGAGTTACTTAGGTTAAGCAAGCAATTCTACAGAAGCAGATAGTGTATGTTATGAGGGTGTAGGGAGCTCTATTTCAAAAGTAGCTTGGGGGATGGGGCAGGGAATAAGATTTATAGAGCATTTCCTTTGAGAATTCATGAGTTTGAGGGCAGAGAGGAAGCTGCCTACAAGTTGGGAAGGAGTCACCAAAAGTATGTGTGGGATGGGCATTTGATGGCACATCGTCCTCAGGAAGTGGGTGGGAGGAGCCAAGAGCCCACCTGATTGTGTGAACTCAGACAAGTCACTCCCCGTCTCGAGCCTCCATGCCTTCGTTTGTAATCTGGAGGACATGTGCCCACTGCCCTGGCTCGTAAGGACTGGATGAGGTATAGAGTGGAAAAGCAGATAGCATAGGGCCTGGTACATAGAGCACCACTCCTTTCTTTCCTCTCAGCTTCCTGATCCCACTGTCCACCGTCTGCTGTTTCTATATCTTGGTCTGCACCTGTGATTGGAGTCAGGCAGATCAGGGTTTAAACCACGGTTGTACCATGTACTGGTTGTTTGACTTTAGGCAGTTATCCAATCTAACTAAGCCTCAGTGTTGACATCTGTAAAATGGAAATAATATTTCTATTTTAGGGTTGTTTGTGAAGGTTAAATTAAGTAGTATGTGCAGAGCCCCTAATGAAGTACCTAACTTAAGAATATATGGTCAAGGAAAACATGGTTTACATATCTCAATAGAGGTCAAAGTCCTTAGTCAGCTGATGTACATCAGGGAGTGCCTGAAGACCACGTGGCTCTGAGTCAAAGCAGGATTGTAGTTCTATGGAGTGAGGAGAAGAGGGGATACGTGTCCTTGTGGTTGGTTTGGCTCAGGGAGCCATTTCTTCACTAACTGCCATGAAAGTTGAGCTTGGAGCTGTGCCTCTTCTTCAGGATCATTGGCAGAACCCTAGAAAAGTTCTTTCAAGAGCTGTTTTTTGAAACTTTGCAGTTTTTCTGCTAGCCAAGGTTCAAGGTAGAAGGAGGTAGCAAAAAAAAAAGAAAGTGGAAAGAAGAAAAAAGGAGAAAGGCGGCAAAGGTTGAAGAAAGGAGACCTAGGGGCCTCTATCATGTTAGTTTTAATTATCTTACAGTATTAAATAAATGTACTGAATGAATGAATCAATAAATGAATATCTGGCCTAGGAGCTATCTTAGTACATTTAATGAGAAACAGGGTTATCCAAGTAAAATTCCTCTTACCTGCTTGTTTTTAAAAATAAGACTTAATAGATAAATATAACCTAAGTGTCTCCAAGCTCTCTACCCTACAGACACCCTTTCTTTAAATACCCAACCGAGATGGTTCAAGATTCCTTCCTTGGTGATTGCAGAAATTCTGGTCTTTCATGGAGTTTTTCTCTGGAAGTATTCTTGAGATTTCCCCCAAGAATCTTTGTGCGAGCCGGAAATGGGTCCTGACCATTGCTTGTGACTTCAGCCAGCCATCTTGCGCCCAAAGTCTACACTCTGAACTCTAGGTCATCCTTCACTACCTTATTCCCTTTCTCCAGGTTCTTGCTCTTCTGTGTAGGCACAGGTCCTTTCCTAAGCTCAAATCATGCATTTTAGCAAAACTAAATGAAAGGTTTAGTGGTGATAGCTTCAACATATAGACATTCGATCAATCTTAAATGAGGTCCTGGGCATCTTAACCTCTAGACACCATAAGACATGGCTCCTGCACAGAGGTCAGCCCCTTCCTTGGCTTCCTGCTGCCACCTGTTACAGGACTGGCTGGCTTTCTGCACATAAAACAGAAATAACTCTGTTATGCCACTCCCTCTGTCCAGATTCAGGCCTCCAGCATCATTTGGGGCCCACCAGGAAGGTGATGGCAACACCTTTACCTGCCTTGCCTCCATGGTCTCCCTGTTCTTATCACTGCCTCCTCCCCACATTACATAAATAAACAGTGGTTTGACCCCTCCATGGGTCAGCATTCAGAAATAGCAGAAGAGGCTTTATCTTTGCCTAACCAAATTGCTGCCTGGAAGTGTTTCCCTCTCCCAAACAAAAAACTAGTCTTGCCTCAAAGGCAGTGTATTAGTTTCCTGTTGCTCCTGTAACAAATTGGCACAAACTTGATGGCCTCAAACAACATAAACGTACTACCTTATGATTCTAGAAGTCAGAAGTTTTAAATGGGCCACACTGGACTAAAATTGAGGTGTTGGCAGCAGGTCTGTGTTCCTCTTGGGGGCTTTGAAAATTTGTTTCCTTGCCTTTTCCAGCTTCTAGAGGCCTCCTGCATTCCTTGGCCTGTGGCCAATGGTCAGTTAAGTCTCTCTTGCCTCTGACTCTGACTCTGACTCTCCTGCCTCTTTCTTTCCCTTATGAGGACTCTTGTGATTATAATGGATACACCAGAGAATCCAGGATGATCTTCCCATCTCAAGATCTCCAGTACATCTGCAAGGTTGCTTTTGCCATGTAAGGTAACATATGCACAGTTCTGGGGATTGGGACTTGAATCTCCTGTGGGGTGGAGTGGTTGGGCATTATTCTGCCTACCACAGATGAGTTTTCCTTCACTACTTGAAAAATAAGGATAAAATAGTGGTTTGTTCTGAATACATGTATAAATAACTTGTAATAAGATGGGGACCTTTTTGTTGCTGGAATTCTTCATGGGAAGAATTCTATATTTGTTGGCAAGATATAAGGCAATAAGGGGCATGGAAACAAAAGGAGCTGCGTGTGGCGGGGGATAGGGAAGTGAGTCCTTTAGGACATTTTAAAGTAACAAAAGATGGTCACTATAGTGTGTGCTAAGGATGGTGGTGCCTGTTAACTGGAGGACCCTTTATTTACACAAGAGGGTGATAGAGTCAGCATGTAAACTTGAGAGTAGGAATGGGGATGAGTTACTTAATAGGGGAGATAGAAAATTGAGACTATCAAAGGGAAATTTAAAATGAAAGGATCCAGTAACTGAATACTGATGGGAAAGGGAGAAAGAGAAAAAATAACCAAACTAAACTAAATGAAAGATAAAACAAAAGATAAAACTGTGGACAGGCAGGCGCCATGCTGCAGGAAGCCTAGGCCAGTCCGCACTGCCCAGAGAGGCCCGAGCTGCCGACCCACAGGCCCTGAGGTAGCCACGCTGAATTGGCAGTCCCTGCAGGATCCAAGCCAGACACTATGGTTGAATAAGTGGACCATGAAACCTTCTGCCACAATGACTAAACATCAAAAGAAAGATACCAGAAACATGAAAAATCAAGAAAGTATGACACAACCAAAGGAAAATAATAACTCTCAAGCTCTAGATCCTACAGAGCAGGAAGTCCTTGAAATGGCTGACAAGGATTTTTGAGCAACAATTCTAAGGAAACTAAATGAGATACAAGAAAACTCAGTTAGACAGCACAATGAAATGAGAAAAAGTATAGAGGACCTGAAAGAAGAAATGTACAAAGAAATTAATGCACTGATAAAGAATCTAGCAGAGCTTGCAGAGCCGAAGGATTCATTCAACAAAATAAAACACACAACAGAGAGTTTAGCCAGCAGGCTAGAACAAGCAGAAGAGAGAATTTCTGACCTTAAAGATGGGCTATTCAAAATAACACAGGCAGACAAAAAAAAAAAAAAAAGAAGAAAAGAAAGAAAGAAAGAAAGAAAATAAAAGAAAAAAGAATTTTAAAAATTGAAGAAAATCTAAGAGAGATAACAGATAACCTAAAGTGCTCAAATATCTGAATCATGGGTATTCCAGAAGGGGAGGAAAAAGGAAATGGCATTGAAAACATATTCAATGAAATAATAGCAGAAAACTTCCCAGGTGTAGGGAAAGACACAGATCTTCAGATTCAGGAGGCTCAAAGATCCCTAAACATATTCAACCCAAAAAGGTCCTCTCCATGACATGTTATAGTCAAATTGGCAGAACTCAGACACAAAGAGAGAATCTTAAAAGCTGCAAGAGAGAAGTGTCAAGTCACCTCTAAGGGAGCCCCATTCAGACAAACATCAGACTTTTCATCAGAAACCCTAAAAGGCAGAAAGGAATGGGATGATATATTCAAAATACTACAAGACAGAGATTACCAGCCAAGAATACTTTACTCAGAAAGGCTATGCTTCCAAAATGAAAGACAAAGAGTATATTTCTCAGACAAACAAAAAACTGCAGGAGTTCACTACCACACGACCAGCCTTGCAAGAGATTCTCAAGGGAGTACTGGGTTTGATATCTGAAAAACAACCATGCCTGCCATAAATACTCAAGAAAGAACAAAACCCACTAGTAAAATAAAAATGCTAACAATAAAGAGAAAAAAAAGTTTATCTACCACCCCAAGAAACCAACAAACACAGGAGACAAACAGTAAATTAGAAAGAAAGGAACAAAAGATACTTAAGACATCTAAACAAAAATCAATAAAATGCTAAGAGTAAATCGACACCTTTCAGTAACAACTCTTAATGTAAAAGGATTAAATTCCCCACTCAAAAGACACAGACTGACTGATTGGACTAAAAAGGTGGACTCAACAATATGCTGTCTTCAAGAGACTCACCTCACCTGTAAAGAAATGCATAGACTAAGGGTGAAAGGATGGAAAAAGATATACCATCCAAATAGAAATGAAAAACAAGCTGGAGTAGCTATCCTTATATCAGATAAAATAGACTTTAAACCAAAAACCATAAAAAGAGATAAAGAAGGCCACTATATAATGATAAAAGGACCTATCCATCAAGAAGACATAACAATCATAAATATATATGCACCCAACATCAGAGCAGCCAGATTTATAAGGCAAACACTATTAGACCTAAAGAACGACATAGACACTAATACCATAAAAGTAGGGGACCTGAACAACCCACTGTCAATATTGGACAGATCATCTAGGCAAAAAATCAACAGAGAAACACGAGATCTAAACAACACTTTAGACCAATTGGATTTGGCAGATATCTATAGAACATTTCATCCAACAATCTCAGAATATTCATTCTTATCAGCACATGGAACATTCTCCAGGATAGACAACATGTTAGGTCACAAATCAAGTCTCAACAAATTCAGAAAATTTGGAATTAGTCCATGTATTTTTTTTCAGATCACAATGGTTTAAAATTAGAAATCAAAGGGCCGGCCCGTGGCTCACTCGGTAGAGTGCGATGCTGATAAAATTAGAAATCAATAACAAATGAAACTCTGGAAACTACAAACACATGGAAATTAAACAACGTTCTACTTAATGACATATGGGTCCAAGAAGAAATTAAGCAGGACATCAAAAAATTTATTGAAACTAATGAAAATAATGACACATCATACCAAAACCTGTGGGATACTGCAAAAGCAGTACTAAGGGGGAAATTTACTGCATTAAATGCTTACTTCAGAAGAATGGAAAGATGGCAAGTAAACAACCTAATACTTCACTTCTAGTTCTTTAAAACAAGAACAATCCAAACCCAAGATTAGCAGATGGAAAGAAATAGTTAAAATCAGAGCAGAACTTAATGAAATAGAAACCCCCAAAATGATACAAAACATCAATGAAACAAAAGTTATTTTTTTAAAAGATAAATAAAATTGACAAACCATTAGCAAGGCTAACTAAAAAAGAGAAGAGAGAAGACCCAAATAACAAAAATTAGAAATGAAAAAGGTGATATTACAACTGACACCTCAGAATACAAAGAATCATTAGAGACTACTATAAACAACTATATGCCAACAAATTTGAAAATCTTGAGGAAAAGGATAAATTTCTGGATACACACAAACAACCAAAACTGAGCCAAGAAGATATAGAAAATCTGAACAGACCAATAATGGTAAAAGAGATTGAAGCTGTTTTCAGAAGTCTCCCAACAAAGAAAAGCCCAAGACTGGATTGGTTCACTGCAGAATTCTACCAAACTTTCAAAGAGGAATTGATACCAATTCTCTACAAACTATTCCAAAAGATTGAAACAGAGGCCATTCTCCCAAATTCATTCTATGAGGCAAACATCACCCTGATACCAAAATCAAACAAAGATATAACAAAAAAAGAAAACTACAGGCCAGTATCCTTAATGAATATAGATACAAAAATCCTCAGTAAAATATTAGTTAATAGAATTCAGCAACACATACACAAAATTATGCACCATGATCACGTGGGATTCATCCCAGGCATGCAGGGTTGATTCAACACACTCAAATCAATAAATGTGATACACCATATCAATAAAATCAAAGACAAAGACCATATAATTATCTCCATAGACTGAAAAAGCATTTGACAAAATTCAACATTTGTTCATGATAAAGACTGTCTACAAGTTAGGTATAGATGGAAAGTATCTCAACACAATTAAAGCCATATATGATGAGCCCACTGCCAATATCATCCTGAATGGATGATAAGAACAGGAACTAGACAAGGATTCCCACTCTCACCACTCCTATTCAATATAGTCTTCAAAGTACTAGCCAGAGCAATCAGAGAAGAGAAGGAAAGAAAGGGCATCCAGATCGGAAAAGATGAAGTCAAACTGTCCCCATTTGCAGATGACATGATCCTATATATCGAACAGCCTACAGCCTCTACAAAAAAACTCTTAGAGGTAATAAATGATTTCAGCAAAGTTGCAGGATACAAAATCAACACACAAAAATCAGTAGACTTTCTATATTCTGAAAGTGAACATGCAGAAAGAGAAATCAAGAAAGCTAGCCCATTTACAATAGCCATGAAAAAGATAAATACTTAGAGGAATAAAATTAACCAAGGATGTAAAAAATCTCTATGATGAGAGCTACAAACCACTGTTGAGAAAAGTTAAGAGGACACAAAAAGATGGAAAGATAACCTGTGCTCTTAGATCAGAAGAATTAACATTGTGAAAATGTCCACACTACCCAAAGTGATCTACAAATTCAATGCAATCCCCATCAAAATTCCAATGACATTTTTCTCAGAAATGGAAAAAACTATCCTAACATTTATGTGAAATAACAAAAGACCACAATAGCCAAAGCAATTCTGAGTCCCCCCCCCCTAAAAATAAATGAATAAAGCTGGAGGCATAACACTACCTGATTTAAACTATACTACAATGCTATAATGACCAAAACAGCATGGTACTGGCAGAAAAACAGACATATGGATCAATGGAATAGAATAGAGAATTCAGAAATCAACCCCCACACCTACAGCCATCTGATCTTTGACAAAGACACCAAGTCTACACACTGGGGAAGAGACTGCCTCTTCAGAAAATGGTGCTGGGAAAACTGTATATTCATATGCAGGAGAATGAAACTAGACCCATACCTCTCACCGTATACCAAAATCAACTCAAAATGGATTAAGGAATTAAATATACATCCTGAAACAATAAACTTCTTAAAGAAAACGTAAGGGAAACACTCCAAAGGGAAACACTGACAAAGGATTAATATCCAGAATATACAAGGAACTCAAAAAACTTTACAGCAAAAACCCAAATAACCCAATTGAAAAATGGGCAAAGGAGCTGAATAGGCATTTCTGAGAGGAAGATAAACAAATGGCCAACAAACACATGAAAAAATGCTTAACATCACTCAGCATTTGGGAAATGCAAATCAAAACTACTTTGACATAACATCTCACTTCAGTTAAGATGGCTAATATCCAAAAAATCGAGAATGATAAATGTTGGCAAGGTTGTGGAGAAAAAGGAACCCTCATACACTGTTGGTGGGACTGCAAAGTGGTGCAGCCTTTATGGAAAACAGCACAGAGGTTCCTCAAACAATTACAGATCTACCATAGGACCTAGTTATTCCACTGCTGGGAATATACCCAGCAGAATGGAAATCATCATTTCGAATGGATACCTGTACTCCAATGTTTATTGCAGTGCTGTTTACAATAGCCAAGAGTTGGAACCAGTCTAAATGCCCATCATCAGATGAGTGGATACTGAAAATGTCGTATATCTATGTGATGGAATACTACTCTGCTATAAAAAAGAATGAAGTACTGCCATTTGCAGCATCATGGATGTACTTAGAAAAAATTATATTAAGTGAAATAAGTCAGGCACAGAAAAAGAAACACCACATGTTCTCACTTATTTGTGGGAGTTATAAACAAATAAATAAATAAATACAAAAACAAATGGTTGGGAGGTGTGGGGAGGAAGACATAATAATCACAACAATTCCTTGAACTTAAGACAAGTAAACAGATGTGATGTTGATGGGGGGGGATTTGTAAAGGGACACAAAAATCAACTGCATTGTATATTGATAATTTTTTTTAAAAAAAGATAAAACTGTGGACATAATGGACAATGGGCATGTGAGATGAAGGGACATCTCATTCTTTTTTGGGGATCTTCAGTCATGTCCACATTGCTCACTGGTGCCATGGGGGAGATGAGGTAGGAGATGAAAAAGCATTCTGAGTTGTACAGCAGAGGTGATTCCAGTGAAGGCAGTGGCACTTGCAGGACTCAAGGACAAGAGAAGAACTACATTTGGGTTGCTGTTGGCATAGATGGTAACTGGTTCCTTCCATTATCCTCAGCACAAACTTCTCTGGTCTGTGTGAGCGATCTTGCATCATCTGACCTCTGTCAGCTCTGCAACCAACCCTCTGAGCACTTTCTCCTCACTACCAGCATCTTCTCTAAATGCCATTAAGGTCCCCAGATGGCCCTAGTTTTTATTTGTTTATTTATTTATTTTTACATCCACCTCTCCAACTAGTCAGTAAACTCAACAAAGGCATGTATGCTTTTTTCATCGTTACATAGCCAGCACCTAACCGTGAACCTCGTACATAGAGAGATACATGGTATTTGATGAATGAATGAAGAGTCATCTTTGGCATATTCTCCTTCATTTCATTTCTCAGCTTATCTCTATGTCCCAGTTGGGTTTGTTTGGTTTTTTTTCACTCATTTCTTTCTTTCTTTCTTTTTTTTTTTTCTTACTTTGGTGGCCGGCCAGTACAGGGATCAAACCCTGGAACTTGGTGTTACCAACACCATGCTCTAATCAACTGAGCTAACTAGCCAGCCCCCCTTTGCTCACTTCTGACACCTCTTCCTGTCCATATCCATGGCTTCTGCCCAAAGGGGGTGCAGAAGACAATGAGATGGACTAGACCATGGTGAACAGACATGCACACCAGGATGGAGATAAGGCCCTGGAGAAAAGCCCACGTCAGGTGAGAGGAGCCATGAGGTACCAGATGAGAAGATCGAGTCCAGTGCCCAGAGCTCATGGTCAAGGCAGGTAATATGTCCATGTGCTGCTCTACAAGAGGAACAGGTGGGTGTCTGGCAGCTGCTGGGACCAATGAGATGTTGGAAAGGAGGCAGATGTCTTGGAGACTGAGGGTTTGGGACTAAAACCAGAGCATGTGTGTCTGCCAGTGTCTGCATGTGTGTGCATGTATGTGTGCTCACATTCATTGTCTCAAATCTGGACTATAGAAACTAATTTAGTTTCTTTCCCCTCTCAGCTCACCTACACAATGTGTCTTGATCCACTTATTAAAGTGCTGATCCAATCCCATCATTTTTGCTAAACTTTCCATGACTCCTATTGTCAGCAAAAGCAAAAACTTCCTGCCCTGGTATCCAAAACCCAACCAGTCCCCACTCTTCCTTTCCAGTTTAACCAGATTGCTCTGTTTCTGTAATATATGTTGTCCTTTCCTGCCTTCATGCCTTTGATTTGGCCATTTCCTTACTTTTGAAGACATTCCCTATCTCTACTTCTGGAATAGTCAGCTTGGTGCTGCAGGGAAAGTCATATCTGGACTTCACCACGGGTTCTACCCTCTATTAGTTGTGGTTTGGGGGCATGCTGCCTAACCTCCCAGAACCTCACTTTACTTACCAGTTAAATGGAGATGAATACCCATTTGGTAGGGTTGTTGGGAGGATTAAGTGTGATGTTGCATGCTAATGTCTGGCACATAGTTGGTTCTCAAAACTGTTGGTGACCCATTCTTCAGATCCATCTCAGCTGACATCTCCTTCAGGTACCTCTCAACCACATGTGATCTCTGTTCCCCTCAATCCCCTCAGGCAATTGTTGGTGCCTCTCTCCTCTCATGACTTCTGCATTTTCTGCATTTTATTAATAGTGTCATCTCCCTTATTCTAGCTCCTTCTTTAGGTTTTAAACTCTTGAGGGCAAAGCTGGAATTGTCTTTATCTTAGCAGCCTCTGCAGAAGTTGTTACAGAACCGGCACAGTGACTTGCAGCTGTGCTCAAAGTAGTTAATAATAGTAGTTAACAGTAATTTGTTGAAATTCCTTGAACTTTTTAAGATAAGTGAACAGATATGATGTTGATGGTGGGGGAGGGGGAAGAGGGGAAGGAAGAATTGGTAAAGGGACATGAAAATCAACTACATTGTATATTGATAATTAAAATAAACAAACAAAATAAAACAAAAAAACCCAAAGGATAAATAAATAAATAAACACTTAATTAAAATGTCTAAAACAACATGATCCCATTGTTGTTCTGAAAAACGTCAGTCTTAGGAGCCACAACCAGCCCAGGCCATCATGCATTATTCATGAAAAAGTAACCCTCAAAGCTCCTGTTTCCTGGTCCACCATCAGAGGAGGAGGCAGGTCAGTCATGTGGGCTAGACACATTTACATTTCAGAAGATCTGGTCTCTCTGCTCATTAGTATGTCCTAGCCCCAGTAAGGTTAGCTCAGCGTTGCCAATCACTGAACCAAAGTTCTTGTAGTTCCCTCTCATAGATGCTCTAGCAGGAATACTGGTCTTTCAATGCAGTGCCAACTCAAACGATATTATTTGTTTTTTTCACATTTTTAGTATTTCAAAAATGTAAAACCCTAACAGTACAGACCCAGAGGAGAGAAATTACTTAGTGAAAAAAGGACATATTTGGCATAAAAAAAAAAAATGTTTGGGGAAAGGAGGTACAGAGAATCTGGATGTAGTAGCAGATGGATCTGCATAAGAAGAAACCAGAATATTCCTTTATTTTTGTTTCCTAACTTGATACAAAGTTTGAGGGTTTTCTGCCGTCACAGATTAGGCAGGGCTGTGATATTACGTAGCTGATTTCATTTACTTTGACTGTTGCATCACAAGTCTGACAGTTAAAAATCCACCTCCCGCCTCCCATCACACTGGAATGTTGATGTTATGTTGGTGTGTTCTGGGAGCGTCCTGAAGCTACACTTAGAGAACCAAGGATTTTTCAGTCTTTTTAGAATTTAAAGCAAACATACTTATTTTGAATTGATTTACTTGCAGAGTGATATGTTTCTGGAAGGACTGAGCAATCAACTAGACGTCATTTCAGGTTGAGTTGTAGGAAAACACACAGTCTCTTTCCTCACACCCACTATTCTTGCCAAATTCCTAGCAGGCCCTCCCCAGTTGGTAGAGGCACCATATCTTTGCAGATGCTAAACCCTCTGTTTAGAATACTTCCCGTCCCACGTCCTTGGGGGGGACAAGGTCATCTTTAGCTAAGATCAAATGTCATTTTTCTCGATCACAGGCAGAGTGAACTGCTCCCATTTTTTGTTCTCACATAAATGTATACACCTCTCTCTAGTGCTGTTTTTTATCTTGCTGAAATTGTTTTTTTATATTCCTCTCTCTTTTTCTAGATTGTGAATCCTTTAGTGACAGAGATGATTTTCTTATCTGAGACCATTTTCCTGCTTTCCTTTATATCTCATGACCCGCATGGAAATTAAAACAAAACAAAACCCACAAGCCAATCTCAAGGAATTGGCAGTTATGAATACAAACAAGAACAGCTTAAAATTCTGCTCTACAATGATTAGAATTATAGAAAACTGTAAAAAAGTAAAATGGTACTATAGAAGATTATAAGGGTGAAACACAAAACAGACATTATCAAAATATACGTAATACCTGAAAACACGGCAAGGATGCTTCCTACGCCCACCATGGCCGACTGGACTTTATGTAAACAAGAAATAGACATCTATAGAAGTTAAGTCACTTCTTCCCTTCCACTCCTTTATTATTTACTGTTGGTTCTCTTAGTAACTATCCTTTCCCACTTAGGTTATTTTTACTTACCATCAAAATAGGTAGTTGAAATAACAGTTATATTTTATATGGAATAGTTGGTTTCACTGCTCATTATTTATTCATTTCTGTGGCCCAAATTTCTCCTCTTTGTCATTCTAGATAATGCCCTCCAAAGATTTCCACAGAATAACTATTTGAGTTGCACAGTTTCTGAAGAATTTCAGGTCTTAATACTTTCATGAAAAAATAATAGCTTGAATGAACATAGCCCTGTTGTATCACTTTCTTTTTCTTGAAAAATTTTGAAAATAGAATTCATTGTCTTCTGACACTGTAAATTGTAGTAGAGAAATGTGAAACTATTCTGATTTAGGCCCACTGGACTTTTTCCTAGGTAATACATCTCAAGGACATAAATGCATAGCTAGAGAGATGGCAGATAGATACTGTGAGATAAAGATGTTCTCCCCAATCCTATTACCCATCCAGCTGGTATCCACCCCCACCTCACCACAGGTAATGATTTTTACTATATCTAACTAATAAATAATATAACCACTAGAAGAAGTTTCTTATACATCACAGGTAAACATAAATATATATTCTTATTTCCCCCCTTCAAAAAACAGGTAAGAGGGAAAGGAGTGAAGATCATTATTTTTATTCCTTTGGAAAGAAAGCAGAATACAAAAGACACAAGAAGAGGTAGATTAGCTCTCAGATTAAGCTAATGATTAATGAGAAGTCTTGAGAGAAGTGAAAAAAATCCAAAAGGTCCTAGTTCCTTATCTGCTGTAAAAGAAACTCTAAAGTCACGCTGGAATAGATAGATATAAATTGATGGTTATGGTACATGGGTTATTTATGGAAGGTCTGAAGTTAATGATGAGTAATGTTAGAGTATTTACCGTCTAACTCATACTAGAATAAAAGAAGAAAATAATGTTGCTCATAACAGAAAAGGGACCTCAAGGAAAAATAATGTTTAAAAGCATAAACTAGGATGACAGATTTAATATTGCAGTGATCATCATGCTATCCACATTGAAATAGTGGTTTGATAAGTTATACTTTATTGGCTCTTTGGAATGTGGCAAAAATAAAGGAAATAATCTTTGTAAAGATGCGGTGAAGGGAAAAAGCATTTAAGATATGAAGTTAAGTGAAAAGCTGATATGCTTATCGGGACTGCAGCTGTGGAATAAATCTGTGGACATATGGGGAGCTTTGTGGAAGGGTGGAGATGTTGAGATTGCAGGATTTATTTTGTTACTATTTTTCTTAATTAAAATTTCCTTTAGTTTTGTTTTTGTATTGCCTTTTCCTTTATTAAATTAAAAATGATGTCAATAATTATAGCCAATGAAACCATCCTAAGATAAATTTTTAGAAGTTTAAAAATCTCTTTGAACTGCCCTCTGTTGTAATCCTCCTGATGTTAGCAATGTTAACAACTTGCTGTATATCTTTCCAAAATTTCTTTTATGCTTAAATGAATGTAAACACATATTTAGGGACTTTTTGAATGGCATTGGTGTTTTCATAGAAATGGAATCATACTGTAAATGTAACTCGCAAATTGCTTTTCACATTTAACGATGTATCATGGATTTAACACTATATCATGGACAATAGAAATAAATCTATTTCAATATTTTTAACAACTATATAATAGTTCATAGTATTGATATACCACAATCGAGTCAAGAACATCTCTTCTTGCTAGACATTTAAGTTCTTCACAGGTTTTGGGGTTTATAAACAATAATGCAATAAACATCCTGATACATATATCCTTATGTACAGAAGCTTTTATTTCTGTTAGGTTCTCCAAAGTGAGATTTCTAGACAGTTGGTTGTATTGCCTATTAAAAAAGAAAGGACTGGGGGAAAAATATTTTTTATTTACTTTTGCCCTAGTTTTCTGAGATGATCATTCTTTGTAGGAGCAAAAGTGAAAGCTTGAAGTTGGCTTCCTCTTGGCCCCACCCTGGTACATTACAGATGAAATTTTAGGTCAAAAGATGGGAGACATAAATTTTGAGGGCGAGAAGAAGGGTAATAGAAGGAATCAGAGAAGAAGGGATCTGTGCCAAAGAAAGAGAGACTTTAAAGAAAAAGAGGTGGTTGACAGAGCTAAATGCTGCAGAGAGGCAGAGGAGAAGGATCCCTTTTACGGATGGGGAGGAGGGCTGCTCACAAAATTTCTGGTATCTCTCCTGGCACAGGGTAAAATGGCACTTCTTCCATTCCTTTGATGTTAGGCATGGACATGTGAATTGTTTTTGTGAATGAAACTTGAACAGAAGTGATATGTGTCCCTATGAGGTAAATGACTTTAAGAGCTGTTGTTCAATTTCCATGTCTCTTTCCCTATCACAGTAACTGGTGACATTTCAGATACAAGGCTCTATAAGCCAGAGTCCCTGAGTGCAAATGACATAGAACAAAGCCCCTTTACCCCCCAGCCAATGTGGGATGGACTTATGTAGTATAAGGGAGATATAAACCTTGTTCTTTTAAGCCACTAATATTTTAGGGCTGTTTGTTACTGTAGCATAACTTAGCCCATCCTGACTGATACAGTCACCTAGTAACGAGGTTCAGTTGAGAGATACTGAAGCCAGATCTCTGAGGGTAAAGAATAGTCAGATGGTAGCTCAGGGGTTTACAAAGTGGGTGTGTAGTGAAGAAGTGTAAGTAGCTGAATTTCTTTCAAGGTTGGTTAGGGACTATCAGAACCTAGTTCTGCCAATTGGTTAAATAAATGCTTTTGGGGGGAATCCAGGAATAATTCTAGAGCACTTTTAAAATAAACTTAGAAAAATTAACTGCATAAATAATGACAAAACCAAGACATACACTGTAGAATTCTTTATACAGAAGTTAAGATTCCAGCAGCTTTTATGCATCTCAATGTGTTCTGAAGATTTATGAATATCACACAATAAATTCCTCTTTGTTTACTTCTAGGAAAAAATTTGTTTCTCCAGATGAAATATATTTCCTTTCATTAGTTTGTGAGAACTAGATCAACATCTCTATGAACCCTTGTTTCCCACTCTCCTCTGTGTCTTGGCTGCCAGGGGGCTCAGAGTTATGTTCGAGTGAAAAAATTATCCTCTGCTTAGATGGTTTGATATAGCTCTCACCTCTTAGGGATTAACTTATGAAGCAGGGCAGCATCAGGCATGGAGTCTGTGTCGGAAGATCTAGAGAACTAGACAACCCTAGGTGGCCAAAGGCAGCAAAGGCTGGTCAAGACAATTTGGGATATTTTATAACTGGAAAAGACATTTCAGAAATGGTATGGAAGCAAAAGAATAGAGGAAGGGTGTGTGTGTGCGTGTGTGTGTGTGTGTGTGTGTGTGTGTGTGTTTGAGATATAGCAAAAACCAGCAGCACCTTGAGAATCATTCAGCAATAGTTGCACAGTCTAAAAGTAGAAAATAATGTAGATAATGGCCTGGTTTCCAGCAGATAAGACCAGAACTGTCTACCACACAAGATCAGAATTTTTAAAGCTGTGGGCCACATGTGTTTAGTGCATTGTGAAACTGATTTAGAGCATCCTGACCAACATTTTAAAAAATGGATTAGAAAACATCAGCATGCATTCTATGTAGTAAAGTTAGGTTTGTTTTTCAAATGAAACTTCTGTTTCCGTGTGTGTGTGTGTGTGTGTGTGTAAGTCCCTAGTTGTGATCAAGAATGCATTTCTTACTGTGGGGTCTGGGTCCATAAAAAATTTAAAGCCACAAGTCTAGAGCCTGTAGGGAGCCTAAATTTATTCTATGAAGACAGGGGCAGACAGGCAACAATAAGACCAAAACTGGGTGATACCAAAAGATGGGCGAAAGCTGGGTATTGCTCAGAAAAGAACGCCTTATGAGGGGAAAGACAGTGCTGATACCACTGATCTGGAGTGAGATGGAACTGCCCAAGCGTGCAGACAATCGGGAACAGTTTAAATGAGCGTGCAGCATTGGCAAGGCTGGACAGAGTTTGTTAGAGTCAATAAATGTTTAAATTGGTAAACCACGTCAGTAGCAATTTGTGTTAAACCTCCTTCCTTGATCTTGGATCAATTTCCTCCTGCATAATAAGCCAGAGGGATAATCTGAGAGAGAAAAACTGAAGGTCAAAATCAAAAGAGTGGTGCCGAGCAGAAAGGCCTGAGGTGGGGTGAGTACTGCGGGAACGTGAAGGACACAGTGAGTGGGAAGCCTGGAGAATTGGGACAGGGCAGGTGCGGGGTGTCGGGCAGACCCTGGACATGGGAAGGTGCTAAGGGCCTGTTTCAGGGGGTTCTGCTGCTTGGTGAGTGCAAACTTGCAAGATCATAGTTCACATGAAGCACTTAATACCTTTCTCTTTGTTACATGGCTTTTGGGCTCTGTTTATCTTTGGACGATAATGTCTTTGAATCTTTCATTAAAAGCCACTTCAAATCCTTTTCCTGAACAGTAGTATGTAAGTTATAAATAAGTAAATAGAGATTGCTAAGACTGTAGCTCATTTTATTTTATGTCATGTCCTCTTGTTTATAATACCCTTTGTGAGTTTACAGGCTGTAGTTCCCCCACTATCAACAGAAGTTTGAGAGAACATCCAATATGACAAAAGTGACTGCTATACTTGGGATGTACAGATACTTTAAACTGCCGCAATAGTTTCTCTTCTTTCATTACCTTCTATATCTTTCTCATTTTCCTTGCATGCATAATTATCTCACCTCTGAGGACTGTTCTAGACATAGAGACAGAATTATAACAGTATAGAGATTTTTTCCCCCTATTTCCAGCACTTTGGCTGTGCCTGGCATGCTGCAAATATATCATCATCCAGACTAAAATTGTAATTCTTGGTGTGTACAATATCACTGAGGTTAAATTGGTGATAGAGAAGAATTCTGCTCAGGTTATTGTCAATGATAGAGAGCAAAGCATGTGGTTGTTTGAACATTTATCTTTTTCTCTTTGTTTTCAGAAAGATTATAAGAACAAAAAGATCTTCATTAGGATAATAACATATTTTATTTAACCTTACACTGCTTAATAAATAAGAACACGTTTAAGGCAAGATAAAACATAAAGCAAGATATCTTTTAAAAAATTGATCTTATTTTTAAGAACAGTTTTGGGTTCATGGCAAAATTGAGCAGAAGAACAATGTTTTTAAAGACATAAATCTTTCCTAAAAATTGTTAACCTTTGTCACAATGTTAATTGCTTTCTATCACTAGTTAACCACACTCTTGTGTTTATTTGTTTATTTACTTATCCATCTGTTTATTTATTTATTTACCACTTGCAGATAAAATGGTCTGTGAAGTTTTGTCCTTTGGCCCATCCACAGGCTCTAACAATCTGGCCCCTACTTTCTGGCTCCAGTTTGCATCATGATCACTGGTCTTGTGCATTCTTGGCTCTGATTAATTCTAAAACTTAGGTTTTTTTCCACAATACCACTTTGCTAATTTCTTGAAGGACCCAGGCTCTCAATTGCTTTATGAACCTTTAAAACCTATAGAAAAAAAATCAAAGCCAAAACTAAATTAAAAAACCCAAACGGATTTTTTCCCATAATTTCAAGTATTACTTTTCCCTTTTAGAAACGTTCAAATATCTGTCTTGATAAAAAGATACAAAATGCTTAGGGAAAAAAAGAACCTATATGCTCCTTCTGTCTATCCATGTCCCTGACCCCTCCCCCCTAAAAACAGCCAAGAAAATTTTTCTTAAAGGAAGGTTTGCTTTGTATTTGGAGGTAGCAGAAGTGAATTGTAAGGATAACGTGTTCTACGTGTGTGCTGGGATTTCTAATCACCCCTTCTTTGGTTGACTTGAAAAATTAAACATGCCCTGTCCTGTGTACAACCAGATGTGCATGAGTCCTCATTGCTTTGAATAGTTCCAGATCCTTAGTAATTTGAGTTTATCTCAAAAATTACTGAACTGCATGGCAAGAAATTAAAGTAAAAATTACATTCATCCATCACCTCTTATGAGCCATGAAAAACTACAAGGGAAATAAATCTTTGCAAGCAAGACAGTTTCTGTTATAAGTGGTTCTTCTCGCTTCAAATGCATTAATATTCAAAACCATAACCTGTCGCGTGTGCTTTGCGTGAGAAGGGGAACAAATCAATCCCCTCCTTCTGTTTACTGTGTTGATTAACACTGTTCTTGTCTGTGCCTAGAGCAGCTGCTTCTCCCTTAAAGGTGTAGGTACTTAGGAAACCCAAAATAGAGGGAGGGAATTGGTACTTATTATGAGCCTACTGTGTGCCACGCTCAGTCCTCCCAACAATTCCAAGAAGGTTTTTCTATCCCCACTTTCCCATGAAGGAAAGAAAATAAAGCTTAAAGGGCCCATGAAACTCTAGCAAGCTGATAGAGTGAGTAAGCATGAACCAGGTGTGAATCCAGCTCAGTCTAACTCTGAAGTCTATGACACCTCTCACAAATTAATCAAGGAAGCAAGAGAAAGGATGCTTCAAGCAACTAGAGCCCTTCAACTGTCAGAGAGCAGAGAATGGAGGACTGCCCCTTTCCTCAGTTCCTAAAGACAGCTCCTTCTCTCTGCTCACAGTTCACCCAGAAGTCATAGTGTGCTGTTCACTCCGTGTGTGATCATCTGGGCTGTGAGTGGGAAGCTGCTGCCACAAGTGACTCATGCCATGTGCCCCCACACAGCTCTCAGAAGGGTGTGGAATGTTCCCACCTCAACTGTGTTCAGAAGCAGTTCATTCCTCCTGTGTGGCACAGTTGTTCCCTAGATATCTGGCAGTAGGTCCCCCATTGTTAACCTCCAAATAATTATCAAAGTCAGAATCAATGTCTTTCAAGCAGAAAACCACTCTCCACTCTGTGCAGAAAGGAAGGTTGCAGTCTAGTTGGCTGGTGACTGATGACAGGGCACTGTGGCCTTGCTGGCTCTCTTCTGCTCTCTGCTTGGACCCTTGGCACTAGTTGTTGCTTATGGGGAAAATACAGGAAGCAGTTTGCTGTGGATTGATTGAATCGTGTCCCCCAAAGTTCATGTATTAGAAGCTTAATTCCCACTGTAACTGTTGAGGGCAGGAAATACTATTATGGTAATTGAAGACATGATTAGATTGTAGGACCATGCTTTAGTGAATAGATTAATAATGGTAGTCTGGGCATGGTTTTGAGGGCTTTAAAAAGGAGAGCAGATGAGGAGCTATCTCTCTGTCTCTGTGCCACCATTTTCTGCCATGCGATATCCCTGGGTCACTTTCACCACAACCAAGACCCTCACCATATGTATTCACTGGACTTAGGAATTAACAGCCTCCAAAACTGTAAGCAATAAATTTCTTTTTCTTATAAATTACCCAGTTCTGTGTATTTTGTCTTAAGCAACAAAAACAGACTAACACACAATTCTTCCCCACAGCTGTCCCGAGCTCAAGGCTGGTCAAGCAGCAGCCTCAGTTGGTGTCTGTGTCTTTCATGGCAGAGAAAAATCTTAAGCCTT
This sequence comes from Cynocephalus volans, assembly GCF_027409185.1. Classification (NCBI taxonomy): domain Eukaryota; kingdom Metazoa; phylum Chordata; class Mammalia; order Dermoptera; family Cynocephalidae; genus Cynocephalus; species Cynocephalus volans. The sequence goes on from NC_084463.1 coordinate 113,951,952, forward strand.
TTCTGCAATTGTAACACCCACTTTGTAGGCGACCAAAACTGTTTTCCTGGCCCATCATAGAGAGGCTAGGATGCCTGGACACCCACTGCCCCAGCAGTCCAGCAGATCCCCACCTTTTGTCACCCTGTGAAGCTTGTGTGGAAAGAATATAATACGGTGAACAACATTCTTATCTTGGTCCCCAGCCCAGCGCCCCCTGCTGGACTCACATCCCACTCTATGGACTCCCTATGTCCCCTGTGTCCTCAGCCCCTCATAGGTTCTGTGTTAGCTTTATCATAAGCAGGGGGACTTCAAAGGCGCCAAGGTAGCCACCATCACCTCTGCGTTTACACTGTCCTCCTGACGCCACACTGTGCCCCTTCCTTCCAACCCCCTAATCTCCTGTCTGTGTCCAAGCTCCTTCAGAGCAAGATCTACACCTTCATCCATATTCCCAAGGCCTGGTCCGACTGGTGATCCCTTGCCGGATAGACAACTGAAGACAACCTGCTGTTCCTCCTCAAATCGAAAGTGGCCAAGTTCCCTGTGGGGGAAAGGGAGGGGCAGTCAGAACAGATGTGGGATAAAGTTTCTCTTGGTGTGTCTTTCAACTTAGTTTTTAATTCTGGCACTGTTTGTCTTTGTTCTCCAGTGATTTTTGACAAACCTTTTCTGACCTTAACCTCCAAACAAGAGTTAGAGGTTGGAGGAGGAGAAAACAGGAAGTGACTGCTAATGGGTGCAGAGTTGCTCTTAGAGAGGAAGAAAATGTTCTAGATTGTGGTAATGATCACACAACTCTGTGGATATACTAAAAAGCATTCAGTTGTACACTTTGAATAATTAAATTGTATGGTATGTAAATTATATCTCAATAAAATGGTTTAAAAAAAGATTTACAGTGAAAAAATTTCAAAAAGTGTAACATTGCAATACAGAATGAACAGACAGTCCACTGTATATTGCCTCTCCTTATATTTACTCTAATATAGTCACTGTATAATATTGATAAAAAAATATTTATATAGTTCCCATATATTGCTGCAATTTTCATGAATAGAAAAAGCAGGAACTTGTGTCTGATTTCTGCATGGTGATATCCCCAATGCCTAGAACAATCCCTGGCATGCAGCAGATGTGGTAAATTGCAGAAAATGGGCACAAATTCTTTACAGCTCCTCCCATCAAGGTACAAAGTCTCTTTCTCCTGCCTTTAAATCTGAGCTTAGCCACATGACTTGATTTGGCCGAAGGGGTGTTAGCTAATGTGATGCAGGTAAGGCTTTAAAAGTTCTGGAGCATTGAGGTCTACCGTCACCCCGGGTGCTGGGAATCCTTCCATCATCATGTGAAAAGTCCTAGGGTAGCTGCTGGAGGATGAGAGATCCAATGGGGCACAGATAAGCCATGATAGTGAAGATCCCCTTGACCAACCAGGCTGCCAACTGCTGGAGACCATACGGTCAGACGATACAGTCCCAGCTGTGCCACCAGCTAACCACAGAGATCCCCCCCTCCAGAAAAACAAACAAAAACAAACACAGGCCAGAAGAATTGCCCAGCTGATTCACTGAATCATAAGCAAATAAAATAGTCATTGCTTTGTTACACAGCAATGCATAACTGACACAGTGCGCAGTCAGTAAATACAGAATGAACATAAGCAAAGGTGTCTGCAGATTGGCTGAGGAGGAAAACATGCACTGGAAGCTGGAAGTAAAGAGTGATTCCAGCCAAGGGCTGGATAGGAGCTGGAGGGAAGCAGGAGAGAGACAGCTCAACACCCAGTGCAAGAAAACTCATGCTCCTCCATTTATGAAGTCAGGCTCCTCTACAATATTTATCTGACTCTTTAATCACACCTGCCCACACATGCACCCCCTCGGTAGTGCTTGGTCACCAAAGCCAGCTGCAGACAATGATTCTTGATCCAGACAATTCCCTAGACCACACCTAGCTACTTCGGATCTCAAACTCTTTGCTCTTTGCTGCTTCTAGTCCCTTTGGTCCTGAAAGCCTCTAGGACTCTCTTCGTTAGCTTTTTGCCCTCAACAGTCTAGTCTAAGCTCTGTGTGCTCCTTAGTTTTTGCATTCCCAGCAGCTTTAGGCTGCCTCTAGAGGAAATCCTCTATGCAGGGGCAAAGAATTCAGACTTTTTGGGGGATTGGAACCCATGGTTCCTGAGGCCTCCTGTCACTCTAAGAAGAGTGTGAGGGGAAAGGCTCTCCCTAAACCTGACAGTTGGTGAGTGCGGTGCAATTGTACAAACCAAGGGTCTACGTGACAACTGCTATAGACTGAATGTTTGTGTCTCCCCAAATCCACATGTTGAACTCCTACTCCCAAATGTGAGGGTAATTGGAAATGGGGGTCTTTAGGAGGTGATTAGGTTATGAGGGTATAGCCCTCATGAAAGGGATTAGTGCCCATATAAAAGAGACCCCAGAGAGATTTCTCGTCCCTTCCTCTATGTAAGGTTATGCTTAAAAGATGCCTTCTATGAACCAGAAAGAGGGCCCTCACCAGGCACAAAATCTCCCAGCTCTTTGATCTTGGACTTTCCAGCCTCCAGAACTGTGAAATAAATTTCCGTTGTTTATAAACTACCCAGTCTATGGGTTTATTTATTTATTTATTTATTTTAAGATAACCAGTAAGGGGATCTTAACCCTTGACTTGGTGTGGTCAGCACCACACTCTCCCAAGTGAGCTAACCGGCCATCCCTATAGAGGGATCTGAACCCGTGGCCTACGTGTTAACAGTACTGAACACTCCCAAGTGAGCCACAGGCCGGCCCTGGTATTTTGTTACAGCAGCACAAATGGACTAAGACAGCAACTCTCCCCGTTCCACTGGGGAAAAGCGCATGAAGCTGTTTGCCTATGCTCCCAGGCAATGTGAATGAAGCTGTCACTCCCGCCACTGCTTTTCTTGAGAGATCTGGAGAGAATGCCCTGGAACACAATGTAGTAAGGTGCCAAAGGCATTTCTGGGGAAACCCCCATAAAAAGAAAGTGGACAGGAGGAAAACAGAGAGGTCTGCCTCATATCTGGCTTACCCACTGTGTACCAAGCTGCAGCTGGCAAGTAAAGTCCACTTGTTCTGAGGAATTGTCCAGACCACACCCAAGAATTCAAACCCTATGTTTTCACTTTCACTCTCCTGACCTGAGTATCCTTCTGGCTGCCGCTTGTGTCTTCGTTCAGATGAACCATTTGTATTCCCTCTTTGGCTCATAGAACTTGCTTTCCACTCAGAATTTGAACCCATTTTTTCTCTGGATTTTTGTGTCCTCCCCAAATCTCATGTAGCAGGGTCAGGGGGTGGAGGGCAGGAAACCAACTCATCCTGGTTTGCCCAGTTTTAAAAACTTGAAGTCTTGAGTCCCAGGAAACCCCCTCATTCCTGCACAAACCAGATGGTTGGTCACCCTAGGCAGGAGATCCCCAGAAAGCCTATACAGCCAGGTTAATCCCCCACCCCCCACATGCAGCAGGGGAAGCCCCCATCCATTGATGCAGCATCTCAGCTACAAGATGAGGACAGCAATAGGGAGTGTCACACAGGGTGGCTGTGAGGATTGAATGAGACGGAACACGCCAAGTACTTACTGACATGTCACTAAGTGGTCAGTAAATGTGTCTTATTGTCATCATTGTTGTTATTGCTATTATTAATTCTATTTAGAAACAGATCCTGCATGAGTGTTTAGAAAGTGATGCTATAGAATCAATAAAAACTAATGTTACACTAGATAAAATAATTAAGATCCATAACTTTGGGGCCATGGAAATGCCTACTTTCTATAGCAATAACCAAACAAATATTTTTTGATGTGTCTACTTTCTATAGCAATAACCAAACAAATATTTTTTGATGTGAATTAAACATTGTTTACATAACTTGGAATGAGTGTCTGTCTTATGTTTAAGATATTCCCATGGGTGCTGGGAATAAGATAGTTCCAGGAAAGGAGGTTGATGTCAACCGGACACTTTCACATGAAGTAAACTACCCGAGGAAATTTATGAAGAATGCACCACAGACTTTTTTGACAACTAACATCTACTGAATACCAACTGATTCAGAATCTCTGAGAGTGGACCCCAGCAACCCACACTTTTAACCCATTCCCCAGGGGGTTCTTATGCACACTGAGGCTTGAGAACCCCACACTGGACCTTGGCACCTGGTGGATGGGAACTGTGCCTTGTTCACTGCAGTACCCTCAGCCCTAGCATGAGACCTGGTCCAGTAGGGGCTGCCCAGATGCATTTTTATTTATCAGTTTGTCCTTTTGTTTCTGGTGCTAAAGATTTGGTGTGCCAGAAAAGTATTTCTCCGGGATGAGACACCAACACTTGCTCTAGTCACTGAGGCATTTATTTACACTAGTTTTCCACCCTGGTGGTAATGATTAGGGATGAAAATGCTTTGAAAATTAACAAATTTCACAAGGAAAGGAGCAAATTAAGTTTGTGCAGGCAAGAGGCTTCGATGAGATGGAAACAGCACTATAAAAACAATCTCCTGGTCTGCTAAGGAAGGTACACTTGCTCCTCTCAAATTAATGCCATCTGGTTACCCACTTCGAGGCAAAGGCCCCGCCCCAGGAACACCAAGTACCAGAATAAGGACAAGTAATCTAATTCTCCATGACACTTCCATCTCCATTTTAATATGGAAAATCTCTATGAAATGGATTCTGCAAGAGCAGATTTTCATTATTGAAAAGCCATGTCAGAATAAATTAGCATGAAGAAGAAGCAGGAAAACACTGGATTGGATTATTCAGAACAACTTGATTATCCACCTATTGGCAGAGTTGTTTTATATGCATTTAGTAGGCGTTAGAGACACTAAGTATTGTTCTTTCTGCTAGCGAAAAGGTTGAATTATCCATCCTGTCTGAATTTCTGAATTAATTGGAAAACTTTCCCTGCTATTTCCCTGTCATTTTGTTATTTTGTGTCTTGGGTCAATAATGAGAGTAGCAGAGCTATGGTGGGGTTAGGTTCAGCTCAGGTATCATATCATATCAGGTGTCATACTTGAGCATACACCTAGCAGGAATCTATCTGGAGAATATAGTCAAAGGACAGGATAGAACAAAGTGCATACAGACTGGAAAATTTGGGGGCTATGGGGCAAGACCTGAGCTGCTCTTTTTGTGGATAAGCCAGGGAGATGGCCCCAGAGACCTGAGCTGCTAGGGTCCCAGGGAGACAGCTGGAGGTGGCGGAGATTGCTCACAAGCTGAGGCCAATATGGTTGGGGATTCATAGTCCAGCATGGGCTCCAGGAGGCAGCTTGGGCAAAGGTCTCTTTCCTTTCTCCCCCCTCCCCACCAACTTCCATGCCTCCCTCAGGTTGCTCTTCTCAGAGGCAGATTCATCCACTATTTCTCAAATACCTGCCAGGTTCTAGGCTCTGTGTTAGTCTTCCCAATCATAAGCCACACATAAATAAATATACACATAATAAATATGCACATAAAGTGGGAAACGCAGCCAAACATTTCCTCTTTGCTGTATGACATTTGATTTTGTGCCCGTCTTCCCGGCTATGTAGTAAGACCCTGGAAGGTAGGGACTGTGTCATGTGCATCCAACGATGCTCTCAGTGATTGGCACTTGGCAGCCACATGAGAAATATTCAATGAATGAATAAATAAATAGACAGTTACTCTGTGGCATTGCTCTTACTGTTGCCATTTTACATATGAGGGAACTGAAACCCAGACTTTAAATGACATGCCCGTGGTTCACACAGCTAATATGTGGACTGCAGAGCCTCACCCACATTTTTTTTTTCTTGCCTGAATACTGTGATGGGTGGGACTGAGGGCCAAGCCCTCATGTACCCTTTATACTTTAAGTCTATGGATCCCATACCCCTCTGTCCAGGACATTGCTCAGGGAAACACCTGATGTCTTCTTTCACCAAAGAAACTTCAAATTGGCCCCTTCCCTTCCTGACTGGTGGCTTTTCTTAAATGACAGTTAGGGCTGGGCCTCATCACTGCCTAATCATCCTTCTCTCCAGATGTTCCTTCTGGTTTGAAGGCTCTGGGGCATGGCTCCCAGTGTGAGACTACCACTGGGCTATATCACCAGCTCTCCCTCGCTGCTGCTTCTCCCTGTGGGCTCTGCAGCTCCCAGCACCTGGGCCTCCAGCATCTACAGTATGCTGCTGAGACCTCTGCCTGGCCCCCAGTCCCTGAAGGAGCAGAGCTCCAGGAGTTTCCGCCATGGGTTTTCTGTCTGCCCAAGACTGTGTTCAGGGAACCATGACTGTGTGTAAAGTAGGAGATGAAGGCTGTGTGGAACACAGTGCTGGAGAAGCTACTAGGACCATATCACGAAGCATCTTATGTATCATGTTATTTGTACTGTCTCCAAAGGCAACTAGCTCATTGGCTGTCTCCCCCAAATTTTCTAACTGATCATCCACAGGGTGGAGGAAAACATTCTCTCCAAACCAGATCATGCTACATAATTACTAATCCATAGCAGTATCTTTTCCTCCCTGGAGCCTAGGAAGAGAACTGAAATTCTTCTCATTACAATCTTGCAGGCAGCCACACTAGTGGACTGCATTGGCACATGAGATGAAATAAATCTATTTGCCATCCTGATTCTCCATTTCTGTAAGAGGAGAGAGAGGAAGATCCCATCATCCCGGTAATCCCAATCAATCTTTCCCCTTCTCCACTCTCCCTTGCTACAGGGATCTATATACAAATAACCCTCCAGGGGTCGGTCATAAGCTCCCCCTCCTGTTACTCAGTCTTACCCCAAAGAGAGAGACTTGCCTGCCTCTCCCAAGAGCAACAGCATCTGTGGCTTTTGCAGAGTCCCTATGCAATGGTGAACCTTTGGGTCAGAGGCAAGCTTTCCTGCTAAGCTCTCGCAGACTTGAACTAAGCAGAGGACTAATTTTGCTCCCTCTGTCAATATCCAATGGTAGCACCCATTTTCTGAAGGAGCATCAAGGCAGCATGAGGTCGATGGGCATTGGGTAGCCACTAACCAGACCAGCTCGTCATTAAACGAAGCTTCTCATTCTCCCCAGAAGTTGCTGGCCTCCCTTGTAGCTCTGGCTTCCTTGGTTAGGTGAGGGCTCTAGGTTGGAGCTTCTGCCAGGACGGCTTGGAACTGAGTAGCCGGATGACTGACAGCCTGAACGACGATGCTGGAGTCCCCATTGCCACCCTCTTTTGCAGGCACCGGGCTGTGGGGCTGGGATTCTGTTACAAATCAGAGCAAATGCAGGCTGTGGTCACCCATGTGCAGAGGCTGATGTGTGAGGAATTTTAAAGTGGAGTTTATTCAGTCCCAATTAAATCCCATTTTACAAATTCCATCCAACTCTTCAACAAGAGAAAGCTCATTAATTTTTTTCCGCACTAAGCCAGACTAGGTGGCGGTGCCGGGCTGTGCTGGCGGAGGCAGGCCCTCAAGAAAGCCTGTCAGAGCAGAGTTCTGTGGCTTCTTAGAAATGGCAAAAGGATTTATGTGGTTTAACCAAGTACCAGAAAGACAAGGTTAGTTCTAAGCAGGTATCAGAAAATAAAACGTCAGGCATGAAATGGGAAAAATAATCTTTCAAGAGAAGCAATTGAGCAACCCAGGGCTCATAAATCAAAAGAGAAAAGCTTTCTTTTTCTTTATCTTCCCTTCTTTAAAGAAGGCGAATTCTATCCAGTCAGGGATATCCAGTGGGCATTACGGGCTTTATAATGGCTGGTGATTAAAGCAGGTTTTAAAAAGGCATCACAGATAAAGCCACTTGGGTTGTCTTTTAGCTCTTGAATGGGTCACCAGAGGATCAGCCCATTGTTCAATCAACGCACATCCAGGAACTGGACATAGTTAGGATTTCCTCCTCTCCAGCCACCTTTTTACTTTCTTAGGTACCTGGGAAGTCCTAATTAGGGTACACAAAACCGAATTCTCACTCTTTATTCCAAACTTGAAGTCAGCCTCAAATCCATCCCCTTTCTGCCCTTGTAAGTGTGACTATGCACGGTAGAAACAGCAAGGCCCCCCAGGCACCCCCATCAAGGCCTAGGGCTGCTTTAACTCTAAACAGCCAGCTCCTGCCCCTCTTCCTTGGGTCTTGCTTGACCTCATCAGCTCTCCAGAGCCAAAGGACCTCCCAGGCATCCCTAGACCCAAGCCTGGCCACTGGCACTGCACCATAAAGGGTGAGGAAGAGGGGGGGTGAGGGGGAGTGAGGGGGAGGCCATTGCCATCTCTCCTGCTTGCACCTGAGGTTTGTCTATGACAATCTCCGGGGGGACATAGAGGAAGAGCTCAGGGGGAAGAGGGCAAGGGTTGACCGTCTGCTCTCTCCCTCTCCTCCTTTCTGTCCTTTTTCTTTTCTTCCTCCAGCTTACTTTTTAAAGTCTAATTAGGTGAGAGGAAAATAAAGAGCCAGGGCTTCCACCCCACCTCAGAAACAACCTTGCTTTGATTAGTCATTCTGTTCCCGCAGATTTACTACTGGCAAAGAACACTTTAATTATGAAGAAAGGAAATAGAAAAACTGTCTTTTCTGCAATGTTTCCTTTGGAACTGGTGAAGCCCTGTGTGTAGAACTCTGGGAGAGTCAGATGAGAACAGAGTGTAGCAGCAGCCTTTCATCCTTGTGCAGAAAGAAGAGACAAGGGGGTAAAAAGTGCGTCTGTCAGAGGACAACTGAACACCTGTCTTCTCCACTTTTGTGTTTTGTGTTCAAACAGGAGATCTGGGGCTTCACCGGCTGGCAATCTTCCCGTGAGCTTCCAGCTCAGGTTCATGAATACAGGGGAGTCTAAGCAGGCCCAACCCAGCAAGACTGAGTCTGAGGGCAAAGCACGGGACGGCTGGAAGCCAGGAGCTGGCCCAGGGTGAGGCAGGCAAGGAGGAGTCTTGCTGGGGCCAATGGCAGAAATCAACTATTCCAGGAAAGAAGGGAAATCAGGAAGCTGTTAGAGGGGGTGGGCATTGGTGGGCCTGTGGAGCAAGGTCACGCAGTCAAGTGCCTGCAAAGGTTCAGCTAGTAGCTAAGATGAGGGCAGAGGGTAGGGTGCAAAATAATAGGGAGCGGTGGGGACTGGGTCAAACTGGAAATCAAGTGTCCTTGTCTGAAAGAGGCCAACTCTCCTCGGATCCGGTGGACTGGGGTCATGAAGGAATGCAGGCCCAGTATTACCAAATCTTCCCATTTTTAAAGAAAAGCCTGAAATCTGGATTTTTGCTTGAAACATCCCAGTTTTAAAACACTGGGCAAGTCGGCAAAATAGAGGTGGGGTTGGGGGGCTGAGTAAAATCTAAATGTTGGGGCAAAAGAAGACATGCACATGGCCAACAGGTATATGAAGAAATGTTCAACATCACTAATCATCAGGGAAATACAAACCCACAGTGAGACACCATCTTATCCCAGTTAGTTTCTCTTTCTTTATTATCAGAAAGACAAAAAGTAACATATGTTGGCAAAGATGTGTAGAAAAGGGAACTTACATACTGTGGGTGGGAATGTAAATTAGTACAGACATTATGGAAAACAGTATGGAGATTCCTCAGTAAACTAAAAATAGAAGTACCATATGATCCAGCAATCCCACTGCTGAGTATTTATCCAAAGAAAAGGAAATCAGCATACCAAAGAGATACCTGCACCCCCATGGTTATTACAGCACTATTCACAATAGCCAAGATACGGAATCAACCTAGGTGTCCATCGGCAGATGAATGGCTAAAGAAAATATGATATATATATGCACAATGGAATTCTACTGAGCCATAAAAAAGAATGAAATCCAGTCACTTGCAGCAACATGGATGAACCTGGAAGGCATTATGTTAAGTAAAATAAGTCAGGCACAAAAAGATAAATACCGCATGTTCTCATATGTGAGATCTAAAAACAAAAGTTGAGCTTAGTGAAGTAGAGAATAGAATTCTGGTTTACTAGAGTCTCGGAAGGGGAGGAGAGAGAGGTTGATTAACAGATACAAAATCACAACTAGATTTAAAAAATATTTCCTAGTGATCTGCAATAGTCCAAGGCATCTATTATTAACAATAATTTGTTGTATGTTCTCAGTTGGCCAGAAGAGAGGAGCTCAAACGCTCTCATTACAAAAAAATGATAAATTTTTCAATGATGAATATACTAATTACCCTGATTTGATCATCACACATTGTATACACACGTATCACAATATAACTCTGTACTCTGTAAATATGTACCATCAATACATGTCAATTAAAAAAGAATTCATTTAAAAAATGTAAATGAAGAAAGGAGAGAAGCAGGCACAAAGCCAAAGGTGGCACAGATGGGAGTGGGTGGGTCTCCAGGAAGGGGTGAGGGTGGAGGGGAGAGGACCAGCTTTATGGGTGCAGACAAAGCATGTCCACACCCGGTCTTTCAGCCCAACCTTTCTGCACTACCATGTGGACTTCATGCTTCCAGCCCCCTCTCTGCTTTGTTCTTTGAAGACTGAACTCTGAGCAATTGCAGAGGGAGAGAAATAGATTGATCCCAGTACGAGGGTGTGGCTGGTGTCATGCAACCAGTATAGATCAGGAGGGGGTCAGTGAACATGACAGAAGGCAGGAATGATAAAGAAAGGGGATCTGGACCCCAACTGGAAAATATCAGATTTCCTAGATTCTAAGATGCTTTCCGTTATACAATACCATTAATTTAGAAACAGCTTTCAGGAAAAACATACTGCATTAAACAATGCACATATTTTATTATTGCTCATCTTTATCTGTATAAGTATATACTACTTTCTTTTTTTAGTAATACAATAAAATCTTTAGGCTAAGTTTTTTTCAAACAATGAATAAAAAATTTTTTTGAATTATTTTTGGCGAATAGTAGCTATGATATATTGATTTTTCACAATAGTGCTTTTGACTTGTTTGACACCTTTATTACCTTTAGGATTGGCAATATAATTTTTGAGTCATATAAAAAAATCCCTTGTCTGCATTTCCTATTTGGCTACTGTAGTCTGTATTACTAGAAGTTAAACTGGTATTGTTGAGTAGAGACACTTCAACCAGGTTCACCAAAAGGCATTGCTCCTGGTACTCAGGATGCACAGCTTGTACCCTCACAGCTGAGCAGTAACTGAAAAACCCCTTCTGGATGTGTTTGTGCGATACCACCCAGAAGTGCTTGGTACATGTGTTTTTCTTTATTCAAGACAAAGCAGGATCTTAAAATCTAATTTCTGTAAGTTCTTCATTCTAGAGCAGGAGAGAATGATGATGGACCTACTGTGCACCAGGCATTGAGCTGACATCTACTATGGTTAGTATGTCACCTTCAAAATTCAAGTGTTGCCAATGTGATGGTATTAAGAGATGGGCCTTTAAGAGGTGATTAGGCCATGAAGGATCCTCTCTCACTAATGGGATTAAGGCCTTTTTAAAAAGGCTTCACACAGTATTCAGCTAGCTTGCCCTTCTGCCTTCTGCCATGTGAGGATGCACTGAGAAGGCCTTCCTTAACCTGACCAAATGCCAGCACTTTGATCTCGGACTTCCCAGCCTCCAAGATTGTGAGAAATAAAACTCTGGTCTTTATCATCACCCAGTCTCAGGTATCCTGTTATAGCAGCCAGACTGGACTAAGACACCTTTTTTTTCCCAAGGCATATTCGCTTCCCTTTTGATTTTTTTTAAATTTTCTTTTTAAATTTTTAAAAATACTCTTATTTAATATTTTATTTACATTTTAAGATGTTGTTGTGGAGCAGTTGGGAGGGAGGGGGAGAGGGGAAAGCAGAAGGGATAGGGTGGGAGGAGCAGGAAGGAGGGAGGGGAGAGTGGTCAAGGCCCATGGCATCCCCCCTCATTCCGGCAGGGGAACCCAGGAGGCTTCTGGCAGAGGCTCAGTCATGTCGGTCATGGTCACGGCTGGGCCAGATGCAGAAGTCAGAGGGGCATGGCTGAGGCTCTCAGCACCCTGCGTCCTCCTGGCTCTGGGGCCCAGGGTGCTTCCAGTGGCTGCCTGGTGGTCATAGCTGGGCTGGATACCGACGTCGGGGGGTACATGGCTGAGGTCCTTGGCCCTCCCCACATCATGGATTCAGGGCCTGCAGGGCTTCTAGTCCTTCGAGGTTTTATAGGTGTTCTTTGGTGGTGTTAGACCTTTACTGGTTAATATCAGAACTTTGTCTCTGATCTGCGGGTGTTTTGTGTTGGATTACTCGCTGTTCCCACCACTTAAACTCTGTACCGGAACTAATTTGTTGTCCTTTGGTTACTTCTAAAATGGGGGAACTTCCTGTGGGAACCAGCACTTGAGCCCTATGGTTGAGCTAAATTGCTGCTTTGCTGCTGATTCTCTGGGGAAGGCTTTTTGTGCAGCTCAGGTTTTAATTGTTGACCTTGTAAGTACTTCTGGGTCTCGTGAGGTCCAGTACACCTGAGTTGTGTGGAAACTCTGGTCTGGGCCTGAGTCGTTTCAGCAAACTGCACCTCCTGCAGTTCTATATTCCTGATCAGTCTCCTCTGAGTGGGCCTGCCCTGATCGGAGGGCAGATCAGCTGTCCATGCTGTGCCCCAGTGTTCCCCTGGTGGGTCCATCTCCTCCATCCCCCACCCCCCCACACACTCCAAACACTTCCCATAGGACAGACAGGCTGTGTGCCAGTTCCTTGCAAATTATCACTGGCCTCCAAGTGGTTCCTTTTTTCAGTTGTCTGTGGCCCCTCACTCCTATGTGGGTCCATGGGAACCCTGTTAGTGGTCTTGCTGGCCTGGGGGCCACCAAGGCCCTCTTCTCACCCTGCTGCCTCCAAGCAATTTCATACGAAGGACACAGCTGTGGCTTTCGCCAGCTCTTGCTCTGAGTGCTCACCAGGGCCGGCCTTGAAGTGGTCAGGGCTCGAAATGGTCAGAGCAGTCCTTTCTTTCTCTCATTGTGGCTTCTATTGGCTTCATGAACTCCATGGGTCTCTCCTCCTCTTCCCCTAAGCTCTAGTAGCCCCACCTTGGCATTCATTGCTTTTTAATATTTGTAAATTGGTTGATTGTGGGAGAGAGTGACACTGGGGACCATCTATTCTGCCATCTTGATCAGAAGTCTCCCCCTAAGACAACTTTTAACTATCACTTTCATATACTCTTTACAATGATTCCGAGAGGTATTATTATGCTTATTCTGTATTTGGAGAAATGGAGGGTCAAGAAGTTAAATAATTTGAGTCACATAGACAGCAAGAGCTCAAACATGGATTTGAATGATTCTGAAATCCATGAGGTCAAAGTCCTTGGTTGTAGTTGTCATTCTCTGACCTCAGATGAAGAATGGGCACCTGGGAACTCTCCTAATTAGAACCACACCATTTACAACTGTTCTATACTCTCTGGCCCCATCTACCCTTCTCTGTCTTGATTAATTCACCCCACCTGGTGCCCTCACACAGGAACTATCACAATTGCCTCTTCCCTATACCCTTCTTTGATCTCAGGGGTGTAGTTTCCATCCTTTAAGCCCCCTGAAGACTTTCCTGATCGAACCTTCATCCATGGCCTTCACAGAAGGCCTGTCAGATGTACCAGCAGCATGTTGGTCTTTCTCCCAGACACAGCAACTTTTATGTCACACAAGTGACTTGCTGTCTAGTCCATCCTTAACACTCCCTCTAGAGCTGCGATGGCTTGTTAATTGGAGTACTTCTAGCCCATCCCTACTCCAGTCAATACCCAGAAGATCTATGGGCCGTCAGAAAGAATTTTTAGGAAATCCTTCAGTGTAACGAAAAACAATACAAGATATATTCTATGCATGCTCCACAACTTATACTTGTAACTTATATTCTGTAATACCAAGCTAGTGCTTAGCACCGTCTCTTTGAAAATCTTGGTTCTAGAATTGCATGAGGGAAAGGAAAGAATATTTTTTTACCTAAATTTATGCTAATCAGAACAGAAGCAGTAATAAGCTTCAAACCAAATACAATGCAAAAAAATGACTCCAGACCTTAAATAAGGAAATGCTTATATGAGATTGGCTTCTAGCCAAATGAAGTGAAGGGAGCACAGGAAGGTTTGAACCTTTGTCAGGTGAATCGGCTTAGCTAGCATGAATTCTGTTTAAAATCCCAACACTTCCCACATTTCTACCTCAAGTAGTACAGCCTGTGCCCTTCGAAGTAACAGATCATCAAAGCTCTGTCTCTGCTATTCCCTTCTCTATGTGTATCGACTCATCTTTTATCACTTCTGCAACCCACTACTCAGCGCTGATGCTCCAAAATGTCAATGCCAAGTTTATCATCAAAGAATCATACAACTATCATTGACGCCACAACCCACGTTAGTAGCTGTTTCTTAAGGAAAGGTTGAGATCAAAAGAATGAATGTCCTAGCTCACCTCCCAGCTCAGAAAAAATCTCTAAATACAGGGAAGCCCTGCAGTAAAGAAGCCTATTTAAGTTAATTTAACACCTACATGACCAGATTTATTTCGACAGAGTACCACCCTCTCTCACACCTACCCAGCTTTTGTCACTTGTTCTAGCTAAGGACCCTAGCCTTCTGTGGAATACAATTTGGTAAACATTCATGTCCCACTTCTGGTTCATGCCTCTAGCTCTTCCCACAGCCTCAGTTTTCTGGGAAGACTTAGGAGCTCCCATCCCACTCTACTCCCCTAGAGAAGTTCTATTCTAGGAAATATAGTTTTACAACAAAAATAATCAGAAAATGGACTCTGATGGTCTTTGCCAAGCACAGAGTCATTTCATTAAACCTCAATAGTGCCTGAGAATGCACTCTACAATTTCCATTTGAAATTAAAACTCCAAAAATATGTTAAGTAAGAGTAGGTGGCTTTTTGTTTTGTGCAATAGCTCCCATGGAAACCTATTTATGGGTGGACCATTGTTTGCCTTATTTTATTTAAATAGATTTGTTGTTTGGGAAACTACCTTTTAATATACTTTCTTTCATAAGCCAAGTTTGGTCTTTTGGAAATACTGTATAATATTCAGAATAATTTACATCAGGAAAAACATCTTGTTTGAAGAACCTGAGTGACTTCTCATTTCACAAGACATCAACCTGTCCATTCCTAAAAGCTCAAAGAAATCTGACCACGGCTTTATCCAGAGCCCACAGACAAGATCACAACTCTAAATAGTCATTTATTCGATCTGTTATTTAATCAGTTAGTATTTATGAAGCACTTACTTTGTGCCAGACTCTGTTCCAGGTGCTGGAGATAATATGTTGAGCAAAGACAAAAAGAGATCCGTGACCTCTTGGATCTCATATTCTGGTGGAAAGGGATAGGAATAAATAAATGAGAGCATCTCAGAGAGCAATAAATGCTCTGAAGGAAATGAAGCAGAGTGAAGGAAAAGAAGGTGACTGTGGAGGCAAGAAAAGAAAGGCGTCTCTGAGGAGGTGATGTTTGAACCGATCCTGAATGAACTGAAAGCGCCGTGGGCAAGGGAAGCAGACGGCAGACAGAGGCCGCAGCAGCTGCAAAGGCTCTGAGACGGGAGCGCGCTAGGGATTCTCCAGCGACAGGAAGTAGAGCCTCGGTATGGAGTCAGATAGGGGCTCAGGCACCAGACCAGGTGGGAGCCTGATGGCCAGAGTGAGGAACTGCATTTTATTCCAGGAACGATGGGAAACCACTGGAGAGTTGCATCAGGGGAGCGATATCCTGTTTGACATATCATCAGTCTACACCAGCCCTGAAACGTTTTGCAACGTATTATGTAGGACCTTGACACCATCCAACCCCACCACACCCACATCCCTGTCAGTCTTGGTTGAGCCCCCAAGTTCAAGTCCCTGCAATCACTGGTCCTCTTCTGTGGCCTCATCTCCCTACACCCTACTCTTTTCCCTCAAAATGTTTCCACACACCCCAGAATGAACAAGCCCCCTTTTCCTCTCAGCATCCTCATTTCCTATTCCCTGCACCTTCTTGTCTTAAGGGAAGCTTGTTCTGCCTTGAAGGTGCTACGTGGCTGTGTTCCTCCTGAGCGCTACCGAGTCGTTCTCCTAAGGGCGAGGGGTGGAAGGCGGGCGTCCGCTCTCCCCTGCACACACCTGCCTCCACTCGCTCCTGCCTCACTCTTGCCGTCAGTGATGACGCTCAATTTGGGTTTACAGCATCGCTCTCTGGTCGTTCCGTCCAAGTCCTCTTTGCTAGTTCATTTTCCTCTGCCTGCCCCTCGTATGTTGGCATGCTTGGGACTCTCTTCTGGAATCCCTTTCCTTCTTACCTCACACACATTTCCTGGGTTATCTAACTCCCCCCACCCCACCCCCTGGATTCAATCTTCATCTGTAACCTGAAGACGCTGGAATCACTATTTCCAGTTCAGACTTCTTTCTTGAGTTCCATCCAGACTCTTAAATCTAACTGCCTGCTGGAAACCTCTATTGGAGTGTGCCCCTGACATTTTAAACTTAACCTGCCCAAACTAAACTTATTAATCACAACCACCACTCAAACTGCTTCTCTTCCAATAGTCTCTCTCTCTCTCTCTTGAATGGCGCTATACAGTTATCTAAGCCAGAAACTGACGGGTCACCCTTGACCCCTGTCTTCCCCTTGACTCTCATCCACCCTCCAAATTCTATTGCTTTTACCTAAGAATTTCTTATATTTCCTCTGCCTTGGTTCAGGTCTTCATCACCTCTTATCTGACTGGGACTAATAGACTAACAACTATCCCTCCCCCAGGCTTCCCTGTCACATCTGTTTCCTGCAGTTACCGTGAGTGCTCTTTCTTAAAACAGGAGCACACATTTGTCGTTCTTACGTGCTCAGTGTCCATTCACCCTTATTCTGGCGACAGCATGTTTATGTGAGGGAAGCACCTTCCGCCTTGCCCCTCTGTGGAGTTTGAATGGAGCAACGCTCCTGGTTGATAAGGCGGAGCACAGAGCCAGCCTGGCCGATCAGCACACTGAGCCCCTTGCCCCACAGTGATTGGTTCAGAGTCCTGGGACTTGAGTGAGAACTGCCAGGATGAAAAGCTCTCTTTCTACTGGATTTAGCTCTGGGTAGATATAGACTCAGAACCACCACCTTGAAGAGCTAGAGAATGAAACCAACATGGCAGCCAGTGCTTTTTAGTTACAGGACCCATAAATTCTTGTTTTTGCTTAAACTAGATCGAGTTGAGTTTCTTCGTTGGTTTGTTTTCATCCTTTGCTGCTAATGACCTAGACTCATGTCATTCCTGTACTTCATGGTTTCCCAGCATTGTACAGGATGAAGTCCAAAGCCCCTAGCCTGTCATAAAAATCCTCACACACCAGTACCTGCTTACCTTTACAGCTTTATCCTCTGCCACCCCCCACCTTTCCCCTAGGTCCCACCAAACAGAGCTTCTCGTAGGTCTCAGCATCTGTCACCGTTCCACTCACTGTCATGAGTTGCACTCACAATTTCCTCGGCTGAGAACCATCTAGTATGTCTGTCATCTGCCACTTTCCTCTACTCATCTTTTGAAATTGAAATCAGGCATATTCTCTTCCAGGAAATATTTTCTGATCTCCTTTCATCATCCTCAGTTAGGATACTTCCTCATGCCCCCCAGACATCATGTGTTCACCTCAACATTTGCATTTATCCAGTTGGGCTGTCATTTCCTGTGTTGTTGTTTATCTCTCCCTCTGTATGATAAACTCCTCGAAGGCAAGATCTCAGAGCATGTGTATCCTTAAAGGCCTGGTCCTATGCTCAGCACAGACTAAGACCATCAATAATGCTTGAATCTATAAATGCCTTTCAGTGCTGCTTACATTTATAGACAGTAAATTATCAGCTCCTTAAAGGAGGGACGATATTTTACTCTTATTTGTACCACTCATAGAATGCATTGGGGTTCATATATAGTATGCACTTAGTAAATGTCTATTTAAAAAATGGATGGAGGAAACACATGCCATCAGACTATGCCACCTGCTGCCTCTCCTTGTCATTTCATCCATTGATCTCCCTGTGTCCCCATCATTCACTGAAGGCTTCAGCTCCCACACTGCTCCTGACGTTAGCCATCATTTTGTTCATATCAGCATCTACACAGAAGACATAGCCAACAACCAGCCTCAGACCTTCAGCCTCTCCCCGCAGATGAATTTCTCCACCCCACTTCAGCTTCCAACTCCCATGGGGTACCCTCATCCAGATTTTGTCATCACCAATAGCTACCTCTCCTCTAAAAATCTCAATTCCATACCTCCCATCACCTGCCGACCCTCTAGAATCCAGACTAATCATTCATCATCTCTTGTGGACCTGCAATCTGTAGACCTACCATTTTTCACTCTTTATTACTCCCTCACATCCTCATCTTCCTCTCCATCCACCTTACAGTCCGTCATTATCACCAGTCACTTTGAGTTTAGATTATGCCCCAGGCAAGTGCCAGGTGCTAGCGATAGAAGACGGGAAAAAAGGCAACCTGGTTCTGCACTCCCAGAATTTATAGTCTAGTGGGGAATTGATATTAAATACATGAGGAAACAGAGATGTATGATTAAAAATTATGAGAAGTGCTTTGAAGGGAAAGTACAGGAGGCAATGAGTTTGCATAATAGGCTCATCTAATTCAGTCTCCAGGGACAGAGAAGTCGTCCCTGAGGAATATTAAAATAATTTCCTTGGAAAAAAGGGGGGAGGGGATATTTCTGCAGTTTAAATGTTGATTTTTCCTTATTACAAAAACCCACTCAACTTTTACCTGGAAAGAGCACTGACAACTGCCTTCTAAAGGATCTCAAGACTTCCAGTCTTTTTTCCACACCTTCCCGGGCATATCACTTCTTAGGCATTTCCTGTTGTCTGTATTTTCTGTCTATCTCTCCTCCTCCCTCAGGATGCTTCTGGTGCTTCTGGATTCAAATAATCAAAATGATATAAGTCCACTGAAAACCCTTGCAACACACAGACATTACATCCCATGTTTGCTCACTAAAATAAAAGTCGACACCTTGTATTTTGCATTCGAAAGCAGTGTACTGGCTCCCTGGCTCTCTCCCCACATGTCTATCTCTGGAAACTGTCCCATTTGTCCTTCACCAGTAGGGAGCTCAAACCTTCCCCAGAATCTGCACACCTGGCCCTGTGCAAGGGTTATCTTCATTTGACCTGTCTCCAGTCATAATCTGACAGTTTAATGTCTGAGTCACTCAGCTTTCTTTCCTCCCCGGCAAGGGCATCTGCTGGGTTTATTACGAAACGCTTCCTTTTTGCCTGTAAAGCCCATCTCACTGCTCCAGGGAGTAAGTCATCCCCCTGTATGGTTGAAACAAATTGTAACTGCTCTGTGCGGGCCAGAGCAGCCCCCTGCTGAGGGCTGGCTCTCCAAGAAAAGGAGGGCCTGATCCCGACGAGCTGCCGTGTCTTGCTTCCCACTCACTGGCCAGGAGTCACCTGTATTTTGTCTTGAGCTTCCTTGGGGCACCTGATTCCTCTGAACACAGGAGCAAAATGACCAGAACTGATAATGAGGCTGTTAGAAGATCAAGAGAAAATTATTAACTTTTTTAGAATTCAGAGCTTAAAGAATAGAGAAGGTCTTTGAACTGGTTACTCCACATACTTGAATAAGGATCCTTTGGAAGGCATTTAGAAGATCTGTTAACAAGGTAAATGTGTGTATATGTGTGTGGGGGGGGAGGGAGAGAGAGAGAGAGAGAACACACTGCACAGCGCAGGGAGCAAGGAAACCAGAGAACTGTCTTGAATTTTAGCCACCAGGAGACCAAGAAGTTATGATTTGCCCAGAGCCATCTCAGACAGCTCTTTCACCATTTGAAGCATTCGTTCTTTCTGTGTTGCAGCCTCTAATTCTTGCCATAAGCTTTCCTGGGATCACTCCTCTGGTGGATGTGATGGGTGGATATCGAGCTGGATGGGAAGAGGTCAAAGTCAGAGCTGTTAGAAGAGTGCTGTACTCGTCAAGGTGAGAGATGAGTGGGGTAAAGGCTATGCGGACAGGGAAGGGAAGAGGATGCATTAAAAAGATCTCAAGGAGGTAGAACTGAAAGGATTTGTAAACTACCCATATCTGGAGGGAAATGAAAAAGAAGTTCATGATAAGAACTCGGTTTCTGCCTGGAGCCATGGAATACATTTTCATGGGTAAGAAAAGGGATGGATGAAGGTAGACAGTAGTCAGCCCTGGGAGGGGTCCAGGGAAGGGAGAGACCCTGACACCATTAGGATGTATGTGGAGGAGGGTCTAGGGCAGGGATGGCAGAGAGGGACATACATTCTGACTGTCTCAACCCTTCACAATTGGACCTTATGGCAGATATTGTTAATCGGTTGTACCAGTCTTTCCCACTGATCTGGAACCCAGTGTCAGAACACTTTGCAATATAATGAATCCTGGTAGCCATTACCAATTAATTAAATTTAGTTTTGAAGATGAAAGCTCTTTGCTTCTTCTTACAGTTTTAGAGGTTTAGAAGCACAGCTTACAGGTAAGAAGGCTGTGGCCTGGCTCAGTGCCTGTTTGGCAAACTCACTACCACCCAGGATAGCTTCCCCACTACCACCTAAAGATGCTTCCTTTTCTCTGTATCTCTGAGGACTCAGGGCAAGTCTCAGCAGACACTACCACCACCCAGGCAAGCATTGCACCACCCAGACCTGGATTCTCTACGGGTCTGTAGTCTTCACACAAGCCAAGCAGCAGCAAGATTCCCCTAATCAATGTGTGTCCCTTTGCCGTTCCTCCCTTTACAAAACTGTTGAACACTGGTCTTGGCCTGTCCTTAAATCTAGAGGCTAATCTTGGGAGGCTGAGTGACAAGCATCACTTGTCGAGGGAGACAATGGCAGTGTTGACCTGCCGGCGGGAAGCAGGCTCATCCGCATGCCACCAGGACAGCTTGCAGACAGGCTTTCCTCCCACACAATTGCTGGCTGTTTCCCATGTTCTGAAAGAGAAGGGGTGCACATTCCAGACAAGAAGACTATTTATTTTCCCATAGAAGGTGACACGTGGCATCCAGAGGTCAAGCCCAGGCCGGGGCCATGTTTGCTGGGCTGAGCTTAGCCTTTTCCCAGAGGCCCGGATTGTTCTGGCAACCGCCCCAGCTGTGTCCCTTGGGCTGGGAATGTTTCCTCAACTGTTCTGTACAAACACCCGTACTGGCTACTCAGTCTTTCAGGTTTGTTTTTAGACCAAAGTCAAGAAATAAGCACCTGGGCTCCAGACATGGCTCTGCCACAAATAGAGGGGTGAGGGGCTAAGGTGGGACCCTCAGGCTTCTCTTTCTTCACACAGTCTGAGTAAGAAAAGCAGTATTTCAGCTATAAAGGGTCTTCAAATACAATTAGACCCCCTAAAGAGAAACTCTGTGTGACTGTGCCTGTGTCTAGTAAGAAAGAAGGAATAGAATGGCTTTCCTTCCTACTTACCTTTTCCAATGGTGTGAAAATTCTTCCATTTTGGGGGAATATTTTGGAGACAGTAATAATAATAATAGTGATGACGAATTTTATTTGAAAAGTACCTAACATTTTAAGAGACACTTTTATAAATATTACTCATTAAATTCTACAACCTGGCAAGATCTGTATGGATAACAGCATGTGTTGGGTTGGGCAGGACACTGGCTAAGAGAGTCAGGGAGGTGGAGAAGTGAATGAAGCCCCAGCCTGCAGGGACTCACTGCTGCACGTGTGTATGAGGAGGAGGCGGACAGCAGGGCCTTTCGATCCTGTCTCCAGGCTCAAGGGATGCTCAGATTTTGGCTTCTCTCTAGGGGAAAATTTGCTCAGAGGACTAGGATGTCTCCTTAGCACAAGTATACATATTCCCTAGTCCCAGGTAGTAGCCAAACCTGACAGGTTGCCTCAAAAACTCTCTAGACCTCACTTGAGAGATCTGCTCATAAAAATGCAAAAACGGCAGCTAAGCTTCATCTTTAGTGACTGTTTGATGGGAATCTTGGCTCTTCTCCCTTACGAACTGTGCCGACTTGGGCAAGCTGCTCAAACGTGGGCAAATGCATGTTAGCTTCTTCATCTTTAAAGTGAGGTTACAATTATTGCCTGTTTCATATGTTGGTAGTGAGGACTAAATGAATCAATGTATGTGGAGTGCTTTAAATTGTACCTGTCACATAACATATAATTAATGCATGCTAGTTTTTATTATTATGCTGGTGACCACACGGATGGTGAATTGGATAAAAATAAGGTTAAAAGTAGCAATACAAGTTCAGGCACTGGTGAAAAAGTGCAGAGAAGAGTTAGGAGAGCCTAACTTAAGCCCTTTCTTTTTTGCTTTTCTCCCTTCTTCCTCCTTCCCTGCCACCTGCCCTTATTCCTTCCTTATTTCCTTTTCTTAGTGTGCATAGGAGAATTAAGAATTAAGGCAGATTGGGTGAACTTTGGTTGGAAGTAGAGCAGGGTCAGACCCCAAGCTTTAAGAAGAACCAAAAGGACCCATCCAAGCCCCAAACCATAATGGAGCATCCAAAGTCAAACACTAGGAAACCAGACATATAACCCATGTATAAAAGGAGGAGGCAGATTGGAATCAGAGGCCTGAATACAGAGAACAGAGATCCCAACTGGGGTGTGGGGTCAGGGTGAGAGCCGGCTGGAAATAATTAGAAAGGGCCAAAGTAATCGTCACTAATGGGCCTGGGAGGTTTGGGTAGCTGTGCCGGATGGTCCTAAAGGGCCAGAGACAGGAAGGATACAATCACTCACCACCACCACCCTTAATAATGGCCAAGTTCTATTTAGCACTTCCTCTGGCGTGGCAGTATGCCGATTCCTTTGTGTGCCTTTCTCCTTTAATCTTCACACTACATTGAGTGTGTGCTATTGTTTTCCTCAGTTTGGAAGCTGAGGTTCAGAAAGGTGAGCATCTTGCTCTAAGTCACAGAGGCAGACATGATGGAGTAGAATCAGATCTGGGACCATTTGACTGTGGGGCCCATGCTCTAGACTGGGGTTACCCTTTCCTCAGAAACATCAACTGACTGTCTCTAGGGCCCTGGTCTCTGGAGGAAGCATTCTGAAGGTAACCCAGATGAACTAGACATGGTTCCTGTTCTCCTAGCTAAAAGTGCAGCAGTAGAGGCAGATAGAGAAACAAAGTGCAATTTGTTAAGGACCACAATAAATAGTCTTCTGGCAGAAAGCAATCAAGGTTCTGGATAAGCAACACCAGGAAGATGAGAGCGACTGGATCTAACAGATTCTGAATTAAGGGAGGGGACCAATAGAGGGCTAGCAGGGCTGTATGGAGAGGCTGGAGGGAGTGAGGACAGAGAATGGCTGGTGAGCCTGGCCCGTGTGAGCAGCAGCCCAGGACAGCAGAAAGAGCATGGGCTTTGGCATGGAAGGGAACTGCTGCTCCCTAGTCTCTTAACTCATGTAAAATGGGAACACCAGGACCTGTCTCAGAGGGAGGTGGCGAGGATTAGTTGAAGTAAGTCATATGCAGAGCCTACTACAGTGCCTGACTTTGCAGAAAATACTAATAAATGACAGACTGATGAAGCGGGTAGAGAGGGAGGAAGAGAGAAGAAGATGGAGAAGAGAAGGCACATGGGAGGATGGCTTCTGAGCAGCCCTGGGAAAGGACAGCTTAGAACTTTAAAGACTTAGAACTCTGTCATCCGCATGGCAGAGCAGGTGACTTCCTGGTCCCCAAACCCATGCAAAGCTATAGAGTAAGATAATCGTACTGGTGAGGTCTCAGCAACACATTGAAATATGCCCCAGTTCTCCCACGTTAGCAAATTTTACCTGCACACTTAAATGTGAGTGTGAAATGGCAGTGGGCGTGCTTTCTTAAGGAAAGGGAACTACCCTAGAAGCCAGAGAATGGGGGAGTGGGCACAGAGTACAAGGGTTCAGCTCTGGTTAAGTTTCTGGTGGGAAACTGTTCACTTAATAAGCATTTATAGAGCACCTGTTGGCATGTGCCCAACCCTTGAAGAGAAGTGTGAGAACTTCCCCAGGAGAGGAGAGAGCATCGGGCCTCGTGCCAACAGGCATAGGCCAAGAAAGGAGCATGAGGAGGAAAAGGAGGAAATGAGCTGTTTGGGAAGGAGAATGTGCAGAACTCAGTTGCTAATTGGGGCTGGAGATGAAGGATGTTGTGGGCTTCCACCAGCTGCAGTTCTGCCAGGAGCTGGGCTTCGTGCAAGGGTCTGGGGATTCCAGCAGCACTGACCACAGCCTGGTTCAGTTCACTGGGTGTTTGTTCCATCAGCCGGAGAGCAGCAACATGAAATCCAAGCTGGCTCAGCTCCAAGAACAGATGCAGAGAAGCTGGTTGGACGAGTACTTTGCTGCCACGTCTCTCTCCAATCCTCCCTCCTTTGGCAGCTCCGGCACATTCATCCTGGATGGAATCTCTGTCCTGCTTTCTTAACCCAAACACAGAGCTGTCCTCCTTCACTTATCTTTGATCTGTGTCTCTAAGCTTGGAGGGTTGGCCCAGTTCTCTGGCCAGATATCTGAAAAGCTCCTTTATGCTCTAGTTTGCCTAAGGCCTGCTCAGGCCAGTGCCAGTAACAGCTCCCTCTCCAGCCCAATGTAGCCACAGATACCTAATTTTAAAAACTTTCTCCAGGCTTAACTTCCCTCTAGTGCTCTCTCCTTCAAACTTTCTTGTCCGAATGCAGATGTCAGTCACCTGGGTATCCCCAGTCCTCCAACTCACTGGGCCTTTCCATAGTTTAATACACATAGCAGAATGACTTGAACTCCATCCCATGCATGGGGAAGAATGCAGCATGCTCCTACCATCCTCAGTTCCTACCTTTCCTGGATCCTTGACCTCTACTCTAACCTACCTCCCCTGACACCTGCTTGCTCTGTTTCATGCATCATCCCAGTTTTCTTCTTTTCTCTCTAGGTTACTGCTAGCACAAGGCTCTGACAGAGTAGAATTTCTGAAAGGTTTTGGGGTAACAGGTAGAGCTCAGCACCCCATGTCAGAGATCACAACCTACAATCATGTCTTACTTGTCACATCTAAATAGCTGATGGACATTCCTGCGCTGCGAAATCTCTTGTTGGCTGGGCTTCTCATCGGGCTTTGCTATCATCTCTGCCTGCAGCCTTGAGTATCTTCTCCCTCCTTCCCATACTGCTGGCTTCCACCCAAACCACCAAATTCCTATTAATTTCACACTGAGAATACTTCAACTACCCAGCCTCTACCCACACACCCTGGACTACCTTGCATATCGGAAACTCGTTAAGGGGCTCTACTGAAATCTGCCATCTTTTCGGGAACTTCCTCCAAAGGCACCCAAAGAAGCTCTGAAATAACAGTTTTCCCTTGAACATGGCAAACTAGATCCACCCCCTTCCAAGGCGTGTTAGATTTTTGTTTGTTTTTCCTTCTCCATCTGGTTTTCTAGCTTCCTTCTCAGTACCTTAGCTGAGTTCTACTCCACTTGACCCCTGGGTTGACCATTAGGTTGGCTGGATGTGATTTCATCTTCTTGCCCTTGACCACACATGCTGCTGCCAAGGCCAGAACCTCACTCCAGCTGCACCCTGTGTCACACTCTTGCCCTCTGGAGGGGCCCATGACAGTTCTTTGGAAGGCCCCAGTAATCTGCCCATCTCTTTCCAGGCAGCTGGGCCATTTGTTCAGTGAGTGCACATGTCATCAGTGCTGGGGACTGGAGGCAGGGGACCTGGGGCCACTCTCCAATGTTGGGATGTCAACATCAAGAGGACATGGGGAGAACCAGCAAAGCCATAACAGGGAGGTGGAGTTGTGAGGATTCTTAGTCAGGGACTGGCTGCTTGAAGGTGACATTAACAGGAACACAAGCAAAGCAGGTTTGGGAAGGAAAGTTCCTTTTTAGGCATGTTTAGACTGAGGAGCCTGTGGGACAACCCAGTGCAAAAAGCCTTAGGTAAGCAGCTGGGAAAACAAGTCTGCAGCCCAGTGGAGAGAAACAAGATAAAATGGGGAGTGGTGCAGCAGTAAAGGGCAAGGAAACTAGCATTTGGGCCAGAAGAGCTGCCTACTGGATGACTTTGCCCTGCCCGAGCTCCTGGGGGACTGGAGAAAGCTTTAGATCTGAGATCTCCCCATCAGAGGGCCCAGCTGTGCCCTTGCGCTGCAGTTGCGGTGGCCCTCGCACTCAGCCGGCGCAGGCAGGCAGATAATGCGCTCTGGTGTTCAAGGACAATCAGACTCAGCAAAGCGTGAAATCAGTTTTTTCCAACTCACTCACTCTGGGCAGAAGGAACAGTTTCTATCTTCAGAGCGAGAAGAGTAACCTGTCATTCCCTGAAGGAATTTACCTGTTTCAGTGGAAGTGGACATTCTTTTAAAGAGCAGGGGGCATCTGTGCCTAACCAGGGATTGCCCATGTGTCCAGGTGCATTTGCACAGGAGCCGGGCTGACTTTCTTCTCTGCCTTGCGTCCAAGGGCCTGGCATGGTGGCGGCCACATCAGGAAAGCAGATGTTACATTCACATCAGCAGCACAGGGCCACTGGGAGCCAAGAAATAGGTTTCATTTATTTGTTCATTCAGCTTGCATTTATTAAGCACTTTCTATGCATCAGGCCCTGGGTCCCATTGTTTTGCTAAAGAGACAAAAAAAAAAAAAAAAAAAAAAAATACAGTACAATGTTGGGCACGTAGCCTCTGCAGTCAGACTGCTTGTGTGTAAGTCCTGGCTCCACCACGTACAAGCTGTTGCCTTTGAACAACTTGCCTCCCTTTTGCTGTGCCTTGATTTCCTCATTTGTAAAAGGGAATATAAAAGTTTTATCTACTTCATGAGAATATTGTAAAGACTGTTATAATACATGTAAAAGCTCTTAGAATAAATGCTTTGCATATTGTAAATGTTCCATAAATGCAAATATAGAGAAGAAAAACCACTCAATTAATGTGGTACATGCAGTAGTGAAGGAAGGGTGTACCAGGTTCTATGTGAGCACTGAGGAAGGAGTATCTCATGGGGACAGTGGTGGCTGCATCAACTCCTGAAAAAGGATCAGGAAAGTGTACAGTGTGTTCTCTAGACATGGAAATGGCTTGTCACAGATAGAGCCAACGTTTACTTGGGAAAGAGGCAGTTCGTGACGGAGGAAAGGTTGGCAGCAGCAGACCACAGAGGGCCTTGAATGCCAGGCCAAGGCACCTGGTATTAGGTGGTGTGTTGTAAAGACGGTTCTGGAATAGCTTCTGGGACCTAAAATGCCATGCCATTGTTCATTTGCCTTGGAAATATTCTCTAGCCAGGAAAGTGGATTTATAGTTTGTTTATTTTTAACAAAATTGATTTTTTTCAAGTCTCCCCATCTCTTTGCCAATAAACCATTGTGTGGCTGACGCCGCTTCATAAGCCAGTGACTGTGGTAGCCGGAGTGTAATAATTGTTTTTCCTCATGGACTGACTGAAGCACTGGTCTGTGAGGCAGGAGTTTAAGTTCAAATTAGGTGGCATTTGTTCCTTATTTACGTCCACCTGTTCTGAATATTTACAAAGCTGGAAAAAAAAAAAGTGAAGATTGACGGGAAAATCCCTGTGGTCGAGGCCAGCCCGTGTCTGTCTATGGCGCCCCTCACAAGAGGGTCTCTCCAGGTCTGGGGTGGGTCTTGGAGGAGCATTTCTAGGTGTCCTTACCATGATATTTTCCAGTTTTACCTGCAAGTAATCTTTCCCTCTTGTCCAGGGGGTGGGTTCCAAAAACAATGCAATTCGGAGAGTCACGTGCAGTGTGTTAAGAAGTATGCAGACTGGTGACAAAGGACCCCCGCCTCAGACCCAACTCTGAGCCCTCATTCCCTTGTTCACAAAACAGGTGTCGTGGTGCTGCTTACCTCACAGTATGGCTGAGAGACTGGAGTGGAACCATCTGTGACTGCTCTGAGGGCCATGCTCACAGCACAGGCTAGACAATTGTCATTGTCATTCACTCTGAGGCCTCCCTCCTGCAACTCCTGCACCTTCCACAAGAGGGTCATACTCACAGAATTCAGATTTGTACAAAAACAGTGGTGCAGCCCTGGGGCAGAGGTTACCTTACAGATGTGGAACTGTGATGCCCCTTGTGCTTAAGAGATTTGTGTCTGAACCTGACCCTGGTCAGTGGGGAGGGGGAAGATGGTGTCTCTGCCACTTTATGCACAGGAACTGTTTTTCTTGTTTCTCAGCAAATGGTAAACACCCAGTAAATGGCAGGCACTGGCTTGGCAGTAGGTATCTGGGAGTGGAGCACAGTGGTGTCGGGGAGAGACAAAGGCATAGAAGGGCTGGGCCGAAGAGAAAGACTGAAGTCTCAGAAGCACGGGAAGAATGCTAGGGAGCCAGAGAAGGAGGAAGAAAAGGAATCATCTGGCATGGAAGTGCAGAGAAACTGGAAGACAGCTAGAGAGTAAAGGAAAAGAGAGTCAAACGAGCACTGACAGGAGGTGTGTGACAGCCCTGTAACATGGGTGGGTGGCACTGGAAAACTGGACAGGTGGCAGTCACGTGAGCAAGGTGGGTCAGCTCCCCCAGCCTCAGCTTCCTCTTGGGTAAAGCAGTAGGGAAGCGCAGAGGGAGAGGCCTCGGTGTGATGACACATGAAGTAGCAGCATCCACCCCCATTACACATGATGGGGGCTGATGTCCTGCCACTGTGCCTGGCACACGATAAATGGCTGTGTCATTTATCATCCAAGCCAGGTCATTTCTGTGAGTGAGAGGGAGAGTTATTCATAATTACACCAGGACAGCAGGGCAAATCAGGACTCTCCAGGACAGACTGCTTCGTGTGGCCCCCACACTGAGCCAGCTCTCAGATGAAGTGGCTATGCCTCGGATTCATGAGTGGGAATCACATAGTTACAAAGGCACTCACCTAATTCTGTTTTCTACTTTAAAAAAAAAAGGTGGGTTTTGTAGAAACAAATGCCTGACACCTACCAACAGTATGTGCCAATTGATGAGAAGTTAGTGGTCAGGATGTCCAGTTGTCAGATAAAATGCAGGAAGTTCAGTTAAGTTTGAATTTCAGATCAACGATGAATAATTTTTAGCATAAGTATGCAGTGGAGGTATTTACCATAAAAATTATTTGTTGTCTGTCTGAAATTCAAAATTAACTGGGCATCCTGGTTTTTTATCTGCTAAAGCTGGCAGTCCTACCAGGATACAACATAGGATTCTATGGATTTAATTGCTGAATTAAATAAAAAACTATTTGGTGAATACCTTCTACCTTCCAAGCAAAGTGCTGAATGCAAGGGTGGAATCCCAAAGGAACAAAATGTGTTTGCTGCCACCAACTTGCAGGCCAGTGAAGGAGGAAGTGGAAAGGAATTGAGTTGACATTTACTGAGCACCTATTTGGATCTGGGCACAGTCTCCGGTGTTTCATAAGTTATCTTTGTAAATCCTCACAATCGGATTATTTCAATTTTACAGATGAGAGAGTTAAGGCCCAAAGAGAAGTCATGAGCCCAAGGTTTTAGAATTCATAAGTGGTGAACCAAGGTTAAAATCCAGGTCTGGTCTAAATCCAGAGCTGTGCTCTTTCCAATAAAAACATGTTTTCTGTAAACACATACACGAATGATTGCAACATTAATAGGCCCTGTGCATACAAAGGAGGGAGAGATGAACTCTGCTTTGAGTAATCAGGGAAGTTGTTATCATCAATGTCTTTTAGTTACAGGCCAAATTACTTTACGATAAAAGGAGGGGGAGGGTGTTACCATAAAGAAACCTCACAGAGCAAGAACGTACTTGGAAAACTGTCGGGAGGTGAAGCACTCTCTGGACCAGCTGCTCCTCCATCTCTCAGAGCCTGGTGGTCTCTCTCTTGGCATCTCTGCTTCTCTCTCGTTGCTTGCTTCTTTCTCTTCTTACTACTGGCTGCCTTCCTCTTCTTAGTCATAGATTCTGTGTCATCAGAACATTGACCTGTGCGTGGTCAGCACGGTTTCTCAGAGCTCAAATCTACCTTCAGGCTTCCAACCTTAAATACCTTGATGTGTCATAATTCCTGGTTTAATTTTTTGTACAGCTTTGTTAAGTGATAACATTTATATGCCATAAGATTCACCCACTTCCTAGTTTAAATTTTGCCAAAAGCTATAGGCTAGTTTGTGAATGAACCACCCTTGGTCGGGTGCTCATCTCTATGTCACCACCCACCCCAGTCCAATAGCTGCGACCAGAGGACAGGTCATCATATGACTGTCCTTGAGCAAGTGCTGAAGGTGGGGCACCTTCACTTAGGATTGTGGACCTTCAGACACTGTGATTAATATCTCTAATATAGAAAGTTCTAGGAGAAAATGACATTTGATATGGGCCATGAAGGATGAGTTAGTATTCACCAAGAATAAAAAAAGGGAAGAAAGACATTCTAGCTAAGGAACATCATGTGCGAATACAAAGGTGCATGAAACAGGAATGAGCAAGGAATGGTGAGTGGTTTGGAAGGTCTGGAGTGCAGGGTCCTAGAGGGGAAGGCCAGATGCTATAAGGTGAACATAGACTTCAGATTTTTGGCTTGGCTGCCTGGGTACCATTCAATGAGATTGTACTTCTAGGAGAAGTACAAGTTTGGAAGGGAAGACGATTTAGGTTGGTTTGGGCATAGAGCCTTTGGAAAGTCTAGTAGTTAGTTGGGTACACAATTAGGAACCTGTGATAATCTTTACCACAAACTTGTTATGAGGTTCACCAGTAATCCAGCCCTTGGAGGACCTTCATGTTGAGCTATAAGACAGTGTGGCAGGAAAGTGAGGCCATTCCCCCAGAGACACCCACTCAAAGCTTACTGAAGGTCAGCTGCAGCAAATTCTACATAGTTGATTCAGCCCAGTTCAACTGTCTGCAGACCTTGTGAGGAAGGAGAGAGCAGCAGAAATCTGGAATGCTGCATGTGAAATCTCTGCTGAGCCGGCAAGTTTAGAGATTAAAGGTTGAAAAGAAAAATATAGCCTGCTATAAATTCTCATTACACACATTATTGCCTTCATAGTAAAAGTACAGATAGGCCCCTAAAGAATTTTCTGATTTGTAGTCAGTATTTGGTTTTAGCTTTTGGTTTATTAATTTGTCCTTTTTTCATGGTTGCTTTTGGTAAACATTTTAGAACATACGAATATTTTTTTTTAAAAAAGAAAACTCCCCATAAATCCCACCACGCAAAGATAACCACTGTTAACAGTTGTGAGTATGTGCTTCAAGTTTTCTTTCTTTTTTAAAATTAAATTTTAAGGCCAGCCCGTGGCTCATTCGAGAGAGTGCGGTGCTGGTAGCGCTGAGGCCGTGGGTTCGGATCCTACATAAGGATGGCAGGTGCGCTCACTGGCTGAGCGTGGTGCAGACCACACCGTGCAGAGGGTTGTGATCCCCTTACCGGTCAACAACAACAACAAAAAAAATTAAATTTTAATTTCCGTCTAAGTAATACATGCGGAAAGTTAAGCATCAAATAATACAGAAGAGTTTATGATAAAAGTACCTTGGCTCCAGCTCGACTTCCTCATATTACCCCTCTCCTCAGAGAGAATATTTCAGTGGAGTCTGTTTCTCACGTTGGTTGCCTCCATAGCTCATGAGTCGTGCTGTTCAGTACGCTGGCCTCTAGCCACATGTGGCTCTTTAATGAATATCAAATAAAATTTAAAACTGAACTTCTAAGTCTCTCTAGCTATATTCAAGGGCTACCACGTTGGACAGAGTAGATGTAGAACATTTCCATCATCACAGAAAGTTCTGTTGGATGGCGCTGCTCTAGATAAAAAATATGCTTCTATCTTCATTTCTTGATTTATCAAATTTAGATAGTACCAACTGCTTTAATTTTGTTTTTATTAAGGCATATCTTTATAAACTTTTTAAAAAATTAAAATACAACATACATACAGAAAAGCATATTTGTCATAAATATAAAGCTCAACAACTTATTGAAGAGTGAATAATCCAAGTGACAAACCCCCAGAACAAAAAAAATTAGCAGGAATCCAAATATGTAATTTTTCCTAGAATATTATCGGGAACCCAAACTCCCTCTCATCCTCACCCCAACTACTAACCTCTCTCTCCATAACCCAACTTCCATCAGCATGAGTTAGTTTTACCTGTTTGCAGTCCTTAGTATCTGCATTCTTTCATGAAAACTGTGTATGTGGGCTTCATCCATATTTTTGTGTGAAGGAGAGTTCATTCATTGGAATAGTATTACTAGTTTGCATCATGTGAGTGTATTATTTATCTGTCCTGCTATTTAGAGACATTTGAGTGGTTTCCAGTTTGAAGTCATTATGAATTTAATGTAGCTGTGAACATTCTTGCACATGTATTTTGAGATGCATTATTACATATTTCTGTTGAGTATAAACCTAGGAGTGGAGCTCCTGGGTCATGGGTATGAGTGTGGTCAGCTTTAGATCCTCCTAAAAGGTTTGTACCATTTTGTACTCAGCAGTGTTGATAGTACCAGCAGTTGCTGCACATCTTCACTGACGCTTGATATTCTAATAGTTATATCGTTATGTTTTAAATTTGGATTTCCCAGATAAGTAATGAAGTTTAACATCTTTTTAAATACGTATTGACTATTTGGATATTGTCTCTTTGTCAAGTGTCTGATTCTCCTGTCTATTTTACTATTGAATTTTCTGTTTTTTTAAAAAATTGATTTGTAGGTGTTTTAGTCCGTTTTGTGTTGCTATAACAGAAATACCTGAGACTGGATAATTTATAAAGGAAAGAGGTGTATTTGGCTTACGATTCTGGGACAGCTGCATCTGGCGTGGGCCTCAGGCTGCTTCTACTCATGGCGCAAAGTGGCAGGGAGCCGGCGGGTACAAGCAGATCACATGGCGACAGGAAGCAAGAGAGAGAGAGAAGGTGCCAGGGTCTTTTTAAGCAACCAGCTCTCGCAGGAACTGATAGAGTGAGAACTCACTCATTAATCCCCCCTCCCCTAGGGAGAGCATTAATCCATTCATGAGGGATCCACCCCCATGACTCAATCAGTTTCCAAACTGCCACGTTGGAGATCAAATTTCCACATGAATTTTGGAGGGGCCAACACAACCAAACTCCATCAGTAGGCATTTAAAATATTTCTGAATATGATCCCCCTCTCAGTTATGTGTGTTGCTAACATCGTCTCCTGTACTATAGCTTGCAAACACCTTTTTGATGAAGAAAAAGTTTATAGTTTTGATATAACCCAGTGTACCGGCCTCTTCTTTTATGGTTAGGGTTTTTTGTGTCTTATTTAAGAAATCTTTCTCTACCCCAAGGTCATGAATATATTCTCCTATATAATTTTCTAGAAGCTTTATCATTTTGATTTTTCACACATATTTCTGTAATTAAGCTAGAACGTATGTTTATGTGTGATGTGAGGTAGGAATCAAATTTCACTTTTATCAATATGGCTGGCCAATTAGATCTGTGTCATCTATTTTAAAAACCATTTTTCCCCATTGTTCTTTGGTGCCACCTATGTCACAGGTCATAGCTACATGTCTATATATCTCTATTTCTGTCTGTGTCTCTACATGTTTGTTTCTGGATCTTCGACTATGGGGACAGGCAAACTAAGGCCAGCAGCCTGGTTTTGTAAATGAAGTTGCGTTGGAACACAGCATGTTCATTCATTTGCCTCTCGTCTACAGCTGTTTTCATGCTCCAACAGCAGAGTTGAGTTACTGTGGCAGAGACCAAACGACCTGCAAAGCCTAAAGTATTTACTCTTGGGCCATTCCCAGAAAAAGTTTACAACCTCTGCTTTCTGTCTTAATTGCTGCAGCTTTAAAATCAATCTTGATATTTGGTAGATGAAGCCTTTTGATTTTGTTCTTCAAGATTGTGTTGGCTATTCTCCGGTCTTTGTATTTCCATATAAATTTTTTACATATATTTTGATTATAAAAATGTTTTATACAAATTACATAAACATTATAGTAACTTGTTTTATAAATTACTTAATATACCATGAAAATATTTCCAAGATATTAAGTGTTCTTCTACAAAATTATTTTTATTGGCTTCATAGTATCCAATTATATGGATAAACTATAATTTATTTAACCAATTAAATTGCTTGGCTATATGTTTTTCTGATTTTCCTATCACCCCATTAAACTGTAAATTGCTTCTTTACATTACTCATACTCTTTCATTAAGTAATTTTATTTATGGGAATTGAACCAAATTAAATTATCTTAAATGGAAAAAAATGCATGAAGATGTTTATCACAGAATTATTTATAATCATGAAAAATTAGAAATGACAAATTCACTGATACTTATTAAATAGCTAGAGTACTTCCACTTACTGGATTATGCAAATGTTTAAAACTATGAAAAATTAATATGGAATATTTTATGCAAAATAGTGTGCATACTCTTTAACCATGAGTATTAAAATATGGCCCTTAGGAAGAGATCTAGAAGGATGTACACCAAAGATAATCAGTCAGTTAATACTAGGGATGGGCACTTGTGAGGCAGGGGAAGGAAAGGTACTGCGTTCACTTCTGTCTCATTTGAATATTTTACAGAACTTATCTTAATAAAACATTTGAAAATCATTTTTTAAAATATAGACTGTGTGATGCATGAAATGATAAAATAGCAATGCCCTTGGGAAAAGATACACCTTCTGTAAAAAGCAATACTAGAGACTTAGTTTTAGGCAAGTCTATAAATAGAGAGTAAGATTTAAAGTGAGACTGTAACATCCCAGCTTGGCAGATGAATAGAGCCCAAGAGCATGGAGCCCTCAGAGGATAAGTCCAGTTTGCCCAGAACTATTCCCTTAGTCACACTGGATACCCAACTACCAGCTCAGTGAAGATGACCTGGAAGCTGTGGGTCCTTAGAGACTGTTGGGTATGTCAGAGTAAACTTCTCGTGGTCCTCATTTCTGAGTGTGAGCTCAAGGTAATCCTGGGAGAGTAATCCTTGAATACAACACTTGAAAATGCATAACATGGGACTTTTCTGTGGGTATCTTGGGGAGTCCATAGAAACAGATCACGATCTGGTTGGTGGGGTGGGATATTTCCCTGAAGGGAGTGAATATCCCAATAGTCAATCATCTTGGGAAATGTTCATGAGGTGGGTCTCTGGACTAGCAGAGAGAGGAACATCCCTTTCCCCTAGATCCCTACTCCCCACTGTGCCAGCCTGGTGCATCTGGGCCCAGACACGGAGGGAGGGCTGGAGAAATTTTGGTGGTGGTTATGACCAATCTCTGGCCATCTGGAGGCAGAAGGGATGGAGCAGCAACAAGATATAGTTACTGGTGGGAGAAATAGCAACAGCAATGGTGCAGAGAAAGGTGGCTGTTAGAGCAGCCGACTCCACATCTGGAGGCGGTGTTTGCAGAACCAGACCTCTGACCACAAGGGGCTCATGTCTCACTGCCAGCGCCATTATAAAAATCACTGATGCCAGGGCCTCACTCCAAACCAGTTCAAGCAGAATGTCTAGGGGTGCGGCCCAGGTACATGTTCATTTCAAATCTCCCCAGGGATTCTACTATGTAGCCTGGTCTAAGAACTGCTGCTTTAGGATCAACACTTCTCTCACACCCGTGGGTGTTAGACTTTCATAATTGTGTCTAATTTGGATTGTGCTGCCCTGCAGATTAATTGTGAGTCAGCGTTTCATTCATCAACAAGCCACAGAGTCCTACGAAATAACTCCATTAGCACTGCAAGCTGCCTGCCCTTCTCTTCCCTCTTAGCCAGGAGACTAATGAGACCGTTTATTGGAAGGCAGAAAATGAACCACTCCATTCTGTAGTGTGGTAGGTCAGGCTGCACAGGTTCTGCTACACTAACTCTTACACAAGGAGGGGGTAAAGGAGAAGGAGGCGGGTCACGTGCCAGGCATGCTTTCCATATGTCATTTCTCCTTCCCTGCACTGAACCTCTGGAGAGTTGGTAATACCATTAGTTCCTTTTCACAAATAGGGAAACCAAGACATGAAATGGTTAAGAAATCTGACCAAAATTACATTGGTTGTTTAAGCGGCAGAGTGGGTATTTGAACAAGGTTTATCTAACTCCAAAATTTATCTCGTCTTTCTGTTTATTATAACGCTTTCTCTCCTTCACTTCGTCGTTACACATAAAGCATTTAAAATGATGTCTAGCAAATAGCAGTGCTCAATAAATATTAGCAATTCTTGCTGGGATTTAACTGTGAGAAGGAGGATAGGTATGAAGTCCTGCACCTGAACTGTAGTACTTAAACTTGGAGAAAAACATGGGGCTGGAAGTCGTGGCTGGGTGAAGGAACTTCCCAGCCTGTGGCTGAAATCCTTAATCCAAGGGTGTAGAGTCCTATCAAATCCATTCATACAGAATAAAATATTAAGATTCAACTTTGCTAAAGCAAAATGCATGTGTTGGGGTAGGTGCTTTAAAAATGCAAAGCGGGTTCTAGAACTTATTGAACTCTTTCTCTTAAGCAAATCCTTTATCCAGCAAAGAAGAGGAAGGCTCATGATGTTCAGGCATCTCGGTGATCTCCACTACTGATGGTGCCTTCTTGGCAGACGTGTGGGTTCTGTTGCAGGGCAAGTGCAGAAAGAGCAGGTGAGAGCAGGCCTGAAATATGGCAGGGAAGGGCCAGTCTACACAAGAACCATCTCCAGACGGGCCCTTGTCAAGCAAAGTGCAGCCCCTCCCATGATGGAGCAGGGAGGGTCTCTGGGGAGGGAGTGGCTCCCCAACACTCCCGAATTCTCTTTCCCTCAGGGGGTCTCCCACTTGGCTCCAGCTGCCACCGCTATCTAATCTCCTGGGGATGCCACACACTGTCTTTGAAGACCGGCCTTGCTGAAATGGAAATATCCTTTGAGACAGTCTGACTTCCCAAAGAAACTTAACTAAAAAATGAGAACTAAAAAGGGAAAAATTCTAGAAAGTATGAGCAGCATAAAGATAGATTTTTAAAATGATGTTTTATATTTGTTTCTCTTGTTCTACCATGAGTGGTTTCTGTCCCCAAAGTGTTGTTTTACATGATGGGTACTTCATGTCTTTCTTCCTTCACATCGGATTATCTCCACCACACCCAACCCGTCCCCTGTCATCCTCCTTAATCCTCCAGGAAAAATGACCAACTTCCCTTCTAGTCTAGTCTGTGGTCTGAGGGGCATGGCCTCACTGTCTCCCCAGCCGATAACAGCCCCCTAGTGGTTGATACACACTCACACTAAAACACACACACACACACACACACACACACACACACACACACACTCTCTCTCACACACACAAACTCACAACCACACACTTACATACTTACACACACACTCACACACACACACACTCACACACATCCCCCCACACACTCTCTCACACACACAGCCACGCACACACACACAGACACACACACTCCCACACTCCCACACCCACACAGTCCCACACAACCACACACACTCACATACTTACACACACAATCACTCACACACTCACACACTCAAACACTCACACACACACACTCTCACACACACTCTCACCCCCCACAATCACACACATCCCCCCCATACACACACACACAAACACACAAACACAATCACACACACTAACACCCACACCCCCACACACACACACTCACATGCACACACTCACACACCCCACACACATCCCTCCCCCCCACACGCACACACACACACACAGCCACGCACACACAGAGACACACACTCCCACACTCCCACACAGACACACTCATACACACACTCCCACACTCCCACACAGTCCCACACCTACACTCACACACACACTCACAGACACACACACAATCACACACAATTACACACTCACACTCAGACACACAATCACACAAACTCAAACTCCCCCCCAACACACACACACAGCCACGCACACACAGACACACACACTCCCACAAAGACACACTCTCACACACTCACACACCCATACACACACACTCACACACACACACTCTCACACACACAGAGGAACCTTACTCTTCAGATGAGAATCCTGTTTCCTACTCACAAAGGTCGGCTTTGTCCATTCAGACTCCAATGGAATAATATCTCAAACACTAAACAATACCTCCTCTATTAGACACACTATAACAGAAATATCATTTTTTAAATAGAGGAATCATGAGCACAGCAAATAATTTTTTTTCCTGATTCAATTCCTGGTAGTGTATAATCACATTCTGATTTTCTATAAAGTAGTTTCTCACAAGGAGGCCCCATGGCTGATAGCTTTGTTACATTACAGAGTGTCAACTAATAAAGTGGTGGATCCTTTATTTGTGATTTTTGTTACTCAGCAATCAAATTTTCTGGGATTTTTTTTACTGGGAACCCCAAATTCTCAATAATATAATACAAGCAAATATCATAGGCAGTAGCAGAGACAGTATGAGTTCTGCATTTATTCATAAGTATATGTTTTCACGTGATCCGTAAGCTCAGATAGAAAAGGGATTAGCCACCACGGTTTGGAAGAGAGAGAACCTGCCCATGTCTTGCAAAGTCACACTAGATGGAAATGTCTAGAAGGTAAGTAGCCATGACCTCTGTGAAACAGTAGCATAAAGTGACAGCAGAAGATAGTCTATGATTAAAATACAGCTGGAGCAGTTGTCAACAAAAATGACAGGGATAAGAATGAATTATGAAGAAATTAAAAGTGCAGTTTTAAATTAATATCTACATTGGAGGACTTACAAGCAGAAGCAGCAATGCAGAAAATAGATCAATAACAAAGAGAACAAATTGCAAAAGGCCTCCCAGAATTCAGAGAAAAAAGAACAAAGAGATGAAAACACTAAGATAATATGATTGCTATTAAAAGCAGAGAAAAGAATCCAATCTAAGAAATATAGATATTTTTGATAAAAACAAGACCATTAGAATAAAAGCAATAATCAGACACATTGTAAAAAACTTTCTTAAGCTAAAAAGAAAATAGACCTTTCTTAAAATTATTATTATTATTTTATTATTTTTTCTTTTTTTGGCAGCTAGCCAGTTGGTACAGGGGTCGAACTCCTGGACCTTAGTATTATCAGCACCATGCACTAAACAACTGAGCTAACCAGCCAGCGCCTATGTTTTGTGAAATAAACTTCTCATTTTCGAATAACTTTAGATTTATACAAAAGTTGCAAACACAGAGTTCTCAGATGGGATACCCTTTACCCAGTTTTGTCTAATGTTCACATCTTACATAACCATGAGGCATTTGTCAAAACTCAGAAATTAGCATTAGTACATTACAGTGAACTAAACTACAGACTTTATTCGAATTTCACCAGATTTTTCACTAATGTTCTTTTACTGTTCCAGGATCCAGTCCAGGATATCATGTTGCATTTAGCCTTTATGTTTTTGTAAAAATTGAATTAAAGTGGGAGACCATAACACCAAGCTACCTATTTGAGCTGCTCACAAAAGTGACTCCTTATACCTTCTCTGCCCTCACTTCCAGCTTTCCTTGCCCCTGATTTTACAATTCTTCCTAAGTTTTCTCCTTGCCTCCCAGATATGATGCACACTATGACTTCTCAAGTTTCATTAATCATGACTTTACTCTCCATATGCCCTGCTCTGACTCAAGAGCCTTGGGCAATGTCCCTCTCGGTTCCCCCATGTATTCTCAGAACCCTCCTCAGGGGGCCCATCACCCCAGCTTCCCCTGACTTCTGGTCAAAAACCCATCATCACTAATTTCTTTGCTACTATGAATTCTGGCTGAAAAGACAATTTAGGTCTAGAGAAGTCAAAGGAAAAATGAAAATAAAAACCATTTCTATTCACATACAACTCAGTATGTCTCCCTCTTTCCCTTGATAAATGGAGAATGCTATTATTTTAGTTTCACAAACGAAAACACTTTTAATGGCTGGGTTGTGGGGGAGTGCAGTTCTCTGCTGGGTATTGTCTTATGAGTTCCCTGCAGCCTGGGATCTGACCCTTACCCTAAGAGGGTGAGGAATTTAAATTTATCGGCTTTCCAGAGGTGACCACAGTTAGGAATAGCCACTTGTGCTAACAAAATCTCTCAGAAGTGGGAACAAAATCAGGAAACATCAATTTATAATGAGCAATACACCTGATGGGCGAATCTACCATTGTGTGGGCCTCAGGAGCCCACTGCATAGGAGCCAGATTATCGAATGGGTGCTTGATGAGTGTGGGAGCA
Source organism: Cynocephalus volans (assembly GCF_027409185.1). Taxonomy (NCBI): domain Eukaryota; kingdom Metazoa; phylum Chordata; class Mammalia; order Dermoptera; family Cynocephalidae; genus Cynocephalus; species Cynocephalus volans. Next base: position 113,992,107 of record NC_084463.1, read on the forward strand.
GAATGAGGGAGTTGCAGAATCGAAAATTTAATGACATCGGGCCTTGGAAAACAGATGCTCCCATTTTCCCACTAAGGTCAGGTCTGTACAGTGGATTGGGCATTTACTCATCCTGGCTGGGCACTCTCTCCTCTGGGCATGATTTGGACAGCGCTTCTTTTCTCTGTGCTTCCAAAGTTGACCGAGCCTTTGGCTCATGCATACATTCTTTAGATGTGACCATACTTTTCTTTAATTCTTGTCCAGGTCTGGGAGCCATTCTGGCTCTTTAAGATGATGATGGTTCTGATCAGTTATAGGGGATCTGTATTTTAACCTGCAAAGAACTCACTTCCTTCCAAGTCCTCTGTATGTGTGTGTGTGTGTGCATGCACATGTGCATCTGTGGTGCTTACGTCATGTATGCTGTCTGTAGTCCCTCGAATGTGGCTCTCCCTGACCCCAGAAAAGTGGGGAGGACCTCAAATAGAAGAGCAAGTGCAGCAGGGCCACCAAGGACCAGGCCTGTGCCAGGCAGTAGGTACAGCAATGAACCAAACAGACACAATCCCTGCCCTCCTGGAGCACATGGTCTGGTGGGGATGCTGCCATTAATAAAATAACCACACAGATCACAGTTAGAAACTTCAGCAAGTGTTGGGACAAACAAAGACAGGGAGACACCTAATGAGAAACCTGCCCTAGTGCCAGAGGTCAGGGAGGGCTTTCCTGAGAGAGTCACACTTGAGTTGGGATTTAGAGCTTGAGTAAAAATTAACCAGAGGAAGTGGGGAGGATGGAGAGCTGGGCATTTCCAGACCCATGCTCTGCTCTTCATCCTCTCCCTGACCCTGGAGGCTGCCACCCAGGATCGCATCCCTCTTTCCCTGCCCTCTTGGCTCTGGGGGGAGCGCCAGCCCCCTTAAAAGTCAAGGAAGAGAGGAATTTGAGGTCAGGGCGCCCCTTCCATTTTCCTCCCTGTAGCCTCACCTCCATTGGCTGAGACCTTCAAGGTTAAGTCACTATTCCTGCTCTCTCTCCAGCAGTGCTGTCCTTTGACACTGGAGAGCGGTCCCTGCCAGGACACCATGCTTTAGGGCTCTGGTCCTCCTCGTCTGTACCACTGCCCCAGTGCCTGCTCCCACCCTGCATTTTGTGTGCGTTCTCTCCCAGGATGTGGTGGCCTGCCTGCAGCGTCCTCAGCCCTAGGCTGGGAGGGGGTTGGGGGATGGTAGCCAAAGGGTGGGTGTTGTCTGCATGCTGGGTGCTGGGGGAAGCATGGACATGAGGCTGTGGTGTCCACCTGCATGAGTGAGGTCTCTCGTGGCTACAAGCAGAGGTGGGGGCAGAAGGGAAGGGGGCAGATGGGAGCCAGGGGCTGGGGCCCTCAGTTTCCCTTCTGCCTGGTTCCTGCGCAAAACTCTGAGCAGCCTGAGACTTCCAAATTCTAACTTAATCTTCCAGGTGGTTATAAAAGTGTATTTGTCAAGGTCAACAGATAGACTATATTTCATTTAGGGGTTTGTTAGTTTGAGTAATAACTTTTAAATATTTAGATGCATGGTTTGGAGGGTCTCCAATTGTTCCCTTGCCCTGGGCCCCACAGGCTTGCACTTGCCTTCCAATAAGCACTCCATCTTCCTGCATTCTGGCCCAAGGGTGGACGCCCCAGGCTACTGCACAGTCCCCCACACCCACACCTGTGCAATGGCCCTTTGTAAATCAACGCTCTTCGAATTGTTCTATTTTGAGTGGGCCATCTGTTTCCTGTGGGGACCCTGACTGGTTCAGCAGGTGTTTCAGGCAGAGGGAACAGCATGTGAGGTGCCCCGCTCCCCAACACACACGCTTCTTTACTCACACCTTTCAGTTGGTCTGCAAGCTAGGAGTTGTAAGAAGCAAGGGAGGAGAGACGCTAAAAGAGGCAGGAGGGCCCAGGGTTACTGTGGCTGTAAAGCTCGTGTGTGCGTGTGTGTGTGTGTGTGTGTGTGTGTGTGTGTGTGTGTGTGTGTGTACCTGTGGAGGGGGTGCAGTGTCTCAGCTCCTCAGTGCTCTTTCTCTCACAGACCCTCCCTCTACCAAAAGGGAGTACAGGCTAAGCCCCCTCTGCAGGACCTGGTTAGGGCCAGCTCACCCCTGCTGTCTTCAGTTGTCCCCATGACCCATCGCTCAAGCAGGGGGAAACTGGATTCCTGTCCCTCCTGCCCGCCTCAGGGATACTGCTTCCCCAGTTTTGCTCACTTGGCCTCCCTCTCTTCCCAGGTTCCCTAGGAAATATGCAAACAGCCCTCCCCTTGAGCAGGTGCATGATGCCAGCTCAGATGAAGATCACGTATACAAATGTAACCAGAATGTTAAGCAAGCACCAATTGTGGTGTAATCAAAATACTTTTTTGTTGTTGTTTTTGTCACCCATAACCCTTTTCCAATTTATTCAGCAGGGATAAATCTCCCCCTGCCCTGGATGAAATGTCTAGCAAGCTCACAATGATTCTGCCCACTCTCAGGTAACGGGTATTCTTAGGTCACTTTAAATTGCAAACGCACTCTGATTTATTCATCAGAATGTCTAGTGCCAAACTCTAATCTTGATTTAGCTTGGTTTCTTCTCCTCCTCCTGCCCCAGCGTGGGCCAACTTCAGGATGTGAGATTGCAAGGGAAAAAGGGTGGGGTGTGGCAGGCGTTTCTGCCCCTGGGGCTCCTCCATTGTCTAACCTCTCCTCAAGTGGGGAACGGTGCAGTCGGGTGGGAGTTGTAAAGGGGGTCTCATCTGGCGTCAGGCTCTCTGGGCCTGGTAGCTGTTTAAGCTGACTTTTCTGGGTGCTTTCTCAGGTTCTCTGGGGTTCCTAGTTGGTCTCATCTCATCTGAATTGCTCTTCACCCAGAGACTTCAGAGACATGCATTTTTAATGGTGATAAACTCCTTGCCCTCCAGTCAGACGTTAGACACCAGGCTGTTCTTGAGTGTGACCCACATGAGTTCCATGGGGAAATACATGTCCTTGCAGGGACAATCCCTGGAACACAGCAGCACCCCCAAGGCTCCACCAGGAGAGCAAGTAGTCAGCCTTTTAGTCCTCCCACCCTCTGGATTTCTCAGGTATGCCAACGTGTGTGCGTGTGCATGTGCATGCAAACGTGTGTATGCATGCATAGGTGCACACATGCATAGCGGAAGCTCATTAAGTTCTCTGGGTAGCCCGGAGAAAGCCCCTGCTGCCACATTTGTGGTGAGCCAGCAGGCACCCCAGCACTCCCCTCCTTGGGGGCAGGGTGGGGACAGAGATCACTGCCCAACTTACCCCAAAGAGCTCTTTCTCACAAAATTGTTTCTCAGAAAGAGTGAGTGAGTTCAAGAGATAGAGAATGGTGGCCAACTTTTTCTGTTGAAAATCTGCATATGATGATTTAGCACCTCACTTTAGAATTTCAAATCTGTTGCATTTGGTATTTACTAATTATTTGAACTTACTGATTAATGATTGATGGAGTTTGTTGTCCTCTCAGAACTCATATCTCCAACGTGGCAGTGTTGGGAGCTGTTTGAGTCATGGGAGTGGATCCCTCATGAATGGACTGATGCTCTCCAGGGTGGGGTGGAGGTGGGGCAGTGAGTGAGTTCTCACTCTACTAGTTCCCACAAGAGCTGGTCATTTAAAAGACCCTGGCACCTTCTCTCTCCCTCTCTCTCTCTCTCTCTCTTCCTCTGTCTTCCTCTCACCACAGTGATCTGCTTGTACCCACCAGCTGCCTGCCACTTTCCTGCATGAGTAGAAGCAGCCTGAGTCCTGTACCAGATGCAGCTGTCCCAGAATGGTGAACCAGATAAATCTCTGTTCTTTATAAATTGCCCACTCTCGGGTATTTTGTTATAGCAACACAAAATGGACTAATACATTGACCAAAGGCCTTCACTCACCCCCAGTCAGGGGAGGTGGGGCTCTTACAAATCGCCTTTTCATATCACACAAGGATTTTCTCTTTTGATTTCTAGTTAGGAGAGAAAGTTAAGTGTATGGAGGCAAGAAGGAAAGTAGCCAAAATAGGAAAGACAGAAGGGTTGGGAAGAGAGAGAAAATCAGGAGAGAGGGAGAGAGATTGAGAGTAGATCCCCTTGGGATTTACAGAGAAGTACTAAAAACAGCTGCACATTGGGTGGAGCAGTACTCCACTGAGGACTCCTCCCTGGGCCCAAAAGAATACAGAGGAGAGGAAGCTTTCGTGACTCAGGTTCAGGGGCCAGGACAGAATCCCAGTAATGCAGACTGAGGAAGAAAAACAGAGGATAGGAATAACAGTGTTTTGCAATAATTCATTGAGTCAATCCATGTAAAACGTTTAGATCAGTAGCAGGCATATAGCGACTCAATAAATGTTAGCTATTAACATTATGCTAGTTCCTATATTTTCTACTCCAAACTTTAAATTCATTATTTAAATGTTTTTAATGTAGATAACGTTCTAGGTTTCTTCAAAACCTCTGAGCAATGAGGGGGTTGGTTCTAGGTCTTGAATCTGATCTGTAGTGAAAACAACATGGGGATCAACCCAGGTGCTCCACAGCTGTAATCCTAGTGACCACATCCTTTGAGCCCTTCAGGTGGGGGGCTGAGGTTGTTTATTCTCACCAGCCTCACAGCTGGGCTGTGCCGGTACCTGGAGTGGGGCAGAGCCTGAAGATGGAGCAGAAAGGAGGCAAGGCTGATGGGTACTGTTTGGATAATGATAGTAAGATACTTACAAACCTTGCCTCCAAAATATGGCTTCTGAGCAAGGCCAATGATGTTATTTTATCTATCATAAGGAGATTTTCTGTTTCCCGTGTACCCTGCTAGGTGGCTAAATGACATAGAAAACACGGTGACAGCTTGCTGTGTTCCTGACCCCATTATGCAGCCAGTGCATGAAACGTGTCTCCTTTGAAAATAAACAGTCATTCATCAAGCTCTCACTAGCATGGTATAATTATCTTCCCAAAGTTATGAAGGAAATTATAGGTTCCCAACAAAAACAGCACGATGTGAAGACGAGTTTCCGTGGCATCAGTTGGCTTGCAGGGAATGGCTGGGCCTGCCTCTCCCTGGGCTGCTTTTACTGCTGAACACAGGCGCCTCAAACTGACTGACCCCATGACATGCATGAGAGAGGGAGGGACCTTTGGGGAGGGGAGGAACTGTCAGGCACAAAACTGGCACTGGTGGCAATGTTCCTGAGTTGCTCCACTCCGAGACTGAGCGGGTCCAACCTGAAGGCTCGAACTTTCAGGAGGTTGGAATGGGTCAAAGTGGTATGAGACCAGATGAGAGGCCAGGGGCTGGCCAGAGGATGCAGACATTGTCCACGAAGGAGAACGAACCCATCAGTGAGGAGCTGGGTGCCGTAGGCATGGCAGCCACCTGGCCTTGTGATAAGTTACCAAAGACCAGCGATCCTTCCTTCAGTCCATGTGATTATTCCTTGTTCATGGCTGAAGTCTACTGGAGCAAACCATCAGCTGTGCTCAGTGATTTCTGCCCTAGCCTATGTTAGTGTCTCAGAGTTGTACCTAACGTGGGAGTCTCTCATTCACAGCACATGAGACAGGCTCCTTCTTCCCTGGAAAAGGCAGCCCCTGAGCTTGACCGTCTCCGTGTCCCTTCTCTCTAGTGACAGATCATGGTGTGTCTGTGCTCTTTCTTTGTTCTCACCCACCTGTCACTGAGAACCAGGTGTTCCTGCTCTGGAGCTATCCTCTCCACCTGGTTCTTTTCTTTCAACCTGTGTTTTCAATTCCATAGCACTCCTGGCTCCATCGAATATCATCCCATCATCATGCAAATAAAATGCTTGGCATAGTGCCTGACGCATAAGAATTCGACTCATGTTGGCTACTGCTACTAACATTATTATCGCCGAGAAGATGCCAGTAAGCTATTTTCGCATGTGGATTAGCCCGTATCTTCCACTACTTACAACAGTGCCGCCGCTGGGTAAGTGCCGGACTGTGAGAGTTTGCTGTCTTTATCCTTCTTACTGCTGTTATTGTTACCCACCTGGGTAGAATTTCTACCAAGTGTTGCTTAAGGTGACTCCTAGAGTAGCATATGCCCGATGAGCCAGTCAGGTATAATTGTGAGGAATTAAAAAACACAAACAAAATCCTTTATATATCATAGGACATTATGAGCTCTGGTGATGTTCACTTTTTAAAACAGTACGGCTTCGAGGCTTTGTTTTTTGCCGGCGATGGCCTATGGTAGTGGGTGTGATAGAGTGTGATGGAGCTGAGGAGAGCACTTGAGTAGTGACCCAGCCTAATGTGACAACAGCGAAAAAATCATTTTGTCACATTCTCAACCAATTCCATCGTCTTCTCCACCTTCACCAAAAGACAGTCTCACATGGCCCCTGTCATTCCACACACAGCCTTGCACTCAGTGTCCCCTTCAGCCCACCCTCCTGTGCTCCTTTGCAGCACAGCACACTTTTGGAAAGGGGAACCCCCATGCATTGTTTCTCTCTGTTTTCAATCTGCTGGTTCCTGCTCCCTCTTTTCCAACCAGACTCTCCTCCCCCAGGTCACACATGGTCCCGGGATGATGGTGCTGTAGGATGCTTCTCCTACTCCTCTGATTTCCCCGCTTTTTTATTTCTTTTGTTGGCTCCTCCTTTTCTGTGCACACTTCAAATTTCAAAGTTCTATTCACAGTAGGTTTGCCAAACTTAGCAAATAAATACACGTTGTCTCTGGCAAGCCGAGCCAGCTCTCTTCTTCCTGTCTGTCTTCTCCTCGGGAAATCTTATCCATGGCTTTACTAGTTCCTCTGTAGACACATCTGACAAGCCCATGTCACCAACTGAGACTCATACTGAAAAGTCCAGTCACCTCCTGGATGTCTCCAAAGCACCTCAAACTAAATTTGCAGTCTGCCGCCTCAAAACCTGCCCCTCGTCCTCTGCTCCAATCCTCGCAGATAGTTGCCTTTGAGCATGGAGTGCAAAGCCCTCTCTCCTCTTTCTAAGCTCTTCCTTGCTTCTCTCAGAGAAGAGAAATACATGGGTCATATTTTTAAAATCTAATCAGGCCATATTTACTTAGGCGACATCACTATGCTTTAGAACAGGGAAATTTTTTTCTGTAAAGAGCCAGGTAGTGACTATTTCAGGCTTTGTGGGCTATACCTTCTCTGCCAAACTAAAAGTAGTCATGGACAATATGTACATGAATGGGGATGACTGTGTTCCAATAAAATTTTATGTTTGGATGTTAAAATTTGAAGTTTACATATTTTCACCTGTCATGAAATATTGTTTTTAAAAAAATTTTTTTCCTAAGGATTTAAAAATGTAAAAATCATTCTTCATTCAATTGTTAGGTTGTGGGTCATATGGAAACAAACAGTGGGACATATTTGGCCTGTGCATTGTAGTTTGCCTGGCTCTACTTTAAAAGGTCACTGTATTGGTGGGACTTTATTGCTTTTCTTCCTCCACGTGGCAACAGTAGTTCCTGGACCCAGGGCCTTCTCCGACTGAGCAGGTCTGATCATCCGTCTCTTATCTGCCTCTTCCTGCTCCGGGTCTAAAGCACGAAGGGCCAGCAATCAGCCTCTCTTGTACTCTCTCAGACTCTGGTTTTCTCTGTCCACATGATCAGTGTGGCAAGACCTGAAACTTGAGTTTGGGCTTTGAGGGAGGAAGGGGCAGTAAAATGGGGTAGACTCCTTTACCTATTGGCCTATTCTCTCATTTGCCTTTTGTGTGTGTACTTCTCTCCTGGGAACTTCATAGTGGGTGGCTATGGTTTAGGAAGGGATTCTGGTAGACCCCGATTATCTGGCTAAGTACTAAATAAGCACCTCAAATCTCAGTACTATTTATGACAAATAATATCAACATCATTCCAGTCACCCATCCCAGAAAATATAAATCATCTTTGACCATTTCCTGGTTCGTTATCCTCCTACCAAGCCAGTCTCCAATTGCTACAGGCACTACTGCTGTTTTGTATCTTACTATTGATGCCTCCTCCCCTCCATTCTCGCTGCCTTTGTAACATACATTCAAATAGGCATAAAATAATTTTTAAAATTGCAATGGGAGTAGGGGGAAATTGCATGGTGATGATATAATACCACAATTTACCAGAGATTTAAATTGGTGTAGAGCAATGGTAAATAAAAAGTAATTATTAGGAAAACAAGGAAATTATATAGGAACTTTCCTTTGTAATTATAAAGGAAAACAAGACGGTGGCTATGAACAAACTTGATGGTGGCCATGCTCTCCAGAGGGAGGGTGGCACCACGAAGTAACAGAGATGATTTGCTGTTTGCAGTTCTGCATGCTCTAGGGATGTATTAGAGATTGTCAAAGAGTTAGTAACAGAAGCACCTGCTAGAAACAGCTCTGCAGAGAGCAACGGAGAGACTCCCAGGATCTGAGAAGTCCTTTTCCCTCCCTTTCCTTTTCTCAGATTTTGGGTTTATGAATACACTCACCCACACAATTCGAGTAGTCTTCTTAGCCTTGATTAGAAGATTTAATATGTATGATGTATGTCCTCTGTTAATTAACTTCCTCTCTATGACCTTGTATTAAAATTGCTTACAAAGAACAGGGAAGACACAACCTTATTTCATATGACAAATATTCCCACATTTGTTGGGAGCAGAAGCACCATTCAAAGCAAGCTTCCTCTGAGGAGGTGGCCTCCAAAGCTTGTGGAAGGGGGTGCTCACCTGTGCACTGTGCCACTCTTGTCTCCTGCCTGGCTGCCCTTGTCACCAGTCTCTGCCACCTAATCCAGCCTCTGCAGAGCCATCTTTTAAAGCACACATCCGAGCAACCCAGTCTCTCCTCAGAAACCCACACTGGCAGATTTCCCCTGCTGTCTACAAATAGAATCAAACTCTTCAACAAGGTGTTCAGGTCCTTTTCTGTGATCTGCTTCCACCGCTTCCCAGCCTCATCCCTGCACTCTGTCTTGGTTCCCTAAAGGTTAAGGCAACTCTGGGGGCCAGGCACTGAATCTCTGCTGCAGACTGTTCAGATGGCTTCTCTATACCCAACAAACCATTACTGTTGTGTATCTGTGCTATAGCTGGGCTCCCTTTATTTGAAATGTTCTGGTCTCTATTCTCTGCTTATTAAAATCTTACTCAGCCTTCAAGGTCAAATCCTGTTTTCTCCAAGAAAATTTCTCAGATCCTCTCAGTCAGCCTCCCACCACACATTGTCACTGCCTTTGTAAGACACCTAGTTCGTTCTGAACTCTGTTACTTAGTCTGATCATACATTAGTTCATTCCATAAATATTTATGAACGACCTCCTAAGTGGCAGGCACCACATCAGGCACAGGAGATAAAATAGGGAACAAGATCAAAATCTAAACACTCTTCTTGACCACAGGGGCAAGGAGAATCACCACTCCTAGAGACCCTAACAGTAGTCATGGTGGGATGAATGAAGACATTCCTGGCAGCATGAATTAGGGAAGAATAGCAGTCAGTCTGGCCAGCTCACCTTGGTTTTCCTGAATGCAATTTGATGAGAAAACTGAATTGCTTAGAACAATAGAGGGAATTTTCAGAAGTGCCTTGACAAGAAGAGAACAGAAGAAAGAGACTCCTTAGAAAGTACATCTTTCTCTAAAGGGAAGAGGCTACACAGGAAAAATTGAAATATCCAACAGAAAATTGGCTTAAATCTTGCTGTAATGTATGGAATGAAATTAGATCATCCATGGGAAATATTCAGCACCATTCCTAAAACATGCTATAATCAATAAAATGTAGTTGTTATTATTATTTTACTCCTTCCTCTGAGGCTCCATGAAATCTTCATTAATATCAACATTACTTGTCAATCCTTTTAGAGTTGGATTTCTTTGGGGTGAAGGGAACATATTAGGGGGATGGGGCAAACTACTGAGTCTGATCTCATGGTGGGCTTTAGGGGCAAAATCAAAGACTGCTCAAAGAGGTCCGGTCACATTTGAGGAATGTACTATTTATTACGTGCTTACTTTGTGCCAAGAACTGGGCTAAGACCTTGACGTGCATTATTTCACTTAATTAGTAAAACAACCCTGTGATGCAGGTCCTACTATTATCCCTATTTTACAGATGAGAAAACTGAGGTACCAAGAAGACAAATAATTGAGTCAAAGTTACACAGTGAATACTGGGTAAAGCTGGTATCAGATCTCCACCTGTCTCCAAAGCTCACCCACTCTCCACTTACCATGGGCTCCCTGAGGGCAGGAGGAAATAGTGCTGAAGGAGGCATGGCCTAGAATATTATCTTCGTTTTATGGTAAGAGAATTGAGTCTCCGGAAAGTTGTGACATAGTCAGTACGTTTTGAAATCAGGACCACTGCACCTTTCTGACTCCTACTCAAGTGCTCTTTTTGTTATACAGTTGACTTTTATGTCAGAACAATTCCCGCGTCATGTGTGATTGCTGTTTCCGCGCCTGGGCTGATAGCACCACCAAGCCCCAGCTAGGATTAGAGTCTTCTTAGATTTATGGCCTTATTCTTTTCTGGTCTGGGTTATTCAAAGGTCAGTTGAACTAATGGATAAGGGCTGCTTTGCAGGCTATGTTCAATTTTAAGTGCATAATGCCTGCCAGACTTATTATTTTTAAAATGGAGCTCTGATTAGAGCAGGGATGCTATTTTAGAGATGATTCTGTGATTGGTTTTAGAGTGTAGATCAGATATGATTCAGAAAGGTAGTGTTGAAATTCATGACATGTGAAAAAAGGGACCTAAATTCTAAAATGAACTCCTGATAAGTACAAAAAGATTCTCTGAAATATTTCACCAAAGTCTTTTGAAGCCATTAAGTGCCCAACCAGGACTGAAAAACGTACTAATGGTTATTTTTACACAGCAATTGAATTATAGCATCAATCTCCACTTAACTTGAACCACATTGAAGCAGGTTATTTTAAAAATTAGATACAAGTGTTCTGGTTTAAAAGGTGTCTGGAGAGTAACCCCTGACACAAACTGCCTCCAACCTTCCAATGAAAGTCTATGAAGGAAGAGAAAATGTTACAGATGCATTTTTAAAAACTGCAATCTAGGACTGACAAACTACTGCTAGAATCTGGGGCAAATTAACAACAACTTCACTGCCAATGAAACTGGTCTGAGAATGCAGATTCTGTCTTATCCTTGCTCTGATATTAGAAACAGAGTAAGTCTGCTAGGCTAAAGACAGTAACAGAAATAATAGTAATTAACTCTTCTCAAGTACTGATTATGTGCAAGGCACTGCTCTGAACATTTTGCATGAATTAAGTCATTTAGCCCTTTTGCCAACCCTGTGAAGTAGAAACTATTAATTTCCCTATTTTACAGATGAGGAAACTGAGGCACAGAGAGATTAAGTATCTTGTTCAGGGTTATAAAGCTAATAAGTAATAGAGCCAAGATTAGAATTCATACACTTTATCCAGTTCCTCCTTCATTGTGTGCTTCCAGTTAAGGAGTACAAGGTCTTCCTATTAGAAATCTATGCAGCCATATGTCTACAATGTCCAGCAATTACAAAGTGTATTGTCATGAAATCTTAGTGCCAAATTGCAAAGCATCAGACCAGATAAAGAAAAAAAAAATGGCTACAAACATATAAAAAAACTGGTAGTTTTACAATAATGTGGGTGACTTCTGCAGATAAATTAAGACCAAAAGCCAAACCAAAACAAAACAAAAACCTGGGGTTACAGAGAATTCAAACTACACACACACACACACACACACACACACACACACACACACACACACACACACACACACACATATATACATATATATACACACATATATATATCTATATTATAATATGAAATATTTGTAAACAAAACCATACCTTCTATTAAAATCTTTGAGAATCATTTACAAAAACCAATTTAATACCATACCACAATGACAAGTTTAATAAATCTCAAATAGTAGAGATTTTATTGACTACATTCTCTTCCTAAAATGCAATAAATCTAGAAATCAAGAATAAGAGTTTAAGGATAAAGCCCTCAACCTCATGGAAATTAAAAACACTTCCTTAAAAAACTAACACTAAGAGAGGAAATCAAAGGTGCAATTATAAATTACTAAGAAAATTGCAGTGAGGATACAGTACATCACAACTCATGGGATGCTGTCAAAGCTATCCTCACAGGCGAATTAATAGCATAAAGTTATTTCATTATTTACAACAAAATAAAATAAACTTTCTTATTTGACTCGATAACTCAGAAAAAAAACAGCAAGGTAAATAAAAATGAGGCAGAAACAAACACAGTGGAATTGATATATGTGGTAGAGGCTATAGAATGATTTGTTTAATGCCCAATCCTAACCTCATTTTTCCTTATCTGTTTCTTCTACAGAAGCTGGAAAGTTAAATAATTAATTTCCTAGGATGCCTTGTAGTTAGAAGTGGTCAAGTAAAATAAATCTTATCATGGAGATATAAATGGAAGATGATTGAGGGGGCTTCTTCAGACACTCTGCTTTAATAATGAAAAAGGGATACAGACAGAGCTGGTTCTGTGAAGCCTCTTCCTCTTCCCCTTCCCTGACCATGTCTTCTGTCTTGAATGAACCCCTGATGTCTGACGTCATAATAGCCATCTTGTAGCCATGAAGCCACAAATATGCAGAGGAAAGCCAATGGGCTAGGGATTGCAGATCTTGTAGAAAACAGAATGAGTCTGGATTCTGATGGCACTTGAGTAGCTGGACAGTGCTAGCAAAGATCCACCTCTGAGCTCCTTACTATGTAAGAACAAGAAATGCCTATTTGTTTAAGCCACTGTTAGTTTCATTTTCAGATGCATGAAGCTAAATACACTTGTAATTGACATGGTTCTAATGTATATGAATCTGAAAATGAAAACAAATCTAAGTTTTAAAAAAAGTGAAAAAGCAAATAAATACAATTAAGATTTAGATCGGAGTATCGTAAACACAGAGAGAATTTTTAAATTTTAAGAGAAGGTCATGCTAATAAAATTGACAACCTCAAAATGGATCTTTTCTATAGAAAAAAATAAGTGAAAAAATATTATTGTCTGTTCAGGTTTTTTATTTCTTTGCAGTTATTACATTAGTCAGAAGTTGGTCAGGAAAACAAAGTATTCTGGGGATTATAGGTAGGGTATAATCTAGGACAGGAAATTATATGCTTTGAAAAACCTTTGGGAAAAACAAACAAACACACAAAAATCACTGGTAGTGTGGAGAAGCGTGGGTCAGGGAAGATGACTGACGTGCTCAGGTTCCTACAAGCTTTCAGGGAATCAAGAGTTGCCACTGTCTCCCCAGTCAGCAACTGCAAGAAACAAACCATTGGCAATGGTCACAGTTGCCTGCAGCCCCAAGGCAGATGTCCCTGGGAGGAAAGGCCCTGAGGCCCTTGCACTGTAGGTGTAGAAATAGTAACATATATTTCCCTTCTGCCTTATAAATCTCTCAGTGAGTACTTTTCATTAATGTTCTATAAATCAGAACCCTGCTGGTAAAGGACTGGGAGAAATGGAGTTCTCAGATTTCCAGCCCCTTACAATGCAGAGAGAGCACAGAAGGGGTGGGAAGAGAGCAATGGTGCTAGGTACCAGCTGACATCCTGGCACATTTATTTATTTTATTTTTGAATATTTTCTTTAGGAAAAAAATGAAAAGCCCATGGTGTGCGTGTGTATACACACAACCACACATACACACACGTATATATGTATATACACACATACATAAAATCAATGTGCGTATATGTATATACACACACATACATATTCACACACATAAAATCAGTCCATGAAATTTCCGTACTTTGTAATTGTACAACTCTCCCCTCCAAATATATTGTATTAAAATTCTAAAAGCAGAATTACATTCACATGGATTCAATGAAGATAATTTACTGAAGGGATTTGTAGAGGTGTGATCAAAGGTTTAGGAAATTCATGTATACTGAAATATTCAAGATTAGCAACAGTAGGAAGCCATTAGTATCCCAGGCCTGAAAGGGGCAAAAGTTGTGTGGTGGCGTTAAAGTACACTCACACATTTTTTGGTGCTCCTCCCTTGAAGAACTGGAGCTTAATTCTCCTCTGCTTAAGAGTGGGCTGGACTTAGTGACTCCCTTCAAATAACAAAATATGGTAGAATTGATAGTGTATGACTTCTGAGACTCAAAGACATGTGGCTCCCTTGTTCCTTCCTCTCTCTTGAGTTGCTCATTCTGGGAGAAGCCAGCAGCCATTTTGTAGACACTCAAGCAACACTGTGGAGAGGCCCACAGGGTAAGACCCTGAGGCCTCCTGCCAACAGCCATATGAAATGAAATCAGATCCTCCAATCCCAGGCAAGCCTTCAGATGACTGCATCCCCAGCTGACATCTTGACTGCAACTTCATGACAGACATTGAGCCAGAGCCACCCAGCTAAGTCATTCCTAGATTTCTGACTCTCCATAAATATTCATTGTTAAATTTGGGGATAATTTGTTACACTGCAATCGATAACTAATACATAGAAATAATAATGTTCCTAGAGACAGTGAAAATTTGAATTGTGGGGGAGGGGCTTTCAGGCAAGAACTGTAGACACAGAGGATGTGGCCATTGCCAGAACCATGGGGCCCAGGCTGGGAGGGAGAGGCAGAAGAAAGCCCCATGCACTCTCTCCTGCTGCCCTTCAACTTCCTGCCTGTGCATGCGCTGACCACGTCCAACAGACGCCAGAGGGCATATGAGCTCCAGTCTGTAATGATTAGCTGCCAAGGCACAGAACAGGGCTGGGCAGGTCAGAGAATGAATCTTTTGAAGCCAACAAAGAATAATCAGGACATCTTAGACCAATCTCATCTATATTACATGGTTGGACCTTATGCAGTTGTGGGAGCTGTTTAAACAGTTTTTACAGGGCCACTGCTACTGTGTCTCAGGCTGGAGTCTGAAGTCAACAAGGCAGGCAATGAATAAAGAAAAGACAGACGTGAACTGAGTGCAGCAAGAATTAGAACCTGCAAAGACAGCCCGGAACGTACATCAGGCTCTCACTGCCCCCAAGTCTCCGTGGACTGGGATTTGTGGGAGAAATGAGTACCTTCGTCATGGAGCTGAAATGTGTCCAACCCAGGGTCAGTGAAGCTGAAGGCACCGGCACAGCAGGACCTGGAGGAGCTACAGGCTCAGCTGCTGTCTCAGCCCAACCAGGCAAGCCAGCAGAGCAGTGACAGTACATGAGCAGCATTGGCACCTCATGCCCCACACCTACTTTGTGAGTGTAAAGAGAACATGGCTCTGGCTTCACATCCACCTTCCTAAACCCATGCAATGGCATCTTACGGCCCAGCTAACCCAGAACTATTACAGAAGGGAATTCTAGAAACATAGTCCCAGTTAAACTAAGTTGATGCAATACAAACCCACCACAGAATTGTAAAAGAACAAAACATAATGATAGCAAAATGAAATATTAAGAGAATAACCTACCACAGCTAACTTAGTTTTATTCCAAGAAAGCAAGGATAGTATCATGTAAAACAAATCTATCAATATAATGACATCAATTCAACAACCCCAATATGAAAAGCCTGATGATAATAATCTCCATAGATGACCAAAAGGTGTTCGTGTAAAATTCAATATTTATGCCTGATTTAGAAAAAAAAGAAATCCTCCTAGGAAAGTAGTAATAGGGAGATACTCCTTTTAATATATAACATCTCATATTGACAGCCTGTGTCATCTTTAATGTTGAAACACTGGAAACATTCCTATTAAAACCAGAAAGTGACAGAGATGCTGGATGTCTCTTATCTTGTAGCATTGTTCTGGAGATTCTGTCTGATGCAATAAGACACGAGGCGGAAATAAGAGGTCAAATTGTTGGAAATGAAGAGAAAAAAGTACTGTTATTTGCAGACAATATGATTATATATCTTTTGAAACAGCTAGAGAATCAGCTGAAAGCTCTTCACATTAATTCATAATAAGTAAAATGTACAAATCCAGTAGCTTTCCTCTATGTCAGCAATACCACTCAGATAATTTAATGGAATTCTATCACAGCAGAAACAAGAAAATTTTAAATACCCCATGACATTTGAAGAACACAGATAGTTTACTTTGTTGAATGTCTCTCAATTTGGATTTGTCTGATTTCCCTATGATTAGATTCAGGCAATGCATTTTTGCTTTAAGCATACTGAGGTAGAAAGAGCTTGGGCTTCAGACTCCAGACATCAGGATTTGAGTTGTTTTACTGTTTCTTATTAGCAGTGTGACCCTCAGCTGGTCATTTCCCCTCTGTGCTTTACTTTCCTCATCTTCCAAATGAAGGATTCCTACACTTTCATTTAGCTGTATTTGCCTATGATTCTTATACGATGTGTCAATTCCTTCCATGTTCAATATGCCCAGTTCCTCTGAGTCGCTGAAATGCCAACCAGCATCTGTGCCCTCTCAGTGTATCTGCAAACGTCATCACACAAATGTACCTTAATAAGTTCACATCAGAAGAGGATCGTATTTTATTTTGCCCTGAAGATCATAAGCATTGGGCAAATCTGGCTTTTCATTTCATTTCATCAAAAACTTTGTGTGCCTAACATGGCCCAATTCTTTGGTGTCAACCCTTCTCCCACTCTAATCCCTTTGAATGACTGTTGGCCCTACTGCAGCAAAGGGAACTTTATAAATACTTTATAAATAAATGCGCAGCTATTAGGCATTAGGCAAGAGGGAAAGTCACAGTACTCTGAGCGCAATAAACAATTTCTCAAATAAACACTTCCCAATGAGTTGGGAGAAATAGGTAGCAAGGAGAGTTCATGAACACAATTCCTCTCAAGGAAGCCATGACTTGAGCAACTGTTTACGGGAATATGCTTTTCAATTGACCCTCACACTAAACCCTAGTCCTCCCAGCAAGGGCTACAGCATTTTTAATAAGATGAGCTCTTTATAGAACAAAGTTTGATTAATTCTTGTGTCGCCTCATCTGAAGTTTGCTTTGGATAAGGCTTGCTAACCTTGACAAGTTTGTAGGCTTGCAGTAGCCTTTGTCAAACCAAGAGTTGGGAAGAGGGTAATAATATTTATTGAGCACCAACCATGGTATGGTTGAAGCCAATGATATCAATTAACCCACAACAATCTTGTGAGCTATCTTATCTTCATATTACCAAATGAGAAAAATGTCTCTAAGAGACTAAATGAGTTACCCTGGGTCACACTACTAGACAGATGTGCCTGACAAAATTGATAGTCTTTCTACTGCACCGTGGCTATCCAGATCTGGGGAATTCTGGGTAAGTTTCAGTCTCTCTTCATTGCTATAGAATCAATATATTGATTCTATAGCATTGAATAGATATATTTATTCATTCAACAAATATTTACCTTTGTGTCAGGAACTGTACTAGGCTCTGGGAATTCATCACTGAACAAAAAAGAAAAAATTGACTTTACTTATTGGAACTTACCATCCAGTGGGGAAGACAGATAATAAACAAAATAAAAAGTAGAATACCTAGTGTGTAAGCTGTGATAAGTGTCAAGGAAAATGGTAGGCTTCATCAACAGAGGAGATCAGTTTTGGGTGTGGTTAATTTTGAGATGTCTGTTAAATATTTGAATGAAGATGTCTGGAGTACTGTTGGAAATATGGGTCTGGAGTTCAAGGCAGAGGTGAATGGAAACACCTCGCTATAAAAAAAGAGTCAGCAGAGAAATCCTAGGATTTTCTCTCTATTTGTAGCTTCATAGCGCTCAGTCTTGCCCTGTCAGTTCCAGTGCAAAGACCTGGAGGTATGAGAAGCAATGAAAGTTGCTCAGTATGGCTGGAGTGTGGAATGTGAAGGGAAACAGAAAAGGAGGAAACTGCAGAATAACCAGAGAGGGGATCAAAGGGATCATAAGGAGCTTGGACTTTGTTCAGATGAGAATAGGAGGGCCATGCAGGGTCTGAAGGAGAAAAGGTGTGTGCTTCAGAGAAAAAACTCTGGCTGTGGTGAAGACTGAACTGGAGGGCAAGACTGGGGCAGAATCTGCAGCAGAAGCCAGATGGGAGAGACCGGTGGCCTTAACCAAGGCACTGGGAAAAGGAGAAAAGCGAGTGGGTTCCAGTTACATCTGGATATACAATCAACAGGGCTTGGTTATTGATCGGACGTGAAGAGGGGGAAGGGCAGGAATGGAGTTGGGGATGCCCAGGTTTCTGACTTGGACCCCTGAGTGGATGGCAGTGCCACTTACCACAGTGGAGGTGCAGGAAGAGAAGGCTATTTGGAAGGGCCAAACATAAGTTTGGTTTTTGCATATAACTGTGTTTGAGGTGACTGGAATATCCAGATAAACAGTTGAGTGTGTGGCTCTGAAACTCATGAGCAAAATCTGAACAGGACATATTTGGGATATACACATATGCGCATGCACACACACTCACACTCAAAGCAGATTGGGTCACCAGGGCTAGTGTAGAGCCTGCAAAGTGAAGAGGAAAGAACCCCAAGGAATTCGACGTTCTCCATATGCACCATCTAATTTATGCTTTTAACAACCCCATGAGTTAACTGTTATCTTTTCTGTTTTCTCCCGACTCGAATGATTAGACAACCATAGGCATTTCCCAGCTCCCAGCCTTGGGAGACTCATTTCTGTAACATCTGGAATCTTTTGTCAAAAAGGCTTACAGGTGGATTATACGTTTATTACACGAGAAACACCTGCTGCATGAAAGTGCATGAAGAAAGTGTAAGTACTGTCATGAAGCCTTTTTAAAAATGCTATTATGAAGTATCCTACACAGGTTAAAATGAGAAACCCCTCTATTTTCACAATTTTTGTGGTGAGGATATTTGGGTTGACACTGCAGTTTAGACTGAAGTCCAGAAAAGTTATCAATATGGTAAAAGTCAAGTTATAGGACCCCAGAGATCAGATCTCTGTATCTTCAAGTTATAGAGACCCCAGGACATGGAGGTTTTAGTACATGAAAATGGTCTTTTGGTCCACAAAGGTGACAAAAGTAATACATTTCCCACATGTTCCTTCCAGTAATATAATTGATTAGGGAGAAAAGGTGGTTAGACAAAGAATCACTCTATAAGGAGATATATCACAAAATACAAAATATTTTGCCATTACTTTAGTACCATTGTTGTAGGAGTTCATGAGAGGAAAGGAAAAATAGTTCTACAGAATCTTAAGAGAAGCTTTCCATGTGGGCTGACCCCAAATACATAAGACAGAATAGAGGCTTTTGAAAGAAACCTCTAAAAATAATAGATAAACATTTTTTTCTCTTGAAAATTGTTATACTGGATGGTTTTAAAACATTTTAAATCTCCCAGCAGAAATCCACTGATGTGCTGTAATTTTATTGCAGGATACACTGAAAATAACATTGTACCCAGTGACTGGGCATCGAAGTGAGAAAGATTATATGCTAGGGTGGTGCATGGAGCTCCTTCCACGGTCTGCACAGCTGAGTGCCCCAGAGAGCTTCAGGAGCAAGCTCTATGTTTCAGCACCATTGTGTAGTATTCATATACAGCTTAGCCATGGGATATGACTTTTACATTTATATAAAGGAGAAAAGAAAGTCATTTTCCAAGTTTGTTTCCACAGCAACAATGTCCCATATTTTCTTCTTCTGTCTAAACATGAACAAGCTCCCACTAGAGGAAGTGGAATATAATCCTTGCAAAATACCAATTAAGACCAACTATGAGTATGAAAGTGTCAGTGATCACATTCCCTCAACAAGCACTGATTCCAAGCCTATCCTAGACTGGGAACTGTGCTAGGCCCTGGAGACACAGGGAGGAAGAAGACCCAAGGCCTGCCCTGTTGGTCTTCATATGCAGTGAGAACAGCCAAGCAGTGGTGAGAACAGCCAAGCAAAAGGATGATGTAATGCAGTTTGGTAAGTGCTATAATGGAGGTGCATTTGGAGTACTAGGAGTGCTGTGGGTTGATTGAATTGTGTCCCCCAAAGTCCATCTTAGAAGCTTAATTCTCACTGTAACTGTTGAGGGTGGGAAATCTATTATGGTAATTGAAAGATGGGGTTTGAAGAGGTGATTGAACCATCAGACCATACCACAGTGAACGGATTAATAATGATGGTCAGGGCGTGGTTCGAAGGGCTTCAAAAGGAGAGTGAATGAAGAGGTTAGTTTCTTCTCTCTGCTCCACCATTTTTACATTGTGATACTCTGCCATCACTATCGCCACCACCAAGGCTCTCACCAGATGTGTTCCCTGGATTTTGGGCTCCCCAGCCTTTGAAACTGTAAGCAATAAATTTCATTTTCATTGTAAATCACCCAGTTTTAGGTATTTTGTTATAAGCAACAGAAACAGATTAATACAAGGAGAGAGCAATTAATAGCCCCAAGCAGTCATGGATATTTGACTTTGATCTTAAATAATTGATGAACTTTTGCCAGAGAGAGAAAGAGAGAGTGAGAGAGAAAGAGAGGAGAGTGAGAGAGAGAGAGATAAAGAGAGAGAGAGAGAGAGAACAATTGAGGCAAAGAGAACGGTATGTTCAAAAACATACAAAGGGAGATATGAAAGAGCAATGTAATTGAGAAAAGACAGGGTGGAGACCATAATATACGGCTGTGAAAGTAGGCTGGAGCTGTTTGGGAAGGACCATATATGTCTATCTAAAGTGTAAGGATTTGATTTTATAGGTGATGAGGAGCCACCAAACTACAAATGTAGAGGCGTAATCAGCTTCATGCTATTAGAATATTCACATGAGCTGCAGAATAGGCAATGTGAAGAACAGGAAGAATTGGAGGAATGGAGGCAGGGCGACCCAGCTAAGATCTCATAGTTGATCTGAAGATTTGAGAGCTTGCTGACATGTAAAAACCTGTGTATATGCTTTGGCTCCTAACAGATTACTCAGCAAAAGTCAATTTGATTTCTTTCAGCTTCTCTCCCTTCCCCTTCCAATCTTGCTTAACCCCAGAGTGGGAAGCTGAGCTGGAGCTAATTCTTTAGTGGGATTTTGCAGACAGGAATTTAGACATGAAGAGAAAAATAGCTAGCCCAAAGTCACCACACTCTGCCACTTTTAACAACTTTTGTGGGGGATTTGTTGAAAGGATTAAGTGAAAGGATGTATGTCTCCCACTGAGATGACAATACAGTTCACCCTTTGATTGGTCCCATTGTCTGGCCATCTGGTCTGTGATCTTCCCATCTTTCACAGTCCCACATCAGCCCTGCAGTTCTGCACCTCCCTTCATCCTGAGATTAGAATCGCTCCCTGCAGTCTTTGGTGTGCTCTAATCCTCTTCTGCTTCCAGGCCCCAACACATACTCTTCATGCATTCTCATGAAAGACCCCACCCAATGACCCTCTGCGAAATGGCTGAACCTCTTCACGCAGTCCTTGGTTCTCTTTCCCCATTAAGTTCCCCAAGTGAGATGCCACAGAGCCCCTCCTGACAGGGATCTTGCTTCTTACAGACATTAATCAATGTCGTTGAGATGCCCCTCCACCTAAAACTGCCCCTTGCAAGTTCTGAGCCTCTTGACCCAGCAGGATCCAGTCCATTAGCTGGCCAGTGACCAGTTCCATTCTCTTTCTCTCACCTGAACTGGAACTCAGAGACTCAGAGAGTGAGTTAGTCTGTCTGAGATGCTGGAACGTGCAAGTCAAAGGGAGCAGGAAGGAGCTTGGACTCTGCTCATGAACCCACTGGGGCTGGACTACAGAGGAAAGAGTTAAGGGACTGTGCAGCCCCTTAACCTTGGTTCCTGACTTTAATTGATAGTGGCCTTCTGGCTACACTTTGCACTTCTGGGATCTGAGAGCTATCCCATATATGCTTCCAATGAGCTCTCCTTTTGGTGTTGTGTTATCTTGAGTAGGTTTCTGTTTCTTTGATCAATCATTTCCTGACTCTGCTATATTGTAAACCCCATGAGAGCCAAATAAAAAGAATATTGATGGGGGAGGGGGCAATCAAATTCATACTGAGACTTAGCATTGAAATTAGGTTTCTTTGCTCATAGCTTATAATGCTGCTGTAAAACAGGCTGCTTCTGTTGCCTCTTATTTTTTTCTTTTTTTATCCTCCAAGTAGTCCATGACAAAGGGCTCTAAAAACCAATCTCCACTTAAAATTGTCTTAAAAGATTTAGCCAGCCTTAGTCTAATGATTTTGGCTCAGTATGAGAACTAATTGTAATGACCAACTATTTAAGTCCTAAGAATCATAGTATCTGGGAACATGCATGTAGAGTAGGGGCCACCAATAAATTTTAAGACTGAGATACAGCACCTGTCTGGCTACTGCTAAGCTACAGCTAAGGCCTGGAATCCTCACAGCACCAATTGTCTAGCTCTTAATCCTGTTAGTAATGCCAATTGTAAAGCTAGGCGACCATGCTAGTTGTCATGGCTCTTTTACCTGCTGGTAATCCTGCACCGACTGGGCCAATGGTTGAGCTAGCGCTGGGTCTGGATCTCCCAGACACCTCAAGCCCATTCACAGACTGGGTCACCAGACCCCTCCATGCTAGGCTAGGTCACCAGACCCCTTCACGCAGGTCTATAAGCTAGGCAACCAGCCACACAGTCCTTGGAAGCTGCAGGTCTGGAAAAACATGGCCACGCAGGGCGGGTGCCCAAGTCAGTAAAACACCAGTCAAAGCAGCACCGCTGTGCAGGCGCACTTACTCCACCCACACACACAATGTTTACCAAACAACCCTGAGCCAGCTCCAAGGCAAGGGGAGGCTGACCAAATTGTTCGGTTTTCCCAACAGCATCTGTTTGTAATCATCATAGGTTTGAATGCACGCGCGCGCGCGCACACACACACACACACACACACACACACCCACACCCCAGGTTTCCATACACAAAAGACAGCACCTCACTTTTGAAAATATGTCCTTTTTGATTTTGACAGTGAGCTATGCCAGGTGGTCCATTTGAATGACCATTAATCAGTGTAATGGAGTGTCAAAGCAGGCAGGAATCATTAGGAAGGTATTGTCTCTGGAAGGATTTGTACTTTCCTAAATGTATTTTTAATCTAAAGAGACTCATGAGGCTCCACAGTGACATATGTGTCCTATTTACTTCCACAGAGCCAGGGTGGTTGGGCACAGATGCACTGATGAAGGATGACCTAAATCAGGTCGGAGGGGACTGCACTTGCAAGGTCAAGGATGACTGACTGTGAGAAAGGGCAGCATGAGGACAGCACAAGGACACCATCTCATCCAAGGGGATGAAGACCCTAAATGTCTCCACATCTCTGGGGACCAGTGTCACCAGGGGACAGTCCTATCCTGGGAAGGCTGGCCAGGCCCTGGCAGTAGGACGGGTCTTCATCCTCACCAAGGACAGCCTTCCTATCAAAGAAAAATACCCAAATACCCAATATTAAAGGGACATGGCTTAGCTTGTCACCCTCAGATCTCTGAACATTGCGATTAAACTGTAAAACTGTCATAAAAGGAAGCATGAAGATTAATAGATAATATTCTTTAGCACTTTAATTTTGTAGAATTCAAAATGTAAGAAAATGAGTTTTCTGGCCTCTCACCAAAGAAGATATAAATAAATAGTGATCGAGGTTCTAATTTCCTGAGAATTTTAATAAAGAGAAATATTTATGGTTTAAAATTACCTCCAAAATTATGCAGTGAAGAACAGATAGTTTATGACTCTGGAGAACAAAAAGAAACTTGCAAATACTTGATGCTGGCAGATCAATTAAGTGGTAATACATGCTACATTATAATTTTAATCACCATGAAATTAAAATATGGTAATGAGTGTTAACAGGACTTTATCCTTTCAAAATATGATTTAATTTAAGGAACTTTTCTTGACTACTTCCTTATTTCCTTGGTTATTTTTCTTACCCTGCACGCTGCTTTAGATTATACACTTTCCAATGCATATTATTCAAGACAGCCAACAATTAAATGAGTTCTTCTTCCGTTATCAATTAAGGATCTTTGTAGGCTATTCTTACTCATTTTAATCTTGTTCTTTCTGCCTCCCTGCATAAAATATGCAGAGAATTAGAATAACACTTTTTTTTTTTTTAACAAAAAGGGCTCTTTTTGGTTTTCAAATTATTTTTCCAGTGACACAAAAGGCAACCCAAGTGTCAGCTTGCTGTCTTCCAGGGTTACCTCCTTTAGCATGTTTGGGGGAAGGGGCGGAGCTTGTTCTTGGCATCTGTGTGGCAGCTCCTGGACTTGGCACTGCCCTTCCCACCTCTCCCGTCCCTGCTCCAGGCGTCTTCCCTCCTCCCTGCGACACCACCGCCCCACACTCACCTCCGCACATGGATCCTGTTGCAAAGACCAGATCTCTCTTTGCTGCTCAAACCTCCCATTCCCAGTACCTCACTTTCAAAGCTGCATGCTGGGATGTCTAAACATTATCTCTAAAAGAGAAAATTTGTCTAATAGTGCACCAGAAACGATTCAGATGGCCTAAGGGAAAAGAACAACAACAAAAGCTAAGCCCTTCTGAGTTTTTCCCTGACCCGGATGCATGCTGTCCTTTCCCTCGCCACCAGTTCTCTGATTCTGCAACACCACCTGGGTGTCCTACACTTCAACTCTGAGGGTAATTCCCCGGAGTTAGCACAGTCCCCACAGGTTAAGGGCTCAGTCCCACAAGACTGCTCCCACCGCAGAGGCCAGTCCCAAGTCCCAGGTTTCCACCTATACTTCTGACCAACCACTATAAATTGGGGAGTTCCCACATCCCCCTCTTCAGATTTGCTAATTTGCTAGAACAACTCACAGAACTCAGGAAAGCACTTTTTAACATTACTGCTTTATTATAAAGGACACAACTCAGGAACAGCCAAATGGAAGAGATGCATAGGGCCAGGTGTGGGGGAGGACACAGAGCTTCACACCCTTCCCACACTCCCAGCACCTCTGTGTTCAGCTACCGGGGAGCTCTCTGAGCCTGACTGTTCAAGAGTTTTTATAACCCAATCTTCAGCCCCCTCTTCTTTCATGGTGGGGCGGGGGGTATGAGGATGGGAGAAACTGAGGGCTCCCGCCCTCTAATCATATGTTTGGTTCTTTGAGCTTTCTGGTGACCAGCCCCATCCTGAAACTGTCCAGGAAGCCCAACCTGAGTCACCTCATTAGTATAGACTCAGGTGTGTTCTTATTAATATGGACTCCAGTGTGTGTGTTAACAAAAGACGCATCTATCACTCAGGAAATCCCAAGGGTTTTAGGAGCCCTGTGCCAGGAGCTGGAGTCAAAGACCAAACACATTTTTTTATTATGCCATGCCTTCCCAGAGGATCCCATCATGTCTCACCCAAGGTTGACTCCTCTCATCTTGAGGTCAGCATTCTCTCTGTCCCTCCAGATCAATGCTCCTCTTCTTCGATTTCCTACATGGAAAACTGTAGCCCTCCCCCACGATGTGGGAAACCTCAGCCTCTCTCCATAGCTGTTGGTCTAACTCTAGAATCCATTCCTTGCACCCAACCAGGCAATCCCAGGATCACAATAACCCCATTTCCCAAATGTATTTTTAAGAGAATGATTAGCCCTGCCAAAAACACCCTGGGAGTGGGGAGAGGGTGTCTTGAGAGTGGGGTGCTAAAGCAAGACAGTCTTGGTAGGTTTTGCACTGAAACCAACATTTCTTGACCTTGTGTTAAACAATGCTGGGACCGGACACGCTTTCCTGTGTCTGTGATAAACAATCCTGAGACCAAGCAAAAATAACTTAGGTCCTTGGTCCAAGAAATACCAACTCCTACAAGATGAGGCTCTGAATCAACAAAACAGTTAAATTGCCAAAACTAAGAGCATGCTCATTAAAACTCATTTCAAAATCCTAACCTCACTGCACTCACCAATCATGTAAAGTGTTATGCCATAAACTCTACCCAATCCTAACTAGTTCCTTGCCTTGCAACCTTTGCCTCAAAATCACCCACTCTAGTCCCTTGTTAGGTCCTTCGATGGTTGCCTGTCAGCTATAGGATAAAGTAAAACCTTTTATAAATTAATCCCAGTTTATCTATCCAGATTCATCTCCATCACTCCCAACTTTGCACTTTATTCCACAATTCTGAAGAATTTGTAATCACCCCCAAGATACACATACACACCAAGATGTTTCACATCTTCATGTCTTCATTCATTTCTGTGATTGTTTAAAATACCCTCCTCCTCTCCCTCTGTTGCCTTGGATAACTCCTATCAATGTTTACGAGTCCATGTCCACTTCAGGTGCCCTTCCTTCCTCTTTTCTCTAGAGCACCTTGTGCATATGTCAGACTCTCCCACTTACAACGCTGCATTGGAAGGGTTAGTTCTCATGTCCTGCCCTCTCAGCAGAGCTCTGAGAACAGAACTGTCTTACTCTGCAGCTCCTGGTACTCAACAGTTCTAGTCACCTGGGGATGCACAGCTGGTATGTGTTGAACTGAACTGAACTGGATTTTGCCATCATAGTTGTGGTGAATATTTTTCTCAGTTTATTGTTTGCCTTTTATTTGGGTTGTGTGCATTTTTGACATAATTTTAATTTTTACAAAGTGGAACCTATTGATCTTTGTGTGATTTCTCCTATTGATTTTGAGCTTAAAAAGTGAAGGACTGGTTTTTGAGACTCTTCATGACTAAGCTAAGAAATTCTGCAACCTCATCCTTCTCATTGAGAATAGGAAAACAGCATAGGGCAGGAGAACAAAGGAGACGCTTTACTCATCCACTCCCAGAAATCCATGCTCTTTCCTTTTCTTCTTGTTGGGGAATGGTACATGAGTCAAAGGCACAACTTAATGTTTTGTACCTTAGCGGTTATAATTTTCATCAATACATGAAGCAGCTATCTTAAAGTTAAGCAACTCCATTTGTCTAAGACAGAATGTTTCTAAGTTCTTTCAGATGAAAGAAAAACATTTCCTGTTTTACTCTTTTCTTACTTTATTTTCTAAAAAAGGATAATATACCACAGCAATTTTCTCAGCAGGCTCTGCCTGACCAGCTCTGTTCTTTGCCCTTGTGGTCTCCATATGGAATGTCGGCCAACCCTTCCAGGGCCAGCTCTCATTAAGCCCCTTCTCTGATGAGCTCCTCCTCTTTCTAAGCCCCTCCCTCCACCCTGCACCCACAGATACATGCTTGTAAATTATGCTTCTAAAATGTTAGCAACATGAGGGCATGACTGATGTCTTTTTCATTTGCTCATTTTCTGTTCAAACATTAAATGAGGATAACGGGTTCTCTGCTAAGCACAGGAGAAACAGTAGTGAATAACACAGGCTTGAGCCCTGTCCTCGGGGAACTTATATCCTAGAGAGAGAGAGACAGCTGTCCATCTAATAACTACCTACACATTTGATTATAAGCTTGGAAGGTGCCACAAAGGAAAAGTGTAGGAGAATAAGAGAATACATAAAAGAGGAGTGAGGGAAGGGGAAGTCAGGAAAAGCTTCTCCAGGAAGTGATATTTTAAATTGATATTTGAAGGTTGAGCAGGTGTTAGCTATGTAGTGCAGAGCAGGGGGAGGGGAGGGTACTCCAGGCAGGGGAATAGCACATGCAAAGTCCCTGAGTCACATCGCCATGTGGCTGGCCAAGGACACCTCCTTGCATACAGAAGGTACTCAGCATACATGCACGAAGCAAAGGAAGAATACTTATTCAACAAATAAAATGATATTATTTTGTGTAATAATATTTCTTTTCAGTATTCTTGCATGTTCGGCTCAAAGTAAAAGCATCAAGAATAAAATTAAGAACTGTCAATGTACTGGAGAGGCAGAATATGATAATGATGAAGAACATGGCTCTGGAGTCAACTCCATCACTTATAGTAGGTGTGCAATCCTGGGCAAGTTGCTTAACTTCTCTGTGCCTTATTTTCTTCATCTGCAAAATAGAATACTACTAATAATAAAGCAGCACCTACCTCATAGGGTAGTTGCAGGGATCAGTGAGATAAAACATGGGAGGACCTGAGAGCATTCATTAAAAATATACTCTGATCATCTAGCAAAACCAACAAATCCTCTGTAAATCTTCTCAATATCCCTATCTAAGTAAATATTTATTGGGGTTTGAATTAATAGTACTAACAGTTATCAAGAAAAGGGAAGTGTAATTTTTCTTTTTTTGCTTTCTACCTAAGGAATTTCCCTTGTGAGTATGTCTATATATAGCGTTGCTGGTGAAAAGTAGAGCAGAGAACAAGACTTCCAAATGACAGAATTATATTTCCGTTTCAGTCATAATTACATACCTTCGCAGCATCTACCATGAACTCCAAGCATCATTTCTCCTCTGTTTTCACTTTTAAATACTTATTGGTTTTGGAATCCTTCTGGCAATCTTCTTTACCTTTTCAAACTGGGACAATTTAATTAGAATCCTGACTGCCCTTCCTTACACTAGCAATTGCTTAAGTTTTTGATAAACATTATTAAAACAAAGGATATGTTGAATATGCCAGAATATCAACCTATTTGTTTCTGAGACAAGATTATGGGCGGTCAAGTGACTTGGAAATCGTTAATGGACTTACATTTAGACTCTTCTAGCCTTGACTTTCAGCTTTGGAACCTGCATTTAATTTTGAGAAAGAGCAGACTTCATCTTATACCTTTAATTTCTGCATTGGGTTGACCAACCTACCAGCCTTTCATTCCACCCAATGGAGCTAGACAAGAAGCAAAATTAAAAAGAAGCACTTGGGGGGCAGCTGGGCTGGAATGGAAGAATAACCATTAATTAATGATTGATTCATCCCCCTTGGTCTGCCTTGGTGAAGATGTATCCTGTGCAGGTAGCTGGTCAAGGCTACCTGCACCCATGTAGGGGCAGAATGGGAAGTCTGGCGTGATTGCCAGATTTACCAGTGTTGAGCTTTTGATTTGGAGACATCACTTTCTTGACTTGTTTTTTGTAACTTTATTGAGATATAACTTACATATAGTACAATTCATTTACTTAGAGTGTACAATTCAGTGGGTTTCATATTTTCACAGAACTGTGTGACCAATGCCACAATCTGAGAACATTTTTATCACCCCAGAGAAACCCTATACCCTTTAGTTATCACCCCTTCAACACCCTCATCCATTTAGCCCTAAGTAACAAATAATCTATTTTCTGTCTCTATAGATTTGCCTATTCTGGGCATTTCATATAAATGGAATCTTAGAATATGTGGTCTTCTGTGACTGGCTCTTTCACTAAGCATAATGTTTTCAAGGTTCATCTGTGTTGTAGCATTTGTCAGTACTTCATTCCTTTTCATGGCCGAGTAACAATTCATTGCATGGCTATACCACATTTTCTTTATCCATTCATCAGTTGGTAGACATTTAGGTTGTTTTCATCTTTTGGCTATTATGAATAATGCTGCTATAAGCAATCACATACAAGTTTTTGTGCAGATATATGTTTTCATTTTTCTTGGGTATATATATATATATTATATATATATACATTTAAGAATGGAATCGTTGGGTCAAATTTTCTTGATGTTTTAACTTAAAAAACCTTTCACCAAATTAAAATAAATGACATCATTTAGTAAATAATAAAGCACTTAGAAAAATAAGGTTTGATTATAGCTGTCTTGTAGGATATTTAATCTCCTAGTTTATTCCAGTAATGCTGAATTAGTTTCTTTTATGTATTTTGCCCTGTGCTCTATGTATCGGGAGCACAGATTCAAAGAAGATGAAGACGTGTTCCCTAACCTGGAGGGACTTGCGGTTTATAAAAATAACTGGCATGTATTGAATCCTTACTCTGTGCTAGCATGATATTGAATGTTTTATGTATACTAATTCCTACTACTACTGATACCCTATGAGGTAGGTGCTATTATTATCCTCATTTTACAGAGAACTTAAGTTTTGTGCCCAAGGTCATGCAGCTGCTAAGTGGCAGAGAACCACCACACTCAATCCCTCTCCCAGGCTGCTTCACTAGCAACAGTATCATACACAAGAGTTGAGCGTGTCATCTGAAGTTAGATATCCTGGGTTTGAATATACTGCCGCCCCCACTTACCACGTGACCTTGGGCGAATGAATCACACTTCCTACGCCTCAAATGCCTAATCTGTAAAGAGGGGCTAATCCAAGTACCTACTTCATAAGGTTGCTATAAGGATTAAATGAAATAAACATAAATCAGGTGCATGATGTATAGTTACTGCTGCTCAATAAATACTAGCCCCTGTTATTATCCATAATAAACTCTATAAACAAAACATTACAAGGGCATGTGATACATTTTAACAGCTGACAAATGTTGCAATTTGTCTCTGCTGGGAAGAAAAAGAAAATCAGGCTAAACTGCAGAAACACTAAACCTGTTTGTCTCCAACCACTGACATTAACAACTGAAGTCTTAAAAGCTGGCTGCTGCTTATCGCTTCTTCTTCCATCTCCAGTGCTGCTGGAAAGCCTAGTGCAGGGTGGTAATTTGTATGCACTGTCTCTTGTCTCATCACAAAGGGGGCCCATCCAGTCTTGTCTTTGGGTGGGTTTGGAATCTGACACCCTGTAAATGGGGCTGGCAGCAAAGGAATTAACCCAGGCACCCATAGAAGTGTCAGCCAGGCAGGATCCGTCCCTTTGCAGGTTCCTGCAAGGAGGAGGGGGAAAGGCAATATGATCGTTCAAGAGAAGGTCTCATAGAGATGTGTGATGCATTTAAACATAAATGCATTCTGTCCTCAATAACTTGGGGCAGTTGGTGTAGCATCAGTGTCAGCCTGACATGGGATTGAAGGGGCCTAGGGTGCAATGTGACTTGTCACACTAAGTACGCTTGTCTCCCGCAGCAACGGGTTACTCGGCAGCGGGAGACAGCAGGGCTGGGAAAAGCATTCAGGGGAAGGGTCAACAGGGAGCCTTTCTTTGTATATTTATCCGCCCTGGATTTGGCTGATGGCTTCAGAATGTGTTAAGCGGTCATCAGCATTCTCAGCTGTTCTTGGGGATGCAGTTGCTCTGGAGGGAAGACAGGCCAGAGTTGGCTTCCTGGTGCTTATTACAGGAAAGTCAGACATCTAGGGAACCAGGCCGTGGAGAAGGCCAAATCCAAAATAAATTTGAGTTTATGGATATGTGGACTGAAATTAGGGCTTTTGAGGCAGAATTAATTTTATGAAGGTTTACCGAGAGCCAAATGTGAGGATTAACCCAGGAAACACAAATCAACAAAGTTGGAGAGAGCTCTGAAGTCTATTACAAGCTGAAACGTTTATGGGAAAGTTTGGCAGAGGGAGGGGGACTCCCCATACCAGAGCTGTCTTGTTTTCATTGGTGAGTAAAATACAGAAGTTACAATCATTGGTTACAGATTACAGCACATGAGCAAAAAAATGTCCACGTGCTGGAGAAAATGTCTGTGTGTAAGATGATGTTTCAGCTAATCTTAAAGATAACTTTGAACTTACATAATTCTTTAAGAATATAATGTCTCACCCAAGTCATGAGGCCCCACTTCAAGGCAACTGATATTTTTGAAGAGAACTGCTTGTATAGCTGAGTCAGCCACGGGTCATCGGGAGACATACATACAAACACACACCACAGTGACTCTCCCTAAGGATTCTCTCAAACTCACATAGTCGATGCTTAATAAATATTTATTCCCTCTCTCCCTACTGTCCCCACAGAACTTCACTCAGAGATCTAAATGTATTATAACTACTTGCTTACATCTGTTTTTCCCCTTGACTTCTGGATTTTGGGGGAACAGGAGTCATGTGTTATTCTCTTAGTATTAGAAGGCCTAGCCCAAAATCTGGACAATGGTACACAGTGAAAAAATGTGATCGAATAGAATTTTAGGGGTGTATACAGTCTTTTGGCCTGAGATTCTATTTAATTTAATTATCACACCAAGCCTGTGCAGTCGGTTTTATTATTTCTACCTTAACAGGTAAGGAAACTGAGGTTTAGAATGGTAAAGCAACCTGCCCAGGTCATGAACTTTGTGGAGCTGGAATTAAATTACAGGTGGAACATTCGATGGGTGATTAAGACTCACATAAAAATCAATCAACCTATTATCACATTAAGACACTAACTACTATGACTGAAAGAAAATGCCTGAAGCTTCCAAGAAGTTCAATATCATAAAAGAGCTTACGTTAATTGCCTTCGGGCCCATGGCACTGAGCTAAGTGCTGTAAAAGGTAATCTACACAGATGGCATGGCTCTCTGGTGGATTTTTTAAAATAAAATCCTATATGTAAAGTATAATTATGTATAAGTGGAGGATTAGCACCACAGTGAACTTGAACTGGTCTGAATGTGGACCAGATGGATGAGAGCACTCTGAGAGAAAGGACTGGGTCTTTTTTGCATTGTCCCAGGGTCCTGCATAAAGCTGGTGCCCAATAAGTGTGGCTGAGAGGATAATGTATAAAGGTACAAAGGTTATATAACCATTGGATCTGAATACAAAATGTCAGTCAATGGCACTAGAGTCAAAATGAAAGTGTCCTTCCTAGCTGGTTCCCCACCTGTGCATCAGGCCTCCTCTGCAGGACTTCTAGGGTCTTTGCTTCATTGGCCTTGAGACGAAAGCTATGGGAAAGTCATCTTAACTGGCATATCCTCGGCATTAGTATTCCAGCTCTGGCAATAGATATGGGATATATGGTCCAGGCTGTATTGTGTGACCTCCAGGAGTAGAAGGGTAAAGGAATAGTTCACTACAGCATTAAGACCTTCTCTTCCCCTCTGCTCTGGAAGCTGACTGGAGGTGCAGAGAAGGCACTGGACAGGTGAGAAGAAGATAGGGATGGAGGCAGGAGCTCTGTTAGCAGAAGCCTAGAGGACACCTCAGAGTCCCAGAAGCAGCAATGCAGGGTTGATGCTGAGCCCCAGAACATGGGGCTACAGCTGGTCCAACTGCTGCTGCAGGTGACATTGGTTGTGGGTACAGGATGGGAAGAGAGTGTGCTGGAGGGGAGCCTGGGGCCTGGGCCTTGCAGAGGAAGACTGGTGCAGAGGTGGGAAGGTGGGCTAGAAAGAGCATGTACATTCAACAAAGGCTTACCATGTGCTTAGGGCTGGAGCCTGGGGAGAGTGTGCTGGGGGATATGGGAGTGTTCTATGGGAATGTAAATAAGAATGAGCTCCAGGATTTCGCAGTCTAGAGAGGAAGATGGACACAGACATAGCCAATAGTAATTCCATGTGACAGGTGGTAAGAATAACAGTGCAATTGTGTATTACAATAAGAAAGGGAAGATGAAGAAGTCGGTTATGAAAGCTAGTACACATCAATAGTCAGAGAGTTTTGGACACAAATCCTAACCCCATCACTTACAAGGTGTGCAACCTAACACTAGTCATGTAGTCTTATGTAAGCTTCAGTTGTCCCATCTATAAAATGGGTATAACACCCACCTCATAAGGGTTTGTAAATAAAAAATGGTATTAATTTAGGCAAAAATGTTCACATGAGAAAACCCAAGTTCATATGGAAGCGGACCATGTACAGCCCTTTTGGCAAGGAATTTGCCACAAAAGGGCAATTCCATTTAATAGTCATTTACTCATTGAACACACAGCCATAGAGCTGTTTGAGAACTTAGCATAACACCAAGATGGAAATTACTTTTTTCTCATGGAAGTTCCACTTAAGGGGTTGCATGTTACTATTTACTATTCCCCCAAGTGTCTGTCAGTCTGATCTCTCTCCCCTGTGGCTAGCTGGGAGGGGCAGCTCTGCTACACAGTTGCTTTCATTCCTGTAACCCCCAGGATACTGTGGGGTTACATACTGTTGGGTTACACAGAGGGGACCCAGGTGGAGCTCATGGCTCATCGGTTTTCAAGAACTCAGTAAAAGGTGGTCCTTTCCTGATGTGGGCAGGAAACTCCACTTCCTTATTAACAGGTACCTCCCAGCTCGCCAAGGTTGAACAGCCTGGCTCTCAACACGATTCACATTCTCCATCTCTCCTCTTGATGACCTGGCTGCCCCATCACTCTGGCCCCAGGGGATACTGGTTTCTCTTTAACAGTCTTACTTCCTTCTAAGTGCTGCTTCTGGAAGAAGGGCCCCACAGCACTCTGCCAATGATTCAATGCCAAAGATTTTCTTTATCACCCCAACCCAGATACCACCCCCTTCCCAGCAGCCCGGAGGGCCCGAACGAATGAATCCATGGTCATGACCTTTCCCTATAGTCTCCCCAGACCTGGTCACCTCCACTCTTGATACCCCCCAGGCCTTGGCCAGTTTTTAAAATCTTAGTACTATTAGCTGTGCCTGGGGCCAGGACAGGGGAGGGGAGAGGGGTCAGGGAGCACAGGCGTGAAGCATTCTCCTGCACCCTTGATTGCCTGGTATCGATTTTCTCCCATCCCTCTCTTTTTCATTGCCCCATAAAGAAGCCAAAGTAGTAAAGCTGTCAGGACATTTTCTAAAAGAAAGATGTGCTGAATGGAAGTGTTGTTAGTGGCTCTTAAACAAAGAGGGACAGGATGGCTCTGTGGGAGGCTCTTGTGTTGCTGTGGGCTGTGAGTGGAGGATGGGGTTTGGAGAGAGATCCGCACTGTCAAGGGTGTGGTTGCAAATGTTCCTAGAAATGAGGGGAACACAGTGGCTGATCCTCCCGCGTAAGAAGGACAACTCACAGTGGAGCTGCTGTGCGGTTTCAGTTTCCCAAATGAGGCTGAACACAAACACTAGGGAGTCCCACAGATCAGTGCAACTTGGTTTCTGTGCCTACTTAACGTTGCATCTCCAGCCCAGAAAAGAGAGGACAGAAGAGCTGAAAGTAACTTACAGAATCTGTGCATCATGAGAAACAGCGTGGGTTGCAGGATGTTGCAAAGGTGTTGCATGTGCTATAACAATGTCAGATCAAGATCCATCTCTGTCATTTACTAGTTTTGTGGCATCAGGCAAGATACATAAGCTTTCTGAGCTTCAGTTCCCCCATCCTTCAAAATCCTTAATACCTACTTGCAGGGATACTATAAATATAAGCGTACTTCAAAAGTTTGTGGGAAATGGAATTTAAAAGTAATACAAATCTTTCCACGAACTTTTTGAAGTCCCCTTGTATAAAAGTAGAATCCTATAAGGGAATCTAATCTAATGTATTGCACGCATGCGTTCAATAATTGCTTCCTTTGCCTCTTCTTCATTCGTTGCCTAGAGCCCTTAACCCAATCTCTGCATGATCTTTCATGTTTGAACGGGGGCTCATGGGTCTGTTCTAAGACTTAGTATCTTTCTGGTTTAACAAAGCCCCTCTGATGGCTAAAAAAGCATTCCTGTACCAGAGTATGAGGCAGAATACCACAGGGGTTAAAGCAGGAGATTGACAGCCATAAGTAACGTTGACCTCAGAAGAGTGATGGAGTTTACTTGCTCACCTGCACAAGTGTTTATAAAAGTGCTGAGCATAATGCCTGGCCTAGAGCAAGCATGCAAGAAGAGTGTGGTAGGCAGATTCTAGGATAGCCCCCAGAATTCCTGCTCCCTGCTATGCATGTCCCATGCAATTCCCACCCTGGGAGTGCGGGCCGGGCTTGTGAATGTGATGGGGTTTCACTCTAGTAAGTTAGGTGCCAAAGGTAAAGGGATTTTTCAGATGTGATTAAGGTCCCAAATTAGTAGATTTTGAGTTCATCAGAAGGAACATTATCCTAAATAGGTCTGACTCAACCAGATGAAAGCCCTTAAAAGGGACACAGGGCCCATCCTGAAGGGAGAGATTCTCTTGCTGGCTTTGAAGAAACAAACTACCACAAATTCTGTAGCTGCAAGGAAATGAATTCTGCTAACAACCACATGAACTTGGACAAGAACCCCGAGACCAAAGTCCCAGCTGACACCTTAATTGCAGCCTTATCAGACCCTTAGCAAGGACCCAGCCTAGCTGTGCTCAGACCGTGGAAACCTGACCCCTGCAAAATGTGAAATAATAAATGTGTATTGGTCAATGCAGCAATATTTGTGGAAATTTTTAATGCAACAAGAAAAAACTAATACAAAGTGGTAGACTGTTTTTAAAAATTACTATTAGTAGTAAAATAATAGGACAGAATCATGCCAGACGGGACTCTGCCACCATGGCCAGGAGAGGATCACATAGACAAGATATTCATCCTTCTGGAAAATAACCGACTTCTCCCCAGTAAAATAAAACTTCATTCCCCCAATTCCAATATATACATTCTTCTGAATAAATTCCCACATGCCCCCTGACAAAGCACATCCTGGAGGCAAACATTTCAAGGAGTGCAGCTAGATGGAGAAAGTACAGGCTGATTTTGGACCTGTGGCTGGAAGCAGGAAGCAAATGTACTCAGATGCTATTTTGAAATACGAACATATCCATCCTTTCCTCCCCAAGAGTGGACCTTCCCCTGCTCAAACTAAACCATTCTGAGCTCCTTATCTAAGGCATGGAATGAGTCCCAGAAAGGGAAGAAACAGAAGCCTTTCTGCTTTTGGTTTTCAGAAAGCCAGCTCTCAAGGGACAACAGGGAGGACTCTGGGTTTAAACAACAGATTGGGAGACATCACATGAGTAAGGGGCAGGCTACAGCCACCTCTGCGGAATGGGGGAAGCGGGAAGTGAGGAAGGAGGGGATGAGAGCACAGACTTCGTGGATCTCTGAAGAAGAGGCGTTGTTTATCTTTCCATCAGGCTGAGCTCATGCCAAGGCAGATTCTCCAGAAAAGTCTGGGGAAACTGAGAGTATGGAAGACTTGTGTTGGTTTCCTGGGTGGAACCAAAAAGGCAGCAAGATCTCAGAAAAGAAAGGGCTGCATAGTGTAAGGAGAGGACCCTAAACAATCCCATAGAGATCTCCATGGTCCAGCAGGGTGTAACAGTAGCAGAATGACTGAGTGTACTCCAGAGGGACAGGAAAAGAGCTGAGGGGAGGCCAGACCTGAAGGAGACTGCATGGACTGTCACCGAAGAGCCAGAACATTCCCACAAATGCAACAACAGATAGATGACAATCTAGAGCAGATAATGATCCTTCCCCAACCCTGGATCTTGAATGGGACTTCCAGAAAATGGTGGCACGGGTGGGGTGGGGTGGATGGTAACTAAAAATTGAGGTTCAATTTCTACCATCCAGCAAGACAGGGTGGGGGCCTTTCAATGAAAATTATACTGAGTTCTGCCAGACTGAGTTTTTTTTAACTGAGATTTGTATTCATTGAAAATAATTAGTCTACTTCAGGGAGAATAAATGAGAAGCTAGGGATACATTTCCAGGTGGAAAGGGTCTGTGGCAGATCATGACAGAAGTGGCCCCAATGACACACTTCCTTTGTCCACAGCCTTGCTTTGTCTCCTTCCCCGTTCCCTCCATGGGATCGGCTCAGGACAGTGGGTGTCAGTAAACGGGAGGCAAGCTGGGGCTGAGCTTGACTCCGGAGCGTGCCTCGACCTTGCTGCTTTTGAGACCTATCTCCATGAGAAGAAGCCCAGGCTGGCCTTCTGGAAATGAGTGGCCCAGCCAACAGCCAGCACCAACTTGTGAGTGAAGCCATTTCAGACCATCCAGTCACTAGAAGTTGCCAGATGACCTCGGCTGCAGGAGTGCTTCCAGGCAAAACCAGCATAGGGACCACCCACATAAGCCCAGCCTAATTTGTTGACCCACAGAATCATGAATCATTAAAAAGTTGTTGTAGACCGCCCTAGTATGTGCTGGTTTGTTACACAGCAAAAGATGACCAACATAGGGGCACACAGGGAAAATATCTCAGTGAAACATGTGAAATGCGCTCCAGTCAGGGTCGTTTCACATGAGTGGATCAGCCCAGTGACCCAACATAACTGCATCTATGTTGCATCTACATTTCATTTGATTTTCCACACAGACCCTGTGAAATGAGACTTATTATTGATAAGATAACTCAGACCAAAGGAGTTGTGTTAAAAGCCCCCTGTTTTCCACAGAGTTCAATTTGTGTTTTATAATGTGCCCCAAACTCTTACAGCACGTTTTAGCGCTTACTGTTTGATGGAAGCCAGCGTGTGTGATCGTGAAGCCCCCCTTTCCTTTCTGGTTCTAAGACCCACTCTCACACCACAGGCCTCTTCTCCCAAAACTAACAGAAGAGTGAGAGAGAAGAAGAAGGGAATGGAGCCTTTGTAACACCCCTGGGTGGGAGCTGAAAATCACCACGGAGCTCAGTGACCCCCTGTGAGACAGGCATTTAATTCCTCTGTTTGGACAGCTGAGACTGGCTACCTTCTCCCGCAGGCCCAGGCAGTAAGAGGGAGCGTCTCAGGGAAAAATTTCAACAGCAAATAGGTGAACGCTCTCCAGTGACCCAGTACTGTCTTCCAGGAATACTTGAGAGAATTTTTGGCTCTATTTTCTATCCCTCTTAATTTTTTTCCCCCATCAGGCTCAGAAAGCAGAGTGACATAAAAGCTGAGTATGTGCTGAGGACAAGGGGAGAAGTCTCCAAAGAAATCATTTAATTCGCAGTTTTAGATCGGGAGATTCTCCTGGGCCTTGTAAGCCATAAAAAAGCAGATCTCTGTCAAGAGGCCTATTCTCCGGAGCAGTTCTGAGCCAACTTGTTTGCCCTTGGGAGATGCCGCAACACCTAAGACACTCAGAGACCATCGGTCAATATGTGGTATCCTCTCTAGCTATACTCTCTCTAGAAATGCTGGACTTTCCCCCCATTCCTAAACTCAGAGGAGGGGTTTCATATGCAGAGCATGGTGGAGAATCCTAGCTCATGAATGGACCACCTTGGGCCTGAGCTTCATCACGTGTGGAACAGGGACAGCGATGCATGCAGGCCTTGCTGCAAAGGTGGATTGTGAGGGTCACAAGGAAGGCGTGTGAGCACCCCGAGTGGTTCTGCACATCTTAGGTGCTCCTGGTACTGGCTCTCACAGTAGGTGATCAGAAAGCTTCAATTCCTCCTGATCTTTCCACACACGTAGTTATCAGAGTGGTGAATGGCCAGCAGTAGGTTGTTTTTATTTTGTCCAAAAAGTTAGGAATTCTTTATTTTGCTTACAGAAAGCAGAAATTGTTCTGCGTTTCTAAAAACACCAAAAAACAAAAAAACTTCCCTTTGGTCCTCTGCTAAATTGGAAAATTCAGCCAGTCCCCCTGGAGTGGACTCAGTTGATTGCCTACCCAGCAACCACTTCTCCCCTACTCCCTACCTCCGTTCCTCCGTTTTATTTCCTCCTGCCTTATAGAACCCTGATTTTATACAGATATTCATGCTTCTCCCTGGCTGTGTGCTTCAAGAAGGTGGTCCTCACCCCGGCTCCAGTGGGTTTTCTGATTGGCCTAAGCCAAGATTTCTCACCCTCAGTGCTATTGATATTTTGGATTAGATACTTCTTTCTTGTGGGGGGAAGCTATCCTGACCATTGTAGGATGGTTTAACAGTATCCCTGGCCTCTACCAACTGGACACCATTAGAACTCCACTTCCTCATTTATGACAACCAAATATGTCTCAAGACATTGCCAATGTCTCCTGGGGGGGGGGGGTGAGGGACAAAATTACCCCCAAATTGAGAGCACCAGGTCTAAAATAATTATAGTGGCCCCATTCCCTCCCCCAGCCAGTAATTAATTTAGAAATTGTATGTTGTATTAGTTCATTTTCTGTCACTTAGAATACCTGAAACTGGGTAATTTATAAAGAAAATGAAATTTATTTCTTATAGTTTTGGATGCTGGGAAGTCCAAGGTCCAGGTGGCACATCTGGTGAAAACCTTCTTCTTTGTGGGGTTTCTGTACAGAGTCCTATGGTGATGCAGGGTGTCGCATGGAGAGAATGGCAAGAGGGAGAGCTAACCTCTCACTCACTCTCCTTATAAAGTCATCAGAACCACACCTGGGACAACCCACCAAACTACCGACCCATTGCTCCATGAATGGATCAATCCATTCACAAGGGCATGATCCAATCACCTCCTCAAGGCTCCACCTTCCACCACCACACTGAGGGGTTAAGTTCCAACGTGAGCTTGGGGGGACATTCAAACCACAGCATATGTGATGCATTTCTGGGCAACAGAACTGAGGAGAAGTCTGCTGAGGCTTCTGAAAAAGGTTTCCTCACTCTTTAAAACAGGCTCAAGGAGTACATAGCTCCCTTTCCTTTTGCTGGACATTTTTAGTCTGGTTTTCATGACCAGAGCTGTAGTAGTCATCTTGCAACCATGGAAAACTTCCTGAAGACAAAGCCAACTCACGGGAAGATAGACTGAACCTGAATCTTTGAGGATGTCAATGAGCCCCCGAGTTAACCAAGCCTGGAGTTCATTCACTGCTATGAGATATCATTCACTGGTTCACTCAGCACAGGTTTACTGGATGCCTACTGTGCATCAGCCACTGTCCTAGAAAGTGGAGCTGGACTGGCAAACAAGGTGGACAGATTTCCTGCCCTTATGACACTCACATTCTAGTGAACTTAGTGCTTTAGCCACTTTGAGAAGATTTTCTGTTGCTTGTTGCCAATGGTAACCAAACTAATACACCCACCAAATGCTAAAACTTGCTGGCATCACTTGGATCTTCAATGATACCTAGGAGGTCTTGTTTTCTTCCATTTGATTCCTATCTTGTTCTCCATGTAGATGCTTCCAAACCTTCCACACTTTGCTAAAAGCTCTGACCACCAACTCTTCCCTCCAGCTTAGCCCTTAACTGGTAAGCTACTGTCCTTCTATGGTCCCCAGTAGCACCATGTGCATACAAACCGATTTCATTGAGTCTGTCCCATCATATGGGACTATCTATTCAATGATCTGTGGCAAATCTGAGAGCAGAGGAATAGACGTAGCTGGCTGAAACTAGAGAAGGGGTTGAAAGCTGAATGATGCAGCAAAGCCAGGAGGAGACCACTTCTGCTACAGCACAGGCTGAGGTTCAGATAGCTTTCTATTTCCTTTTCCAATGCCCATAAGTTCTTGCAATTGCTTTACAGAAAGGAGCCATTTTCTTGAAATAGCCCTAAGGTTATCTCTGTTTCAGGGGTAAGCAAACTGTGGCCTAAGAGTCAAATCTAGCCTTCTACCTCAGAAGCTGAAATGATTTTTGCACTTTTAAATGGTTGAGAAAAATCAAAAGAAGAATATTTCATGACCCATGAAAATGATATAAAATTTAAATTTGTGTCCATGAATAGTTTTTTCGGAACATGGTTGCATTCATTTGCTTGCGTATTGTTTATAGCTGCTTTCACATTACAAAGGAAGAGTTGAGCTGTCGCTACAGAGACCATAAGACCTATAGAGCCTAAAATATTTATTGTCTGAAACGTTTGCTGATTCCTGCTGTGTTTCACACAACACAAAAAACCTGCCTAAAACAAGTACCTTCTGAAGTGAGAAATTGTGAGGAGCTTTAAAACAGACAATGCTTCATAGATCATTTAGTTGGTTTCTGATTGGGTCAAGACCAAGTTTGATAGAATCATCCTCTGCCCCTAGAAAAATAGGCCACAAAAGTAGAAAAGGAATTTGAATTTAGCTTGGCAGAAAGGATGGCTGGCCCAAGAGATAATATATTTTGGCACTCACTCTGGTAGATTGTTTTTTGAGTATGTTCTGCTAAGAATCCCCAGTGTTTTTGAAAAGCGACTGTCACTACACAAGTATAATCAAAAAGTGCAGTCAGCCCACCCTGTACAGCAGCAGAAACAAAACCAAGCCATGCCTGCACTCTGAGCAACTGAGCATTCCCTGTTGAATTCCCATGGTTGATTGAATTCATTAGTTTGTTCATATTGTAGTTACATTCATTCAATCTACAAATGTGTATTAGGAATTGTGTAAGGAAGGTTGGAGACCAAACTGAGTGGAGACGTGCAAGAAATATCAAGATCAACAAAACAGACTTTTTTCTTCTGTCTGGAAGGGTAACAAGTGCAGAGCGCAGGGTTAGTGGCTAAAGGAGATGCTGCAAGGGCAGTGAATGACAGAAAACAGAATTGCTCATCTACTGGGCTTTTTGTCTTTATCAAGGAGAATAGTTATCAGATTGTTGAGAGTGAAACCTACATGGGCAGGAGAGACCTAAAATCCAAGAAAAATGATCAGAAAACTAAGTTGCTCCAAATGAGGCTATAAAAGCACGTTCACTGGGCACTGGTTACCAACTTGTCTGAGTCTGTTGAGACAGAACACCCACACATGCAACAAGTTACATGAAGCAGGTTTATTAGTTACAAATAAGCAGCTAGGGACAACAGAATCCTACGATTCATTGAGGACCAGTTCCTAAAGGCTCAGGAAAGCTGCCCAGGCAGGTGGAGTCTTGGCTGTGCATGCCCCACTTGCACCACAGCTGAGGGATCCCAAAAAGCAGCCCTCCCTGGGTTATATACCTCAGGGGGCACATGACTCAATAGGCTAAACTGATGAAGGACATCCTGTTCCTAGGGGCACTGGAACAAAGTCCAGGCTGTTCTAGCCAGTTCCTCCCTTATCTCAGGGTGTTGCATTCCCAGCATATTCTACAGTTGTTCTTGAGAACTACAAGCAAGAAACAGAAAAAAACTGGTTGGTCTAAGGCCAACCAGAGAACTGTTCTGCAGAGTCCATGTCTCCTGGGCTAAACAAATTACCTACCAGGCATGAAGATAAGTTGCCAATGAGATCACTGGCATGTGGACAGTGGAACTGTGGGGAATTTAGTGGTGCTGGAAATAAAAAAATAATCAAATATTACCTTGATTTCTATATCATGGAAGAAGATGGAGTCTTCAAACTATAGAGCAGTGGGGTTGGTTCTGGTCAGAATTTTAGAACAGATGTATCAAATTTGGCTATTAGTAATGGAAACACAAAAAGAGTAGCTTACCATTTAGAGTCTTACTTTTCTCATTATATGAGCAGTCCTAAGACAGGCATTGGTTTAGCTGCCCAAGGATGTCAGGACTGAGTACTCTGAGATTCTCTTGGCCTTTCCCTCACTGTCACTTCATGATTACACGATGGCTCCTCCATCACCAGCACAAGTGTCTGTGTTCCAGGCAGAAAGAAGGGAAAGGACAAAAGCAGAATTGCATGTGCCAGCTGACTCTGGCTACCCTGTGCCTTTCAAGGAGATGTCCCCAAAGCTCTACCCACCAACTCCCCCCTATATCTCATTGGTCAGAACTGCGCCAGATGGTCCACTAGTATCTGACATAGTGGGGAACACTGAGTTTTAGCTGGGCACAGTGCTCCTCTCCCCCAACAAGACCAGGGGTTCATTAGTAAAGAAGGGGAAAATAGAATAGATGTTGGGTACACAACTAACATTCTCTTGGAAAACAGATTTTCCAAGAAACAGATTATAAGCATGTAAATAGAAAAAAGGAGAGAGAGGGAGGGAGGGAGGGAGGGAGAGAGGGAGGGAGGGAGGGAGAGAGGGAGGGAGGGAGGGAGAGAGGGAGGGAGGGAGAGAGGGAGGGAGGGAGGGAGGGAGAGAGAGAGAGAGAGAGGGATTGAGAAGGAGTTGATCACTAGGAACTGCCATGAGTTTTAATCTGCCAAGCAGATTAACCTATTTTTTTTTTTTTAATGAACATGATACTAGGCTGGTAAAAGGACATATGGTAGATTTAGTGGATGCATTTATCAATCAACATGGCATTTAACAAAGTCATCTATGATGTTTTTAAGGATAAGATGAGAAATATGGACAGGGTGACAGTAGAGGAAGGTAGATTTATAACTGGTTGAAAGACTGTCAAAAGTCTGCTGATGAATAGTTAATGTCAGCTCTGTAGGCAATAGCTATTATTGCTATGTTATATTATTTTAATTAATATCAGATTTACGAACAATAACAATATTTGTAACTGACAGAAGATTCAGTCCTTGTCCCAGTCAGATTCCACATCAATTTCTGGGATGAAGATCAGGAGACCTTATAGACTTAAGAAAGATGTAAATCTGGATGACAGATTCAGAATCCAAAATTATCTAGGTGGGCAGGAATGGTGAACAAATAATACTGGTCATCATTTACTGTGGAGTATGCATAAAGCAAATGTACTTCACAGGGTCTGGTTTTCCAAAGCCTTGCAGTTTCAAATATTGACCTTGCAAAGGACAGGAAATTTTCCCCAGGCTATAGTCTCTGTTGTAAGATAAAGAATTGTAACACAGCAAGGTTGCTGGCTCAAAGACAGACAGGTTACTGATTGATATGTAAAGATACTGGGAAATTGCTATAAGAAGGAATGTTTGCTAAGATCAAGCTTTTGTTGGTGGATCAACTTAACTTCTTGAAAATTGCATTATGGAATGTCTATTGTGAAACTTGTCAAACTGTACTTAGAAAAAACCCCACCTGTGTTCTCTTCCTGTAACTTCCTGGTGT
Source organism: Cynocephalus volans (assembly GCF_027409185.1). NCBI lineage: Eukaryota > Metazoa > Chordata > Mammalia > Dermoptera > Cynocephalidae > Cynocephalus > Cynocephalus volans. The sequence continues at coordinate 114,036,456 of NC_084463.1, forward strand.
GGAGAATAAATGTGGAAAGAGAACCCCAATTTGTGGTTAATTTCCCAAATGGAAGGAATGCCTCAAGCTTGAGGGTTCTGGGACATTAACCCCTTTTCAGGGCTTCTCACTGCTCAGATGAGATGGGCTTTGAGTAGTCATTGGCGGCTCTGTCACCCAGGGGAAAAGGGGTGACAAATCCGTGGAAGGCAAAGCAACAATATATTGAACACCAGATACTATGTTAATGCTTTCCATACATAATCTCTTGTCCTCTACATATACTTGCAATATAGGTCTTCTTATTATCCTCATTTTATACATGAAAAAAAAAAACAAGACTCCAAAAGGTTGTCACTTGATTCATATTACACAGATAGAAGTGAAAGAACCAAAAGTCCTGCCTAGATCTATCTACCTTCAAGACCAATTCTATTTCTCCTATGACTTCCTGCTTTTCTATGCTAGTAAACGTAAGCAAGTCCTCTATTTCAGGACCAAGCAGAGGATGGAAGAAATAGGCAGTAGGAAGCAGGAAATAAAGAAAGGACTTGGAGATTTTGGTGGGCTGAAAGGTCAATGTGGTCGTCTTTCACTTACCTTGAAATGCAGAAAACAATAAGAAGGACAAAGGGAAGGATAGAGGGGTGGATGGATTTGTGGTCAAGCAAGTGGAGTAGAATGCTCGTTGTTGAACCTGGGCAGTGGATATATGGGTATTAATTATAAAATTCTTTCAACTTTTCTGTATGTTTGAAATTTTTCATAATGAAATGGAGGAAAAGTCAATGAAAATGGACAGCATGATGCTACCATCTTTCAATGGGGCAGATATAGCCTCTCCCTTCTGGGATGGCACAGCCAGACCATAACTGTTTTCATTTCTGGGTGCCAGTCTTTTTCAGGGTTGGTGACAAGCTGCAACATACCCTTGGGAGAGAGAACAGAAGGATGATGAATCCAGAAACCATGCCTACCCTGGAAAACAGAAGACAATAGTTCAACATGGTAATTCTAAGAAAATATGTAAAGGACAGTATATCAGTTACCTCTTGCTGTATGACAAATTATACTAAAATTTAGTGGCTTAAAAAAACAAATATTTGTTTTCTTATAGTTTCTGTAGTTCAGGAATTTAGAAGTGGCTTGATTGGGTGGCCCTAGCTCAGGGTCTCTCAGTGGCTGCTGGAGAATGTAGGGGCCGCAGTCATAACGGCTCAGCTGGGGCTGAGAATTCACGTCCAAGGCTCATTCACATGGCAGGAGCTTCAGTTCCTGTTACGTGGATCTCTACACAGGGTTATGTGAGCATCCTGGTGACATGCCAGCTAACATTCCCAGAGCAAGGTATCTTTTCATGACTTAGTCTCTGAATTCACACATCATAACTTCTGTATTATTCTAGTCATTCAGAGTGAGTCACTGGGTCCAGCTCAAGCGGAGGGGAATTAGGCTCTCCCTCTTGAAGGGAGGAGCATCAAAGAATCTGTGGACATATTTTAAAATCATCACAGGATGCTTCTTGGAAGAGAATTAGGCTTATTCTTGAAGAATCCTAGGGAGGTAGTTTTTACTTCAATAAAAAGAAAATTTCACTAATAGAATCATCTAAATGAATGGAAAGGAATTGGTGAGTTTTCCCTCACATGGGGGATCCAGAAAGAATCTGGACAATTAACTGGAGATGTGATACACATTCTTTTTTCAGCAAATGCCTGTGGAGCAATTACTATGTGCCATGCAGTGTGCAAAGAACTGAAGATGTATCAGTAAGCAGGACAGATGTGATGCCTGCACTCATGGAGGTGACATCATCCTGGGGGAGGAAGACGATAATCAAGTGGATAAGCAAATGAAATAATGACAGATTGTAGTGAGTGTTAGGAAGGCAATAAATAAATAGGCTATTGTAATAGCAATGAGGTGAACTATTTTGGTTCTATAGAGAGGGTTCACATAGGGGATAAAGGTTTGAACCAGATAATTATTTACATTCCTTTCAAAATAATGGTGGTCATTCATTCATTCATCCACCTATTCATTCATTCCACAGACACTTACTGAGTATTTACCATGTGCCAGGCACTGTTCAAGGCACTAGGGGTACAAAGTAAACAGTTCTACCTTTGAAGGACTCTGGGGTCTTGTGAGACATAACAAGATGTATGCACAGATGATGATTCCATGTGATAAATACCTTAAGGGTTATGCACAAGGTGCCTGATGTACACAGGAGTGACAACCCTGCCTGGGATGGTCAGCAAAGTGTTCACAGGGGTGCCATTTGAGCTGTGCTTTCAAGGATAAGGAAGGGGACTGACAATCTGCATAAAAATCTTTCTAAAAGGTCAGCATCTGAGATGCCAGGCCTTATTAAGGAGAAGGAAGGAAGAGAGACAAAAGTGAAATGTAAGTTTAATGAGTTAATGGAGCCTGATGAATGAATGCACTCTGAATTCTGGCTCCTGTGCTACTGCATTAAAATGCACTGGGCTGAGAACTAAAGCACATTTCACATTTAAAACTCCTTGAGAGGAACCCCGATACTACAGGCTCATCACAGCTCTGCTCCCATCACAACAGCTTCCCCATGATTCCCTGCTGGAGGGGGTGGCCCCTCATCACCCCAACACTGTTCCATGCTCCTAAAGTCCACATTACTTAGGATGTCTTTTCCCCTCCTCTCTCCAAATACTACCCATCCATCTGCCTACTGCCTCCCTGAAACCCTCAAACCACTCTAGCCTGTGGGGATTTCTCCCTTTGGGGACACTGTGAGGAGCACAGAGACCATTTGTCTCGGTTCATAGTTGACACTGAAGTGTCTATTGTAGATTTGCATTGGTTCTGAAATAGAGGTAACTCTGGGCAAGCAAGTCACCTAAACTCTCTATGCCTCAGTTTACTTATCTGCAAAATGGGGGTAACAGCACCCAGCTCATAGTTGTGAAGATGAGATGAGCCCATATGTGCAAGCATTTGGACCACTGCCTGGCCCATAGTAGGCATGATATGGACTGTCAGCTGTGACTATTGCAAGCCCTTTGTAGACAGGAGGCATGCCTTCCCATCCTTCAGGGACCCAATAAGGGGCTCAGCATTGTCAATGTCACCACGATCTGATGAATGAATAAATGTGTTTTATTCTTACTCCCTCTTAAAGCTCAGACCAACAACAGCCTCGGCTCCAGTTTTCTAAGAGAAATGAGTTTGGGGGCTGAATTATGTTCTGTGGGCTTTTTTTCAGATCCTAGCTCTTTGAATTGTATGTTTGAATTAACCGTTGGATGGCAGCTTATTTAAAGCCACAGTCAAGTTGGTAAACCTGACACCTCAGCAATTATATTTTCCAGATTTGGAGAGAGGCAAGACTTGGGCCACAGTTAACTGGAAGGCAAAAAAAAGCCTTTTTTTATTGCAGCACATGGACACCATTACAGTAATAAGAGGACAGGAGCATCATTCCCTCTGCTCTTTCTCATACTCTAATGTGTTCCTTTGTGCACTAAATACACTTTCTCACCATTTCTGCCTTCTTCCTCATTTCCAGTGCTTGTCGCTATGTCTCTTGCCTCCTTTCTGCCCCTTCCTCATATCACCAGGCTGGAAGGATGTGGGTCCATTTTCTCCTCTACTGCCCTCTCTGAGTGCCTCCTTCCAGTTCTAGCTGTGTGCCTGAACAGAGGAGCTGTCGGCCAACAAGCTCTGGAAGTGCCCCCAAACCACAGGTACCTTCTGGGTGACAGAGTCTAGAATCCTACATCTTTGGCTCACCCACATATGTCACCTGATGAGCCAGGTAGGGGACACGAGATTATTCTTTTTCCATTATCATGCTAGTAAGGGTACACTCACCAAAATGGTCTGTTGGTTTGGAAATCAGAGCACAAAACTAAGAAGCAACACAGGAGAGCTAAGCTTTGAGAATATCTTAAAGGGAGTGTTGAGGTGCGATCCCTTACCAACTCCCGGCTCTCTGTCTCCAGCTCCCACCCATCTTCTGAGCTAGAGACCTATTGCCTTTGATAGTCCATGGTACACCCCCTTTTGAAAGACTCCATAATTGAAAAGATATCATCTCATGCATCCCCCACTCCCACATGCCCCAAGTCTTCTCTTTAATTCATTATCTCAGAAAAATATACCACCATTGACCCCTAGAGGCCAAACCCAACTCCCTTCCTACACATGGTCCTGCCTGACAATCTTTTCACCCCACCTCCTAAGAACCCTCCAGTTCACCCCTTCCTCTCTAGCCTGAGCCCATGGCTCTCCTCTGGACTGTTGTAAAAGCCTCTTAACATGTGCCCCTGCCCCCAGACCCTCATTGGACCATCCATCTCTATACGGTGCCACTGAAAATTTATTCTATTACCCCAGGACACATCCTGCCTCTCTACACCTCTATGCTTTTGTACTAGCTGCCCCCTCTGCCAACACAATCCATTCCCCTTGTCCAACTGGCAGGTTCTTATCTGTCTTTCAAGAAGGGGTTGAGCACCTTTTCAAATGTTATCTTTACCTGGGCGGAATTAGTCACTCCCTTCTCTGTGCTCTCTTGAACATTTAGAATATATGATTCTTTGTTTTACAAATATCTGCTTTATCTGTCTCCACAGTTTCTTAAAGGCAGGAATTATATCTATTTTTCTTTGTATTACCTTCTCCTACTCAATTAATACATGTTTGCTAATGAATGAAAGGCTTAAATTTCATGAAAATTTACTGAACACCTACTTCATGCAGACACAGTATTCTAAACACACTAGAAAACACGATGATTCTATTCTCAAAGAACATAAAATGTAGCCTAAAATAGGCCCAAGGAAGTGACATTATGAGGGCCTGGGTGCTTCAAAGTCCTTACTTAATACCACTGCATGTTCAGTTCAGTGTCACCAGGTGGCAGTAGTGTGCCATGGTCATGTGGTCCAAGTTCAAGTTCCCCGAACTTCACAAAGGTGGCTCTGCTTGGATCTAGTTGCTAGATTAATAGCAAGAGAACCACAGGGGGAACGTGGACAGTGTCTAAGCTGGACTTGGAAGGGGCTTGCTCTTGGGAGCTGCCTACAGCTGCACCTGGCATACTGTAATGCATTCAGACACAATGCTCTTTCTAATCCATAAACCCAAAGCAGGAAGACTGAGAGGTCTCCAGGTTGGGACCAGATCTCCACTTTGGAAGACCTCCTGCTGTACAGGTGCCTTTAACTTCTCTCAGCGGTGAGCTTCCATTCTGCTGTGCAATGATAGGGCCCTCACTTATGGCTTTTGTCTGTTTAAATTCAGACAACAGCTATGACAATTAAGAGATCTTAGGTGACTTCTGTTGGAGCAGTTTTCACAAAGAGATATGAGCTGATTCCAAACTACACTGCATGGAAAAATGAATGGAAACTGAGGGAGCAGAGATAGCCAGGGAGAATATGGAGAGGGAGACAAGGTCGGTGAAGGGTCCAGTCTCATGCCTAACACAACCTCAACCCCCACTCCAGCTGCCCTGCCCAGATGGCAGGGGGCTTATCTGTGTCCACAGGCCGAGGACATGGGCAGGAAGGGAAACAGCAATACGAGGATAGAGGACAACACCTAGGTCAGTGTTCCGCAGAAGGCAGGATTCTTATCTAGGATAAGAATGCCTAGAGGGAGATTAGCCTTGAAAACACTGAAGAGTCAGGACCCTTCTTCCTTTGAGGCAAGAAGTGAACTTGGGTATTTCCAGAGTTTGGTTTGAGGATAGAAGACTTGTAGATTTGAGGAAGTTCATGCCTGGTGTCCTACTTGGGGGATAAAATGAGAAAAGATTACCCCTCCATTCCCCAAAGAGTGAGAATAACGACAGTAATGCAGCAGGCTTGAAAAGATGGTAAGGACTAGAAAAAAGGGATAAGGCCCTATGAAGAATGGGAAAATACATTTAAGGAATAGGAATACATTTAAGAACTATAGTTAAAGATGGAATTCATGGCTGTGCAGTAGAGCAATTGGTGGGATTACCAGGTTTTCTGCAGCTGAATTCAGAAGTCTGGGATGGTTCCGTTGTTCTGCTTGGTTTGTCTAGAGTTGGGAGTTAGTTAGAGAAGAGGCACAGAAATAAAAGAGGCAAGATAGTGAAGAGCGTTGGTGAGGATATGGTTAAAATGGTTAAGCATGGTATCCAGACTGGGTGGGGAAGGAACTGACAATAAGATGTGCTGGGAAAATCAGAAGCAATTAAGCAGGTGTGGGCCCCAACAGCATAGAGGAATCAATGCAAGGCGGTGAGGACCTAGGAGAGCTAGAAGGAGAATGACAGAGTGCTGTTGGGGGCCCTAGATTTCCAAAGCCAAGGATGTTTTTGTGGGAGAGGGCTACTGATATGGAGGGAGGCCAAGCTCGGTGGAGCAGAGCAGGTTAGAGCAATGGCTAAATTATTAGCTCAGACTTTTTCAGGCTAGTCAGGGTGGGCAGGAAGCAAGTGAGCCACAGTTGCAGAGTTCTCTGTGGCTGTAGGGAAGTGACCCAGAGGCCACAATGAAGATAGGATGAGGGACTATAAATTGGATACTGTGAGTTTTAAAATAAGAGAGACTCTTGAAGGATATTCTATAATGCTGATCTGGAAGTGGCAATGGAAAATAAATAGAGGAATGCTTCAGAGAGCAGAGGGAAGGACAAAACTGAATGAAGACCCAAGGACCGGGGAGATCTGGCGATTGAAGAAGCTCATATGTTGGGTGGAATTGTGTAATGAACCCAATCAGCCTTAGAATTTCAAAGGTAACGTAATTATATACATTTTGACCAACGCCTGCAACATAGCAGGTGCTGAAAAAATATCTGTTAAATTAATGTCTTTTGCTTTTAGGACTTTTTTCTTATTCTTTATACTTATCTTCCATAACCTAGTCGCAAAACTTGCTAGATTGCTTCCAGGCAGCTTCCGGGCTTTCCCTCGTGACAGATTAGAAATAGATTGTTCAGTGCAATTCAGCTTCCTTTACTGTCTATCTGCTTTCTTTTCCTAGAAATCCCTTTCCATAAAACTTCCAATTTAACTCCATGAGTTAGAGAAACAAAGGCACAACATGCATAGATTATTATTCTAACTTAATAAAATAAGAGTAACAATACTAACTGGGCTTCTTGTTTTTTAGTGGGGTTTATTTTGGTGAATCACTTTGAAGTTTATCACAAATTATCTAAGTTACACATTTATTTCTCAAAATCCTGAAAGGTAGGCAAGATGGGTATTGTTATTTCCAATTTTGCACAAAGCGGTTTAGACAGGTCTCGTGACTTCCCAAGACTGGCCAGTGTCACACAGCCAAAACATGGGAAAACTAGACCGGAACCCATGCACTTCAGGTCTAAGTTACAAGCTCAAGGACAGTGGTTCCCTAAACTTTAGTATAAGTTTGTTCAAAGTGTAGATTCAATAGGTCTGGGATGGAGTTTGGAATCTGTATTTGAAGCAAACATCTGATGCTCATGGTTCAGTGACCATACTCAGAAGAAAAACACTAACCTAAAAATCCTTCTTTTCTTATCTCTTAAGAAAAAAAAAAGAGGCTGATCTTACCTACCAGTCAAAGGAATTTTTTTTCTTGAAGAAGTGGAACCCCCAGCTCTTCTCTTTTGCGACCTACCCACATGCACTGATAAAGTTAATTATCTGCCCTGGCTAAATGACTTTCCCTAGCAACACCCTAGCAACTAACATCTGCTCTGCCTTAGGCTACAAAACTGGAAAACCGATTTCTTGAAGTCCAGTGTATTTTACAACAGAATAAAACATCTGAACAGGAAATTAAACAGAAAGTAAACTGAATTCATTGCTAGGAGATGAGACATAGGCCCATGAAACAGTTCACGATAATCCATTAGAACACAATAGTCAAAATAAGAAACTTTCTCCTCTTAAGTCCTATTGAAGTCCAGAAGAGGAGAGACTGCAGGACTTCAGTCCACAGAGGAGACTGGGGGGGGGGGAGCAGGGAATTCTAGGGGATGGGAAAGCTATCAGCAAATGTGCTGAGGCAAGACTAAAAGTGGAGGACACACGGAACCCAGCTGGGCAGTGCTGGGAGCTCTGACTGGAGTCTATGACCTAGCAGGTACAGCATGACCAGATCGTGGAGTGCCTTGGAGGCCAACTTGAAAAACTTGAAAAACTTGGGCACTGGGGACAGGGTTGTTAAAAACTTTACTCAGAGAACAAATACTACGGAACCAGGCACTGTGATGTGCATGGAGGATACAGTGGTGAACCCCATAGACATTCCCTGCTCTTATGACGCTTAAAATTTAGTAATGAAGACAGATACTGAACAAATACAAAATTTAAAAATCAAACATATAAATGAATGATATATAATTATACATCTTAAGTCTATTAAGAGAAAAGGTACTGAACTCCAGGAGAGCACTAGGGGCAGGATCTATTCTAGGAAATCAGGGGACTTCTCTGAGGAGGCAGTTTTGCACTGAGGTCTGAAGGATGCATAGGAGTTGGGCAGTGGAGGGTGGTAGGTGAAAGAGCATTGTAGGATTCCAGGCAGAGGGAACAGCACAGGCTAAAGTGCCCAAAACTGAAAAGCAGTGGTGGCTGCAGCCCATGAGAAAAGTGGTGTGTGGCGTGAGAGGCAGATCTAGCAGCGCCTTAGAGCCACATTAAAGATTCTGTCTTTATTCTGAGAGCCTGAAAAGCCACTGAAAAAAGGATTTTAACCTCAGGATTGACATTCAAATCTGCATTTTAAGAATGCTTGAGCTTCAGTGCAGAAGACAGATTGGAGAGCCTGAGTAGACAGGGGCAGCCCAATTAGGAGGCTGACAGAGGGTGACAACTGAGACTGGGGTGGTGGCAGAGGAGAGATGAGAAGTAGACTTAAGAGGAAGGTGGCAGGTGAAACTGATGACGTGGGGATGAGTTGGACGTGTGCAGGAGAAAGTAGACGTCTGAAGTGACAGCTGAGCTGGGTCAGGAAAATCCAGCTCTTGTAGTGGGATTGAAGCTTGGTGGGCTGGTCAGAACCTGCTGTCATATCCCAGATGCTAGGCCAATGCTGTGTAATAGGAAGTACCCCATTTTGATGTTGGTGAGGCCTAGTTTAAATCCTGGCTAGCCATGGCACATTACCTAGGCAGGGAATTTTATAAGTTCCTAATCTGGAAAATGAGGGTAGGGGGAGGAGGTGAAACGGGGCCTCCTACCTCATGTGGTTTTCCTATTAATGTACAATAAAAAATCAGATATCACGTCCCCGCCTGCTCCATGCCAGCCCACCTCCACCTTAGGTTTGAATATGCTGATGTAGACAGAAAGACATTCAAGAGTACATATGTAGTCTATCAGATATACAATAAACTCCATAAAGACAAGAGTGACATTTTATTCATAGCTGTAGTTTCCTGCCCTCTGAGATAAGATTGGTACATTCTCATGAATAACATATTTTAGTTTGTAGCATGTATCACAATTATAATTTGAGAAGATTCATATAATTGTTTATTTAATATTTACCTTTGCCACAGGACTGTAAGATTCACAAAGGCAAGTAACATATCTATCTTGTATCCCAGTGCTGAGCACATGGAGGGTCTTTGGAATGAATGAATGGATTTTTGTTCCCTCTTGTGTCTACCACTCAGCACAGAGCCTGACTCCAAATCTACTATATTCAGCAGAAGCTTGATGGATGAATGGTGCCATGTAACATGGAGTCTAGCATGAACTCTAAACCAGTTGATTGAAAATGGAGATAATTCACTCAGGTCACAGATATGGATCTGAGTATCCCCTTGATAAAACGGCAGCTGTTCAGCTGGATCAGGTACTGCTGTGGGTCAAGGAAGGCCAGGGCTGAGAAAAGAGCATAATTCAGCAAAGGATCTCACTTGGGTGACCTCTCAGGGAAGGTGCCCAGTTAATAGTGGCAGTGGAGTGACAGCACAAGGACTGAGGAGTAAGTGGGCAGGCAGGGAGGGATGGAGACCTCCACTGCAGATGGCTCCTTTGGGCTGTGTGTAGTGATGTAAGAGAGAAAGCAAAGGAGATTGCTCATTAAATGTAGGCCCTTCAGGTGTGCTGAGGGCCCTGGGGAAGGAGGAGATAGGAAACCAAAGCTTCTGAGAGCACCTGGGCAGGGGTGTTCCCTCCCGTGAGCACTGAGGGGCGGCAGGGAGCTTAAGGTGTCCCCAAGGGGATGAGGGGAAGGGGACCAAGTGGTTTACATGAGGCGTTTTATCTAATTCTAGCCCCCGCCCCCACTCCCCACCATCAGGAAGAGTATATTATCATCTACCCCCGCCCCTTATCCTCCAGAGCAAGAAACAAGCTCTGAGAGGCTAAATAACCGTGCTCCAGACTCAAAACAGGTGAGTGGCAGGACTGAGGCTTGATTCAAGTCTGTCCGCAGGGACACACTGGGAGAGATCCCTGCCTGGGGTCTTCTCCCTTCTGGCCTTTGGGGTGGTGCTGGAGGTGCTGCTCCCTGGGGACTGAGAGCCTGAACTAAAATCTGAGCCAGGAAAACACAGGTCTCCTGTGAACCTTTCAAAACTCCTTTTCAGGGCTGTATGAGGACTTTTGTGGGCCTCCGGCACTTCTGTCTTTGTGGGCTCCTTCCTGCGTAAACAATATCAAACATCATATTTCAAGACTGTGTAGGTCTAAAGCCGAATATACTAATATACAGTATAGCACAACATTTTGTTCGACCTAAACATTTCTTTCTTCTGATTTTAAGGAAAACATTTTCACTGATCTCCCGGAGTTCTGTGGGCCCAGTAAGGCCCAATGCCAAAGTCGTTCTGCTCCTTTCTCATCCTGCAGTCTGACCTGTTCCACTAAGGCATGCGAAGAGCAATGCAGCCATAGTCAGGGCACCTCACGCTGCCCACCTCCGTTTGCAGTCTGCAAAATGAGTCACAGTAATGTAACGCTTGTTGTGCGCGGTGAGAGTGGATTAGGTGAGCAGATACCGCCCCACATACTGCGTGGCACACAGTAGGTGTGCAACAAAAGTTAGTTCTCAGGCTTTTCCTCCTTCCAGCACCATCCTCCTTGTAACCGGGGTTGGGGCAGCAGCCTCCTTGGTGATGGGACAGAGCCCTCAGTGTCCCTGCATCCTGTGATTTCCTCGCCAGACCCTGGGAATCCAGCGTCGCAAAATAAACACGGCCGCGCCTCTGGTCGCCAGCTCGAAACAAAACAGCGCTGCGCTCGGGGATCCGGGCAAAATCAGCCCTCCCTCCTCCCGCTCCTTCGCCGCCGCCCTCCCTGCCTGGCGCTGCTCGGCTCGCTCGGCTCGGCTCAGCTCCGCGCAGCTCGGCAGCCGCCAAGCCGAGGCGGGCACGGTCTCCGAGTCGCCAGCGCCGGCTCCGAGCTCCCTCCCTCCGCCCGGGCTCCGCCAGGTCTCGCCTCCGCCCGGACCACTTCAGGCACGAGTCGCGTGGCGAGGGCCGGCGGCAGCGGCACAAAGTTGGGGGCCCGCGAGGATGAGGCTGTCCCCGGCGCCCCTGCGGCTGAGCCGGAGTCCGGCGCTGCTGGCCCTGGCTCTGCCCCTGGCCGCGGCGCTGGCCTTCTCCGACGAGACCCTGGACAAAGTGTCCAAGTCGGAGGGCTACTGCAGTCGCATCCTGCGCGCCCAGGGCACGCGGCGCGAGGGCTACACCGAGTTCAGCCTCCGCGTGGAGGGCGACCCCGACTTCTACAAGCCGGGAACCAGCTACCGTGGTAAGTGGCGCGGCGCGCGGCGCTCGGGGCGCAGGACTCAGCCCCCGGAGGGCGCCCACCGCGCTCTGCCGGAATAGGGCGAGTGGTCGCCGGGCGCACGGTGCCGGCGCAGCCCTGCAAGGGCCCTTCTATCCTGGCTGCCCTCCGTCCTTTTAGCCGTGAGCTGGGGACGGATCGCGAGCCGGCGCGTCCGGGGACGTCGCGGGGGCTGCAGCCAGGAGAGGCAGCGCGGATCTCCGACGCGCGGTTCCCAGGCGGGGGCTGTAGCGGAGCCACGCGTCACGCCGGCCTGGCTGCAACGGAGCCCCGCTTCTCCCCCAGCCGTCTGCAGGGGACAAGTAGACCCGCCTTTCTCCAGATCGGTCTCTGGAGTGGACGGGGCCCTGGATGCTCTCGGGCAGGTCCCAGGCAAGGCAGTGACTCCAGCTTTCCCCGCTAACATCCCTGAAGGACAGGGTACCAGTTTCTGGCAGACCGGCCCGGGGCGGGACAGTCACTCAGGCTTCCCTGGATAGATCCCTTCAGGAGAAGGGACTTTAGCTTCTCTGTATCCGGTCCCGGGGCGCGGGGAGAAGGGGAGGAAGAGCCTGAAGCTCCTCAGAAGTGTCCCTGGAAAGAACCCCAAATTATTCTCTGATGGTCCCAGGCTAGGGAGAGAGGACCTTGGATTTCCAGGACAGGTTCCCAATGGGAATGGTGTCCCCAAAGAGCTCTGCGTAGGCTCCGAGCGGGGAACCGAGGGGAACTGGATCAAGGCGGAAAGGGAAGCCCCGATTCCCAAGGCCTGCTCCCTGGAGGACAGGGACCTTGGCTCCAGCAGCCCCGAGGCTCCGCACCCCAGGGATGTCGCGCCAACGCTGCTCAGCTGAGAGCGGGTTTCGGGAGCACAGGGAGGGGGTTTCCAAGCAGGCGAGCGTCTCTTGGGCAGGACAGGCAGCGCGGCCGGCACCGACCTGAAGACCCCCGACTCCACCCTCGCGGCCCACCACTAGCCTCCTCAGCAGGCTCACCTCCCCAGACATCTTTTCCCCATGCAGCAGCCGCCGCTCTCCGGGTGGGAGACAGGACACCAGGCAGAGAAGGAAGCCGGCCTGGTCTTTCCTGGGGTCCCGCCAGGGCGCGTGTCCCCTCACCCCCGCCCCTTCATAAGTCAGCTGTGGTGCTAGGCAGGGGACAGCGGGTCACTGGGGCACCTGGTGGGGCAGATGGTCTCCCAGCCGCCGTCCTTCCATCCCCGCCTTCCCGGCTGCCTAGAGCGTCGCGGGAGGAAGCGGTGGGAGCAACACGGGAGAAAGTTTGGGTCGGCGGGCGCCCGGGCCACGCGGGACACCAGAACCAGGGGCCACCCTTCTCGGAACGCTTCTCCCGTTTTTCCGGGTTCGTGTCCCCGACTTTCTCCACCCGGATCTACCCAGAGCGGCTCCCGGGTGCCCTCAGCCCAGGACGAGGAACAGTCTGACCCTGGCGCACGAGTGCGTGGGGTCCTCGGTGCTCCACGAAGAAAGGTGTTGGGCGGAGAACACGCTGCCCAGGCCGGGAGGGAGCGCGCGGGTCGCGGCGGCGGCTGGAGCGAGCCGAGCCGACGTGTGGGGACGGCCACTCAGCGGAGCCAGCCCAGAGGTGGCCAATCCATCCCGTGGACCGGAGGGAAGCGCGTGTAACCTCCTGGCCTATTCAGTCCTCCGCAAAACGGAGGGCCTGGGTTCACCCGGGAAACTGCCCCACCTCCACGTAGCGGGGAAAGGGGTGGCTCTGGAGTTAAACGGACTTGGGTTTAGCGGTGTGTGACCTTGTGCAAGTCGTTAGTTTCGCTGAACCTATTTTTCAGCTGTAAAAATAGCTGTTTATCCAGCTTCTCTTGATGGTTGTAGGGAGTAAATGAGTTTACAAAGGTGAGTGCGCCTGAGCTACAACAGGTCCGCAACACGTTAGTTTGAGCTGGATGCGAGGCCTTTATTGGTTTAATAATGGAGGGATGTTCCAGTCCAATCTATCAGCAAATGGTAATTATCTGGATCCTTATGAACTGAATGAATGAATGAATGAATGATTTCCCCATACTAGGAGACTTGCTTAAGACTGTTTCTAATTTAAGCCCAGGAAGATATTTTTCAGTGACTCAGGCTGTCTCGGCTCAGAACAAGTGTCCTACCCGGCATCTCTTTCCACATTAATCCTCCGTGTTTAGATGAGCATTGGCAGCTGGTGGCCCCAGCACTGGGAGGAGGTACATCTGGTATTCCCATGGCAAGTGAGGTTCCAGAACTATCTAAAGATCCAGGGCCAGCAGGTGGGGAACTGGGACTGGAGGGGGAGGGCACCGGACTTTCACCCTACAGGCTACTCCAGCCTAAGCAGTTAGCTCTTTGGACTTTGACTCCCCCACACCGGGAGGTGTAGGTCCAGCAGTCATCTTATCTGCTTTCTTGTGGCTAAGAGATCTTGAAAGAAAGATCTTGTAGGAACCATGCTGAGGTCTTCTGAGTAAACATTCTGAGATTAGCCAACTTAATTCCGCCATTCAAAGTTAGGAAGAAAGGGCGCTGGCCTAGTTTGTGACATTTTCTATTGGCTTATGCTTTCTGAGAATAATTGTGTTAAGAGTTAATCTAATGCATTCTGCTTGGTGTATTGACTTAGGGCTGTGGAAGTTAACGTTCCCCTGGTGTTCTATTTGCTTTTTAATTTTTTCCTGAATTACAATCTCTCACAATCCTTGGAATCAATGGTTTGTTTTCCTGCCTCAAATCTTTGTCCCCAGTATGCCAGTTCATTCCCAAATAGCTTCTGCTCTCCATGTCCCCCAATCCAAGCATAGCCTTAGGAAATTTTAGACTGAAGTATAGTGGTCACTGTTTAAAAATATTGAAACATGGGGTTTCTTCCCCACAGCCTGGGTCCGATTGAAATTATTATTCAGATTTTTCCAAGTTGTTAGTACTGTATTGACTTTCTTTTCTCTCCCACCACTTCTCTCTACTCTCCCTCCCTTTTCCCCCAGATCCCCCCCTTAACCACAATAATTATGCTTTAGAAAGCTCTGAAAGGCCTGCTCTGTTTCTGACCATGGCCTCCTTTGAAAAGGAGATTACAGTGATTAAAAATAACAAGTGGAGGATCCTCAAGGGGCTTCCTTATAGGAGGACAATTTGCAGGACCAGTCTTTCCCAGATCACAATTTCAAGCCAAACAGAAGAAAATCAGCTGAAATGTTCAAGACTTGATTGAAAATAAAAAAGGCTCTTTTGTGTGACCAAAGGTCTGTTTATTAGGAAAATAAAGTCAGAGCCTGGCTAATGAGAGTGGCTTTTCCTAGATGCTCTTTAAAGGGAAATTTCAAGGAACTTGATGGGAAAAGAATGTCCATTCGAGATTTCAAAAGCTGGTCCAACTTCAAGCATAATTGGGGCATTTATTCTAAACCAGGAGGTTTGGAGACCTCCAAAGCTGTCTTGTTTTCTGCCCATAGAAGTAATCACCTCAGCCTGATGGAAAGAGTACAGGCTTTGATGTTGGGTGGGTTGATTTCAATTCCTACTTGGTCACTGTGTGACCTCAGGCAAGCCACTTCACCTCTCTGAGCCACAATTTCCCCATCTGTAAAATGGGGGTGGGTATTTTGCCCCCCAGCATTACTGTGAGAATTAGAAATAATCCATGTCAAAAGAAATTGTCACACAGTAAGTGCTAATATATATATATATATATATATTATGAATGATTATTTTGGAAATAGAAAAATGCTTAGCAGTAAAGCACTGGATAATACAGTGTAAGTTCTTCCTACACATCTCATTTATTCCTTATAGTACTTAGAGGCAGTTTATTATTATTCTTATCCTCCAGATAAGAAGACTAGGTCTCAGAGAGGTTTAGTTCCTTATCCATAGTCACACAGCTAATGAACAGTGGAATCAGGATGCAATCTCAGGTCTATCTGACTCCTAAATTGTGCTCTTAACTGGTCTTCTGAGCTGACTCAATGAGATGAGTTAGGAGGAAAATGAATTCACTCAGCTACTCTCAGCCTTCTGGATGGTGAGTCTTCCTTGAAGGAAAATAGCAACAATAAATCAAGATAATAACTGACATATCTTAGGACACAGAGTAACAAAGTGAGGGGTCCTTATTTACATTTGCTTGTTTTTCTTTTTATAGGTTTCAGTATTGCATTTCCCCATAAACCAGAAGATTAATTTAGAAACATGAAGAACCTTGTCAGTCTTTAGCCAATTCCTTTCGTTTTTAGGGAAACAGAAGCACATTGGATAGGAAAAAAAAAAAACCCTGATTGTTGTTTTATTTTTACCTGCAGATGTTAAATGACTAGGACTATAAAATTATGTTTGAAAAGAACATACATCGGATCTGAGAAATTTAAGCTGGTAAATATCTTTTAAATAAGCTATTTCTTATATAATGTTTTTAAAAATTAAGTATTGGTCATCATCATATTATAATTATTATAATTAGATAATTATTATAATTAATCTGTCACCCCTCCCACCTCTCCTTTTCTCGCACCATTTCCCTCTTTTTTACTACGTAATTTTATTTTTTTAACCCTTACCCCTTTTAATAAGTATTTAGTCCAAATTGATAGTAAAAATTAAAAGTTGCATACATATCTAAGGCTTAATGATTGTGGAGATTATTTATTGCTCTGAGTTTCAGAAAATTAAAAATAATTAAAACATTCAAAAATAAAAGCATATCAAATTGGAATTTTTCAAGATTTAAAACATGATTTTTCAACATTTAAAACTTCCCCATACAAAGGTAAGTTGTTCCATTACAGCTGACTCTTTCAAATGGAGTAACAGACTATGATTGCTGATATGTTCACAAACATGCACTGATATATCAAGAACTTTCACTATCCACTCTTCATTTGCTTGTTTTACAGAATGTCAGGTGTAGGTCAATATCAATTTCTGTGGGGAAAAGAAAAGCTTACCATGTCATATTGTCACAGTACAGGCTAAGCTCATGTTACAATGAGTTCCCAAAATACAGTGTTTTAAACAAGAGGTAAATGGGAGGTCTGACGTGATGGGAAGCTTGGCTCCACAAGGTCATCCAGGAACCAGGTTCCTTCTGTAGTGTTGCTTGCCACCTTCTAGCACTCTGCAATAAGCAGTGACTAGCCACTCTGTCCAATAAGCAGTGACTAGCCACAGGGGGCCACTAAATACCTGAAATGTGGCTAGTCTGAATTGAGATGTGCTCTAAGGGTAAAATGCACAATGGTTGTCTAAGAATTAGTATTTAAAAAGATGAACTTATTAATAATTTTTATATTGATCACATGTTGAAATGATGATTGTACAAGGTTACTTCAAAACGTTCATGGAAAGATTCATATCATCTTTGAATTGTATTTTTCCATGAACTTTTTGAAGTGCCCTCATATATTGAGTAAAATATATTGTTAAAATTATTTTACCTGTTTTACACTTATTTCTATTAACAAATAAAACTAATTTCACCTGGCTTGAGCTTATTTCTTTAGGACAGCACTATCCTAGGGTGGTATTGTCATCGGCATGGTTACAGCCTCCTCACCACCACCATATCTGAGTTCCAGTCAGCATGTGGGGTGGGGAGGAGAGAAAATAGAGGACAAGCAGTTTTGTTTTAATGATGTGACTCAGAAAGTGTACCCAGCAATTCCAAATGCACTCCATTGGTAAAAATTTAGTCAGGTGGCCACACCTAGCTGCAAGGGAGGCTGGAAAATAATAGCATTTAGCTAGGTAGCCACATGCCGGCTAAACTTGGGGGAGGGATTTATTTTCCAAAAGGATGAAGGGGAAAATAGATATGGGGGGATGATTAGCTGTCTTATCACATGTTTAATGCATAGTCATGTAAAAACACAATATTTACTGTTCTCTCACTCAGTGAAAGTCATCTAGGTGGGTCTCCTTAGCAACGTATGCACTGATATTCATGCTAAGTGAATCAGCAGAGGAAGGGGTGTTTGTGTGTGTATGAGAACGTGTGTGTATGTTTGTGTATGTGCATGCTTGTGTGTGTCTGTGAGGGTATCCCATTCTGTCCTATTCTGTCCCATTCCCTCCATCAATAAAGGAAGAAGCAGCAAAGAAAGAAAGGAATGAAGGAAGAAATGAATAAAGCAAGAAAGCAAGGAGGGTAGTGTGGGAAGAGAAAAAAAAGCTCACTGGGTTGTACATTCAGAATGGAAATGAAAGAACTAACTTGAGTACAGAGTCCCTTCTTACTTGAGAGTTAGATTCAAGAGACACCACAGAAAGTAAAAATCACATAAGTCAAGATTATTCCTTAAAAATCCTGTGAAATAAAGTATAACAAAGATACCAGCTTCAATCTAGCCTTATGTATGCACCCTTCCAGATATTTCTGTTAGCAGGGAATAGAAATGAATTGGCATTTCTCAATAAGCCTGGCACTTCTATTTTTCCTCTGTATTGAAAGAGATTGATGTTTCTTCAGCTGAGTAGCAGATAAAACCATTGATTTGCTCCTCCCTAAACCCTGACATACAATTATGAAATCTTCATGGTATAATGCAGTGAGGAAATAGCGTTTCATCTCATGTTCACCCAGGCACATACATGCATTGAATGGAGTGGCAAGCAGCCCAAGTCATTAAAAGTATTACTTCCTCTCTCTCTCCCCTGTCTTTTTTTTCTCCAACAGTGCGTAGTTGTGTTTGATTATACCAATTGCACTTCTCCTGGCACACCTATGGCATCAAAAAGCTCACTGTCTCATAAAAGTTTTTTGTGATGTTGGCCAGATCTTGCTGGCATATGATGTCCCATTTTTACTGGATGTTTGGAGTGGGCTGGAGTTGAGGCTTAGCTAGGACTGGGTGTGGAGTATACTAACATTCATAAATCAAATGTATTTCACAGGGACTAGTTTCCAAAGCTCTGTAGTTTCAGGTTTAACCTAATTTTTTTAATTGCATGTAGAAATGTTAACCTTGCAAAAGACAGGAAAATTTCCCCAGGCTAAAGTCTCTGTTGTGGATATAGAATTGCAACACAGCAAAGTTATTGGCTCAAGGACAGATGCCCTTGGAGCAGGTTAACCTACTGATTGATATGTTTAAAAAGTTGCCTTATTGTTATGTAGAAATACTGAGGAAACTGCTGCAGGGAAACAGTATTTGAGAACAAGCTTTTGTTGGTGGATCACTTAAACCTTTTGCAAATTGCATTATGGAATGTCACTTTGTTATTTCACTGATGTTACCAGCTTCTATTGTTAAACTATACTTAACCATAACTCCACCTATGTTCTTTTTCTGTAACTTTCTGGCCTGGAGAATAAATTCTGAAACAGAACCCCCATTCAGGGTTAATTTACCACAGGAGGAATGCCTTTCTCTTGAGGGTTCCATGAAATTAATCTCTTTGGGGTGTCTCACTGCTCAGAAGAAATGGGTTTTGAGTAATCCTTTTTGCATCTCCATCACCCTGTGTGAAGCAAAGCAATAACTGGTCAAGGAGTTAGGTGACACTGCCAGAAGACCTTCACAAGCTCTACATAGACAGGGCTTTTAACTTTCACAGAATATTCAAAACTGCCATGAAGAGTTCAGGGAAATGTACATAGGGGCCTAGCCACATCTACTGATTTGCCTGAGGCCCAGGAGACCCATGGGAAATAACTTGAACTCTGTCTACAGCTGAAGTTTAGATATTTACAAATATGTCTCCCGGAGCGGACTGGACCAGCTTCCCACAACCAGGCCCACTGCACCAGTGCCTTGGAGCTCACCCAGGGAACTGAGGCATGGATAAGGGGACTGGACCCCCCTCCCACAACCAGGCATACTGCGCCAGTGCCTTGGGGCCCTCCCAGGGACCCAAGGTATGGAGCTGGGGACCAGACACTCCCCACAACCAGGCACACTGCCAGTACCAAGGAGCATGCCAAAAACATCACTTCCATGTGAGTGGCCCACCACAGCCACCACAACAACCATGGCTGCCACAAAAGTGACTATAAGCCACAACCACCACGCAGATGGTCCATCAGCCACGGGAGTGCATTGACAGAAGGAGAGTTACCAGCAGAGATAAAGAAAAGAAGAGGATGTCTCTCTCCGCAAAGCCCACCTCAGAGTGACAGAAAAAGCATCTGCTCTACGATAATATTGGAGGACCTAATCACACCTCTCAGCACTGGACAGAGCATCTAGGCAACAAATCAACAGAGTAACCATTACTCTTTCAGAAGGAGAGAAGAAATCTAGGGTAATTAGAGGGGGGAGGAGGAGGGAGGGGGAGGGGGAGAGATTGGAAAGGGGCATAAAGAGTAATTATGATTTGTAATAATATATATGCTAGTAATATTGATTTGATCAACATATCTCTATGTTGAGCCCCCAAAATATATAATCAATTTTGAGTCAATAAAAATTAAAAAAACAAGAAAACAAAAAAATACATCTCATGGACTGGGTAAGAGAGGGGAAGGGCAGGGATGGGTTCCAAGTACAAATAGCCATGTGCGGGATGGGTGTGTGGGAAGGTGGGCAGGCTGAGAAGTGGGACAGGAGGCCTGAGCAGTGATTCCAGGTGCTGCAGGAGGCTCTTCTGTTGCTCTTGCTGCTGCTGCTCCTCCTTCCCCTCTTCCTGCTGGAGGCCGAAACACTGCCCTTTGCATTTCCAAATACACTCAGCTCATTCCCACCCTGGGGCCTTTGTACTTGCTCTTCTCCATGCCCAGAATGCTTGTCCCCAAACCTTTGTATGGCTGACTCCATGCCTTTTAATAATCATCTTTTAACTTACCTCTTTAAGGAGGCTTCTCTGACCACCAATTTATGCTTCCCACCAATTTTGCTTGATTTTATTTTCTTCATAGCCCTTAAACACTCTCTGAAATTATCCTGTTTAGCATCTCCTCCTCCAGTTAAAACACAAGCTTTATAATAGCAAGGACTTTTTCTTATTTGCCATTTTATTTCTAGCACCCAGAACAGGGCCTGGATATAGCAGGCACTAAACTATTATTTGTTGAAAAATTAATGTATCATTTAAACCCCAAGAATCCTGATGTGAGATCTCTCTAAGAGAGCAGGATGGAAGAAGGAGAAAGCATTTCTCTCTCAGCTACAGAGAAAGGTTAGCACCAAGGGATGGTAGACAACAGGCAAGGAGCTCCAGGTAGTGGCAGCAGAGAGAAAGGATGCCCAGTGCACTGGGACACTGGCTAGAGGTTGAGGATGGAGGCCGTTGGGATGGAAGAGAGAGCAGTGGTGTGCATGGTAGAAAGCTCAAATATTGATGATGCAGAGGTGCAAAGCAGAGCAACAGCAGGCCAAAGGGCAAAGGGCAAAGTCTGCCAAGTTCAGAAATTGTCAGTATATGGAGAAGTAGGTCATAGGGGATTGCTGATCTGTCAAACCTACACCAATTATTAAAGTGGCTTTCTCTGGAACTAGCACTTTGTGGGGTCATTTGTGATAGTTTCCAAACCTGGCTATGCATCAGAATCACTAGGAGAAAGCTAAAAAAAAAAAAAAAAAAAATGCTTCCTAGCCTCCACTCTAACAAAGGACTGGATTCCAGGAATCTGTGTTCTTTTTTTCTTTCTTTTTCTCTTTTAAAGCAAGATGGTAAGACACAAAGAGAAGTGGTCAAAAGGTGGTCCCTTTTCTATGAGCATGTCTCCCTGTCACCACATGCCTCAGTCCTAGCCCCAGCTTCCCATGCTACACATCGTTTGGCACCCGGTCACTTCACTATCCTGTTACTGTGGGACACCCATACCATGGCCAGTGGAATGTCCTCAAACCCGGCAAGGATTGCAGCATTCCTCTGCTGTAAGGTGATGGGGAGGGGAGAACCATGAACTTCCCTTAGGTGACTACACTCACAGATTGACAAAGCCTGAGCCAGGACTGACCCAGTCATACTATCTGTGCCAAAGTCTGCCTCCCATACAACTTCCACACATCTGCCCAGCTTCTGTCCTTTGGAGTCAAGCAAAATAAGGTCTCCCCTAGGCCACATGTTAGTCTTTGAGATGTTTGTGGATAAATAGCTATCATGGCTTCTCTTGCTAAAATGCCCTGTTTCTTCAACCATTCTTTATAGGATATCATTTGTTGGTCCCTTGTACTTGGTACTCCAGATGTGCTCTTATGGGGCAGAACATGGCAGAATGATTATCTTCCTGTCCCAGCCACTGCACTTGTGTTAAGTTTGCCAGGTCCTGTGTTTGTTATTTTGGCAGCTGTGTTGTATCTGGAATTGCGCTGAGCTTGCAGCCAACTGGAATTCTTTTGATTTTTCTGCCCTCCTTAACCGAGACTGGTGGAGCTGGTCCTTAAATATAGATTTGACATAATTCCCCGTTAGACTTAATCCAGCATGTTTGAGTTCATCCCTGTAGCCTTCAACCATTCATAAATCTGGATTCTGTCACTGAGTGACTTAGCCACGTAATCTAATTTTGTGTTATCCCCAGTTTTGATAAGCAGATATTATAAGTCTTTATCAAAGAAGTTGACAAGAATGTCGAGGAGGTCAGAGCTCAGGGCAGAGCTCTGAAATCTGAAATCTAGTTAAATAGTTTTGACATCAACTAATCTGCTGTCATCCCGATGACATTTACATACCAGTGGTTGCCCCCTGGTCATCCTCAGTTTAGTCATGAATACTGTTTGCTTAGCTTGCTGATGAGTCTTTTAGTCTAGGCAGAATTACTTTCTTTTTTTGCTTCAAAATTAGTCATGACTCTTTCCATTGCAAGTGACAAGAACAAAGCCAAACTAACGAAAGCAAAAAAGAGAATGCATTTATTCCCACAGTTGGGAAGTCCAGGGGTGGATTTGACTTTAGGTATGAATGGATCTAGGGACTCAGATGATCTAGGGGGGTCATTAGGGCTCTCTCTCTCTCTCTCTCCCTCTCTCTTTCTCTCTCTCACCTTTCCTCTCTATCCTTTCCATCCCTCTCTTCCACCTTCTCTGTCTTGCTCCTTCCATCCTTTGTCTCTTGGCTATGTTTCAGTGTGTTGTCCTCATGTTTTCTTACTACAGATAATTTTTTTCCAACTGGCAAGGAGGATAACTGCCAACATGCTTAAGTAAAAAGCCTCTTAGCTGGTTCTGTGACCAAAAGAAAGACCCTTCCCTCTAACTCCAAGGTGGAACATCCCAGGAGAGGATTCTGATTAGTCAACTTGGGTCACATGCCCAGGGGAGTGGACTGTGGAGCTAGACTAGATCTGAGTCACAGTCACTTTTGTTACTTGATATTTCAGGAAGGAGAGGGGATTGTGATTGGCAGCCCCAGTGATCACATGGTCAGAGTAGGGGAAGCGGTGGGGGTTCCCAGGAGCTTCCTGCCCTCATCCATATTCCCAGCTACATTCTCTTGGTTGACGTATCTCCAATTCCCCAGGAGCATCTTTCCCATTATTGCTCTTTCTATCCACATATTGCTCAGCTCAGGACCTGTTCATCGGGCTCCAAGCGATCCCATGATGAGGTAATGCATGGGAAAAAGAAAGAACTTTTATTGAGCTGCTGCAGTGTGCTTCACATACATTATCTCCTTTAATTCTCATGACAAACCCATGAGATGACAATTATGATCTTTATTTCATAGAGGAGGATGGTTTATTTTAACATATATTTTATTGATTTAGCCAACATTTTTATGTACTTATTATAATAACTTCATTAATTGTCATAATGACAACATGAGGTAAATACCATTACTGCTGGTTTACCCGTAAGGAAAGTGAGACAAAGAGAGGTTAAATAACTTGCCCAAAGTTACACATAATAAACAGAGAGAAACACGAACACAGGTCTGTTAGCTACATCCATCATAGAAAAATGTCTCTTACATTTTTAAATATGCATCATGTTTAATTTGGACTGGGAGGTATTTCAGCTCTGCCTGGGAATGCCGGGAGCATCGGCTGACGAAGGCCGTCCAGGGGAACAGCATAGCCCGACCCCACCCACACACTTGCTCACGTTGGCATTATTAGCTCTGCCTTCCTGTCTGCCAGCCCATCACATGCAAGTCTTCTGCCTTGTCCTGGCAGGTGAGTTGCAGCTCCCTAGAGCTCAGGAAGTTGTGCAGAGTGGCGAGGGGATCACTGTGTCTCACTTAATGCTCTAGCAGTCTGTGTAACCCCATGTTATAAATTAAGGCAGAAGCTGAAGTCTGTTACGACTGAGGTGCGTGGTGTGAAGACTGGGGCACCTCAATAACACCCAGCAGGTAGATGGCAGGAGTTGACTTCATAATAGAGCTATGACCTGATTCAGAACCTTCTCACTGAGGCTGGGGTGCGGAGTGGGGAGGGTTATGGGACTGGACCAGATACAGTGAGGGTAACAGGCATAGAATATGAATTGGGTAACAGTCACATACTGTTTCTGTTAGATGGTTGACACATCAACATTTGAAGGACCCAGAAAATTATTTGGGAATTAGGCACGGCTGGAGTTTTTATCTGGCAAGTGTGCCCAAAGATGGGGAGAACCCTGCCCTGAGTGGTGATTTGAGGTCAGGCTCCAGTGTGAAATATCAATCTTCATACAAACAAGGCAGACCAGAGAGGTCCTTGACACTGAGGTGGCTTTTAGGGCAGAGCTAATCACACAACTTCTAACCTGATCTTCCTAAACCATAAAGCTGAGTATGATATTCCCTAGCTCAAACTCTTCAGTGTCTCCAGGGTGGTAGCCATACTTCTTAGTGAGGCATTGAAGGCCTTTGACCATCTACCCACTGCTTGCTCTTCTTACCTGGCCTATCATCGCACCCTCCTTTCCAACATGCAACTTAAAATATGGGATTAGTTCTGGGTTCCAGGACCAAATCTGATCCATCATACCTTTCCCTCTACCTGGGATTTGTTGCCCCTCTTGTGCCCTGGACAAACTCTTATTCCTCAATCAACTTGCAGCTCAAATGCTACTTCCTCCTTAAAGTCTTCTTTAACTCTCCCAGGTTAGATGTTCCCTCCTCTGGGATCCCAGAACACATTGTTCATACCTCCATAATGCCCATCACATGTTATTAAAAAAATCTGTTAATGTATTGTTTTCTCCCAGCTATTAGACTGCATGCACATACAGGGCAGAGGCCATGTCTTTTCTCTGTGTCTCCAGGGATATAGCACTGGGCTGGCACAGAGTAAATGCTCAGTAAACAAAAGGATGAGGGAGATTGGAGTATTATGCAAGGTAACCCTTGGGAACTTTGGAGGCGGGACCAGAGCAGGAAGGAGTAAACTCTGCATTGAAGACAAATGAACCTTTTTTCATTCATTCATTCAACGAGTATTTATTGGGCGTTTATTATGTGTTAAGAGGTGTGCTATCTGCTAAAGATACAGTGGAGCTCTAGACAGAATTGGTCTCTGCTCTCATGGAGCTTACAGGTTATTAGGGAAGATGGGCATTTAACAAATAATTTCACAAATACATATTTAATTAAAATTGGGTGAAGGGTATTCAAGAAAAGTAAAGAGGTGTCATTTTGTAGGGGTGGGAGGGGCAGAGCGGTCCTCACAGGGCACTCTGCCTCGGGTGTGATGGGATGCAGGAAGACTCAGCTCACTATGAGATTTACCCAAATCTTCCCATAACCTGGCCCTGTGAGGATCATCCCCAGCGAGGATTATCTCCATTGCAGTCTTCCCAGTGGTCCTTCAATGGCCTCCACCAGAGTTTTTCCTTGGAGGCTCAATCACTGTCCCTGAAGACCAGCTCTTTGAAACTCATCGTTGGTTAATCAGCTTGCTGAGCGTCGTGATCTTCATCGTCACAGTCATCATGTTCATTATTATCTTCTTCATCCCCAACTGCACCATCACCACCACCACCATCATCATCTTCCTTACAATTCTTGAACCCTTTGCTTGTGCCAGGCACTGTGCTAAATATTTATTTAATCCCCTCTACATTCCTATACGAAAAGCAATATCATAAACCTCTCTTTTCTAAAATGAGGAAACAGAGAGGTTAAGTAACCTCCAGAGGTCACACAATTAATACAGCAGCTCTGGGATTCTAATCCTAAATCTTTGCTCTTAACCAGTTTCCTGTATGCGCTCACAGGGTGGCTCCAAATGGCCTTTTCTTCTTTCTTTTAAAAATCTCTTGTAAGCATTTTTCTTGAATTTCTTGGATCTCTTAATGGCCTCTCTTGAGAGGCACTTGGGAGGAATCATTAGAGAGAAGATTCTGTTATTTATTGCCAGGCAGTCATTTTCAGTCGTCACTGGGACTCAGAACACATTGCACATTTGTGCCTTTCAGGAGAAAGTCATATAATGGGGTTCTCTGAAGGAATAGGGTCTCCTCTCTTCATTCAAATTATACTATGTAATAATATCATCACCAGTGATGATTATAGATTGAAACTCCACACTGAGTTCAGCTTCCAGAGCCTTGATCTCATGTGTCTTGTTAAATAAGCTAGAGTAAAATGTTAGTCTTCTAGAACCTACAGGAATGCAGCATTCTTGGAAGCTGAGTTTATGATTAGCCATTTAAATTCACTGCACAAATGTACAAAGGGATGGATATTGACCATGCAGAAACATATTTTAATAATCTTTTTTTCAAAATATAACTTACATATGGAAAAGTTCACAAATCATACAGCTTAGTGAGTTATCCCATGCTGAATATACCCATGTAAGCAGAACCCAGATCAAAACATAGAACATGACCAGCACTCCAGTAGCATCCTTGTGCCCCTTCCAAATTGCATTCCCTCTCTTTCCCACACGTGCGACTACTATAGTGACCTATAGAATCATAGATTACTTTGCCCATTTTTGAACTTTATGTAAATATATACAAACGTAATCATACCACTTGTATTCCTTTGTGCCTGTCTTCCTTCCCTTGTATTATGTGTGTGAGATTTATCCATGTTGTGTGTAGCAGTGATTTGTTCACTTTCGTTACTATAAGGCATTCTGTTATATGCATATGCCACAATTTATATATCTATTCTACTGCTGATGGACATTTGAGTATTTCCAGTTTAGTGCTACTACAAATACAGTCATGCATTGCTTAACAATGGGCGTATGTTCTGAGAAATGCGTCATTAAGCAATTTTGTCGTTGTGCAAACATCACCAAGTGTACTTACACAAACCTAGACAGTATAGCCTACTACACATTTAGGCTATATGGTATGGCCATTATAATCCTATGGGACCACTGGCATATATGCAGTCTGTCATCAACCAAAATGTTGTTATGCAGCGCATGATTGTAATGTTACTGTGAACATTCCTATAGATGTCTTTTGGTGTGTATATGTCTGCACTTTTGTTGACTTATGAGTGATATTGCTGTATGTGGTATAGAGTATATGTATGTGCAGCTTCAGTAAATACTGCTGAAGAATTTTTCCAGCAAACATTGCTAATTTTCACTTCCATAACATTTTTGTGAAAGTTCCATTTAATGACACTTGATATTGTTAATTCTTTTAAATTTAGTCAATCTGGTGGATATGCAGTTATATTTTACTGTGGATTTAGTTTTTATTTCCCTGTTGACTAATGAGGTTGTGAGCCTTTTCATATGTTTACTGGCCATTTGGGTACCTTCTTTCTTGAATTATTAGTTCATGTGTTTTGCCTGTTTTTTTTTTTTTTTTTTCCTGTTGTGTTGTCTTTTTTTTTTTTTTTTATCTGAAAGAGTTCTTTATACGTTTTGGTTTATATGGTTGCAGATATCTTCTTCCACACTGTGACTTGCTTTTTCACCCTAATGGTGACTTTTGATGAGCAAAAATTTGATATCACCCCATTTATATATCTTCTCCTTTATTGTCAGTGCTTTTTAATGTCATATTTAATAAATCTTGTCTACTCCAAGGTCATTCAAATTTTATCCTATGCTATCTTCTAAAAACTTAATTGTTTTACTTTTCACATTTAACTCTACAATCTATGTGGAATTTATTTTGTGTATGATGTAAAGTAAGGGCCAAGATTCATGTTTTTCTGTATGGCTATCCAGTTGTCTTAGCATCATTTATTAAAAATATCATCTCTTCCCCACTGCTGTGCAGTACATCCTTTTTCATAAATCAAGTTTCCATATATTTGTGGAACTTTTCTGGACCCACTGGCTTAATTTCTGTAGCTGCATAAGTCTTGATATCCGGTAGTGTAAGCCTTCTTGTTTTACACTTTTTTTTCTCAAGATTGTCTTGGCTATTCTTGGTGCTTTGCATTTTCATATAAATTTTAGAACCGGCTTGTCAATATCATAAAAAACATGCCAGGGTTTTTATTTAGATTGCACTAAGTCTATAGATCAACTTGAGGAGAACTGACATCTTTAACAATACTAAGTCTACCAGTCCATGAACACTATTAATTACACATCAGCTCTGTGCTAATCACTATTATGAGCTCAGATGTGGTTCTTGCCATCGAAGGACTTACAAATGTATAAACAAACACATAAACAAAAAACACAACGCAATATGATAATCTCATCACTGATAAGAGTGAGAGCTAATATTTATTAAGTGACATTTATATGCCAAGTCATGCTTTTAAAGACTTTATATGTATTAATTCATTCATACCTTATGCTGATACTTGGAGGACTAAATGCTCCTCCAAACGGAGTTGCTTATCATAATCACATAAATATTCTATGTTTAATGAATTGGCTTTTAAAATTAAAAAAATTAATAGTCAGATAATACTTGTGGAAGATCCATGTCACGATGAATTTATTCAGTCTGTGAAGCCATGGTTAGTGTTAAACTGGCGAGAGGGAGTCCTCAGTTGTGTCCCTAAGTCAGCCTCTGGATGGTTTTATGACTTTGGGTATGTCTGTCGACATGTCTGTGAATTTGGAGGGCTGGGTTACAGGATACTTGGCATCCCTTGAAGGTCTAGTAAGTCAGTAACTCTGTATTTAAAGTTCAGAATCTTAGCACTTTAATGCAGGCAGTAAAACAATTTAAATCCCAACTTAAATCCATCTCAAGATACTTGAATTGAACATCTATTAGATGCCAGGCTCTATGCAGGTGCTAAGGATACAGAGAAGAATGAAAACCCAGCTGCTCTCCATCATAACTCACAGTCCAGTGGAGAAGGCAGGTCCACAGAGAATTGCAATTCAGTGCAAACAATCACAATAAAAGATTTCCATCTCAGGAGATTAAAGATCCTATCAGAGGGATGACCATCATCGCCGTGCTGAGAAGGCCCTTGAGCTAGACTTCAATGGAATAGTTCCCTGGGTAGATGTGGGAAGGAAGAGTATAACAGAGTCACAATTCCAGCTGCTGTAAAAATGACATCCCACAATATACGTTTATTTCCGGTTTACGCAAAGCACAATACGGATGTTTCTGGTCAGTGGGTGATTCTGCATGTGGTTATTCAGAAATCTAATTTCCTTCTATCTTGTGGCTCCACCATCCTCCTGAGGCATCAGAGTCCCCTCTGATGATCCCCTGCATTCAGCAGGTAGAGGTCGGAAGGTGAGAGTGGAGGATCATGTGGAAACGTTTGCACAGGCCAGACTGAAAGTGGCACATATCATGTCTTCCGTGCCTTCCCCTAGCAGAACGTGGGCACAAGCAGACCTAAGCTCAAGGGAGTCTGGGGGGTGTGATCTGACTGAGTCTCCACAAGAAAAACAAAATGTGTTTCGGAGAACACACAGCAACCTGTGCCAACAAACAGCATCCTAGAGGAGTTTGTGCTGAGAAAAGCTAGAGTTCCGTAGGACCAATCGAATGGAAGTATAACAGTAGAGAATTGTCAAGATTGGAATTTCTGACCAGGGACTATCTTTATCACATTGTAGTTACTGAGAGAGAGCTCACTGCAGCCCTGGTTGGTCCAAGAATTCCCAAGGGAGATAGCAGCTCAGGTATTTAACAGGTTCTGAAATGCAAGAGGAAGCTGGGTGAAGAGGGTGATAGTTCTCTGCTCAGTGGACGAGCCTTTCCCATTGTCCACAGCCCCTCTGACCCACAGGTCTGCGAAACTGATGGAGAACTCAGGTCCATTCCATTTAACAAATGGAAGACAGTTGATTCCTATGCTTGTAACCTGCTTTCTTCTCTCTCCACAGTGACACTTTCTGCTGCTCCTCCCTCCTACTTCAGAGGATTCACGTTAATCGCCCTCAAAGAGAACAGAGAGGGAGAGAAGGAGGAGGACCATGCTGGGACCTTCCAGGTAAGACCTCACCTGGGCTTATCCAGTGGCCCTCCTTGCCCTGGTAGGTAGAAGCCAGAGAGGTGCAAGTGTCTTAGGTGGCTTCTCATGCGGTTCCCTTGACCGTTGGCCGGGTGGGCCAGGCTCATTTGAATGACCCATTGTAGAGTAAGGCAGCAAATGCTGCAAGCCTATTCCAGCAGGATTGGCCACCAAGCAGAGCTTGCATTGTCCCAGAAGGCCACAGTGCTCTCCTCTGGGCTCACAATGCCCTTCATCTGGCGTGGCAAGAGCACTCAGAACCCAGGCTGGGCCCGGCTGGTGCTCCTGCACAGGCATTTCGTGATTGACTGGTAATTCTCAAGTGTAAACGGACCGAGAGCTCAGGACCGCCAGCCTGGAGGGAGTTCAAAGCACGGGAGAAGGACTATTAAGGGAATGTAGAGATTGATTTATGAGGGAAGATTAAAAGAATTAAACATGCTTTGCTTGGCTAAATGAACAGGGCCGAGTTTAAGAGGTGGTAATGGTCTTTAAATGTCAGCCCTTGCAGAGCAGCCTCCTGAAGGGGAGCCTTCATTTGACTTTGTACAAAAGGGCAAATCAAGACGAAAGTGGGTCAAGAGAAGAAAGGGAATCTCAAAGCAAGGGCCCTGACACTGAGTCATATTTCACTATGCAATATTCTTCCAAGGGAAGTGGTGGGAACATCATCCCCTTTCAGAGGTTTAAAAGGGGCTGGAAAGTTGTCAGAACATATCCCAAAAGGACTGCAGCCATCTTAGGAGGAAGTCTGGCCAAATTTGCTGTAACCATTTCTCATCTCAGATTTCCATTGTTCTGGAATTCATTTTTATCTGGCATTTGCAAACTCAGAAGAAAAAAATAACTCAGGAAGAATACTTACACTCATAAGTATTCTGCTGCTGGGTACTCTGGTACAATTTGTGCATTCTACAGAGGACCCTGTCCTAAAAGATCTTCCCCATCCAAAGGCATCTCTTCATCCCTTGTGACCAGATTATAATTTTTGAATCCTGTGATTTAAAAAAATTTTTTTTTCTATTGTCTGGGATTCTAGGCTTCTGGAACAGTGAGACTGTTAATTCCATACTCATTGTAATCTCCTTCTATGGCAAGGAGCTTCTTGGCATGTATCTGAACGAGTGACCCAATAATAATACTAATGACTGCCAATATTTGTTGGATATTTACAGTAAACCAGGCTCCATGCTAAGTGCTTTACTTTATCGTAATCAGCTTACCTTATCTTTGTTTAATTCTCAAAACAATCCCTAGTGCATAGGAACTATTATCCTATTTTCAGACCAGGAAATTAAAACTAGAGATATTAAATCACTTGCCTTAATGGCTAGCAAGTAGCACTGGCCAGGTCCCTCCACTGAGGTGTGTGATTCCAGAGACTATCACTTCCCTGTAATACTGAACATGCTCCTGGCACAGAGGCCTTTGGACAGTGTAAGTTTGCCATTACAGGGAAAGGAAGATTCATGAATGCTTTCAGCCTAGATTTTAATACATATAATCCTCTGCATTTGTGATAATTTACTAGATTTATCAGATTCCGGCAGCTGAGAGAGCTGGGTACCTGAGTGGCAAGAGGGATGAAGTTCTAAGAAGGGAAAAGTGTGTTTGGTGGTGGTGGGACTGTGAACATAATCTTCACCAAAACAAAATTTATCTGCTTCATAATGGTGCTTAAAGGTATATACCCCAAAGAATTGAAAGCAGGGATGTGAACAGATATTTGTACACCAGTGTTCATAACAGTGTTTTTCACAATAGCATATTATTCACAAAAGATGGAAACAACCCAAATGTCCATCAACAAAGTATGGTTTATATATATACAATGCAATATTATTCAGCCTTTAAAAGGAAGGAAATTCTAACACATGCTACAACATAGATGAACCTTGAAGATATTATGCTAAGTGAAATAAGCCAGTCATAAAAGGACAAATACCATGTGATTTCATTTATATGAGGTACCTAGCATAGTCAAATTCACACAGACAGAAGGTGGAAGGGTGGTTGCCAGGGGTTGCGGGATGAAGGAAACAGGGAGTTATTGTTTAATGGGTATGTAGTTTCAGTTTGGGAAGATGAAAATGTTCTGGAGATGCCTGGTGGTGATGGTTGCACAGCATTGCGAATGTATTTAATGCCACTGAACCACACACTTAAAAACAATTAAAATGGTAAATTTTATTTTATGTATATTTTGTCACAATTTTAAAAGATGATGCTTAAAGTCAGGTCTAATGGGGATATGGCTTCTTTCTTTAGTGCTGTTCTGGTTTAACTCAATAAACTGACAGTCTTCTCCAATTCACGGTTGTTTCTGCTCAGCTTAATCCTTGTTTTTGAAACTGATTGGTGAATACAGGGCCCTGCTCACCATGGGTAGTGAGTCAATATTTACTGAACAAATGAATGAACAAATGACTCTTTCTGCTAGTGTCCATAATGCAGTCCAAACGTTTGAGACTTTCAGAACTCCTAGCTCTTTATGCGTTCTTCTTTCTTCCTTCCCTTGGAGCTTCTGACGTCCTTTCTCATCTCATGGCAGTGGTTTTCAGAGTGTGGTCTCTGGACCAGCAACATCAGCACCACCTGCGAACTTGTTAGAAATGCCCACCCAGACTTACTGAGTCAGAAACTCTGGGGGTGGGCCTCCACGAACTGTGTTTTAACAAGCCTTCGGGGAGAGTCTGGCCCATGCTCGGGTTTGAGAAGCATTGTTGCAGTGAGACACCAACCAGCCCATCCAACTCAACCTCTTCCATCATCATGTCAACACATCTGTCTGTTCCTGAATAGGATACTTTCATTATTTCCGCCAGTCCTAGAAGGATCACAGGGTGATAAGAATATGATAATGCCTAGCAGACAGTAATAATGATAGCTAACACTCACACGGTGCTTGTGTGCCAGATACTGTTCCCAGCGGTGTACATTAATTAACTGATTCAATCCTCAGGGCAACACGATGAGGTAAGCGTTATTATTATCCTATTTCTCACAGATGAGGAACTTATGGCACAGAACAATTAAGTAACTTTCCTAAGTCCAGCTGGCTCTAAGTGATAAAGCTGGGTTTCGGACCTCAGCAGTCCAGCTCCAGGTCTCTGCTTATAACCACCGTGCATGCTGTCTTTCAATGTGCACGTGTCCAGTGAAAAGTGAGGGTCTACTATGACTTTTTATGACAGTGGTCTCTGTGCCAGGTGCTTTCTATGCATTATCCTACTTAATTCTTGCAGCAGCCTCGTGAGGTCAGTATTTTTATCCCCATTTTTCATATGATGAAACTGAGTCTCCAAGGGGTTTAGTAAATTTGTCAAAGTGATCCAACATCTCAAAGGTTCAAATGCTGGGCCAGTTTTTTGTCTCAATCTTTGTCTGCTCACCCCTTCCCTGCCCTTGTGCCCTGCTTAGGTTGCCATTGGCTCAGAGGTTAGAGGGAGAGGAAGCATAGACCATGCCCCCATCTTACTTTTCCTGCTCCTGGGAGATGTGGCTCCATGCTTGTCCCTTCCTGCTCTAGCATGAACGTGTCCATACCAAAGCTGTCATCTTTGGAGTCATTCATTTATTCAGCAACATTTACTGAGTGCCTTCTAGGTGCCAGGCGCCAAGTTAGGCATTGGGGATATGGTGATGAGAAAAGCAGATATAGTCCTGCCCTCTTGCAGCTTACAGTGTCTTTCTTGTAATTGTCCCTTAAGTTAACCTCTGTTGCTGACAGATGTGGCAGAAAGTCAACAAGTCATCAGTGGGAACATAAGCAATCAGAAAATATAAATGCCATGGTAATTTTTAAAAAAAAATACATGGTGATTAACAAATAGATATACCTCTTTGTTTAACACCTTCACTCCAAATATGACAACTCTGAGGAGTTAACAATGACAAAATCCTAATGCTCTTTAAATTTGGTTAAAGATTACATCCCTAGCTCTAAAAAAGACTGTGAGAGGGTTATTTTGCTTCTAAATGAGAGAGCCCTTACACAGAAAATACAGACTCACGTATGAACACAACAAAAGCAAACTTTAATTCTTCCTTTGCACCTACTTAGTCTTAGTGGGGAGAGAAAGGGGCTACTTGGTGCAGGGGAGAGTAAGGGTTACTGCTCTCACCACCCCCACAGAAAGCCAAGGAGAAGCGGGTGGGGCTCCCTCCTCTGGCTCCAACAGCAGGTTCCAGTGGAGCAACGTTGGCACGCACGAGGGTATCTGTCTCTGGCTGCCAGAGAGGGGAGAGCCATGGAATCTCACTTTGATGAGCTGGCTGGGTGTAACTCATGGTTAATTGAAAGTGACATGGAATTCAGGGACTGGACTGCCTGTACAAAAGTAACCCACCAATCCTTAAAAATTTTATTACTAAAAACTACTCCCTGGAATGCCGTGGCCCAGCCAAGTCCCCCTGCTCATTCCCTGACCTCCTTCGGGTCTCTCCTCAGATGTCCCCTTCCCAGAGATGCCTGCCCTGATGACCCTACTAAAAACTTCATTCCCCGCTTCCACTCCTGAGCTGGACTCCCTGTCCCTCTCCCCTACTTAATTTTTTTCCGTTGCATTTATTGCCACCTGACATGCTATCTATTTTGCTTGTTGACTTGTGTAGTATCTGCCCCCTTCCACTGAACTATAAGCTCCATGAAGCAGGAGTTTTTATTTATCTGCCTTGTTTGCTGTTGTTATCCCCAGGAGCAACCATGCCTGTCACAGAGTAGGCACACAAATATTTATCAACAGTATTGCAGGTGTAGTATTTGCTCTAAAATCCACGCTGCCAATTTATAATACCGTTGGTTTATTTCATTTTTAGTTTAAGGTCTATAGGCATCAACTAGTTTAAGTAACAGTCTTGACTAGTTAATCAGCAGTCTAGTCTAGCCAAAGGAAGAAAGCCTCATTATAAAGGGATGTTTGCCTGACATGATACCCATCAATACCATAAAAACAAATATCATTTTATAACTAACTTTCTATATTCTTAATCACCTGTTTTTAAACTATTATCATAATCTCTTCATTAATCATAAATGTAAATTAGCACGTAATGGGTTCTGAGAAACATTAGAACCTAAAAGGTTTTTGACATGCTTTTCTAAAATAAAATGCTGTTGTAAGCCTTCTCTCAGGAATTCTCATTGAGTTTAGAGGAAATCTTTCTCTCATTACACTAACCTAAGCTTAATTGTGCCCCTTATAAGATATTAGAATTTGTAAATCTCCCATTTACTATTATAAATAATGGAGTAAAAGCAGTTTCTTGCATAAAACGTTTTTCCTTATTTGGTATTATTCACTAGGATAGATTCCCAGAAGAGTAACTACTAAGGCAAAAAATATGGACATTTTTATGATTTTGGTGTGTATTGCCAAGTTGATTCTTCCCCCATCCCTGCAAAAAATTCCACTCAGCACTCTTTCAACAAACTGAATATGGGCATTCCGTCATGATAGCCACACTTGCTGATGTGAAGGGAGGAATACATTTGAGGTCAGGACTGGGCATCACAGGATTGAGGCAGGTTAAATTGATAGACAAAATCTATCAAAGTGAAAGCTATTGGAGGATCAGAGAAAGTCACCTACTTAGGTCCAAATAACCAACTGCCCCAGTACAAGACGAGGGATTTGGATTTATGGCAGCACATTAAACAAACAGTAATGAAAATACCCTAGCACTTAGAGTTGCTTGTAAGTAAGTTCAGAATGAATTGCGCATGATATAGGACCACAGAAAACTAATGCAGTTTTAGGGTGCATCATAGGATCATAACGCCCAGAACACAGGAGTTAGATTCTCTCATGGGATTCTCAACCCATCCCGAGAGAGCCACAATATTCCCTTTCTTTCTCTATAGAGTACACCTTTCTAGTGACTGAATATTGAAATGTAAAATATATGGTGTTTTCTTTCATTCATTCCTTCATTCATTCAAGTCT
Source organism: Cynocephalus volans (assembly GCF_027409185.1). Lineage (NCBI taxonomy): Eukaryota > Metazoa > Chordata > Mammalia > Dermoptera > Cynocephalidae > Cynocephalus > Cynocephalus volans. The sequence continues at coordinate 114,072,335 of NC_084463.1, forward strand.
TTTCATAACATTCATAGCACGCTATACTTTTCCTTTAGAGTAATTATTACAATTTATAATTATTTGTTTGTAGGATTATTTGTTAACTATTTGCATTAGTCTGTTTCTGTTGCTTATAACAGAATACCTAAAACTGGGTAATTTATGAAGAAATAAAATTTCTTCCTTAAAGTTTTGGAGACTGGGAAGTCCCAAGTCCAGGGGACACATCTGGTGAGGACCTTGCTGGTGAGTGATGGCTCTACCGTGACACAGGGTGTCACATGGTGAGTATGGCAGGAGCAAGAGAGAGACTATTCTGCTCACTCACTCTCCTTTAAAGCCATCATAATCACTTCTGTGACCACCATTAAGTCCTAATGGATTAATCCATTTACTAGGGCATGGTTCTCACAATCTAATCACCTCTTCAAGGCTCCGCCTTTTAATTACCATAATAGGATTTCCCATCCTATTAAAACTGTTCACCATAGAGATCAAGCTTCTGTGATTTGGGGGACGTCCAATTCACAGCATTATTGTTTTGCACCATCAGTCTGTAGGGCAAAGCCATGTCTATTTAGTTCACTATGGTATTTATAACAACGGGCACTGTGTGTGGCACATGGTGGACGCTCAGCATTTGCTGAAGTGAATTAATGAATGCACTAATTACCAGCTACATGAAAGGCAACTTACTAGGCTCTCAGCATATGGAGAAATATGGATAAGACATGGTTCCTGGTGTTAGGAGGTCAAGATCTACAGCAGAACTTCTCAACTCTGGTATGCTATGTACACTGGTAAATCACAAATAGGTTATAGAAGAACCTAAATATCTATTTCCTTAGATATTGGGGTAACCTCATCTTTTTGCTCTGGAGAAATACTATCATTTTTCTACATGTGGCATAGAGTGAAGAGACCTGTATAGAAAGAACTATATTGCAGCATGCTAGGTGCTATAATTGCTGCATGTATGCAAATAAGAAAACACTCATTTGCAGAGAGTGGGGAGTGACTGCTGATTTGGGAGGATAGAAAGGACATTGACAGAAATGTTAACTTCTGAGCTTTCTCTTAGGGGGCTGAAGTTTGCAACTGGACAAGGGGTGAAGAGGAAGGGTGTGTGCAAAGATCATTCTACTGTTTTCTCACTGTTTTTAAATTTGCCCCATTTTAATGTTTCACTACATTTTCTTTGACAAGTGCATAGAGTCTCACAAGGACACAGTAAGTTTTCATCAATAAATAAATGAATAAATGAAGGGAATAAATGGCATGCTATGCCTGCCCCTTCCTTTTAGGAACTTACTCTATGTAAAATGCCTCTGTGGAGCTGTGATGGTAAAACCACCATCAAAAGAGCACAGTTAAAAAGTGATGTTGATACCTCTTGTTTGGCACTTAGTTTTTTTTTTTCTTAAAATTGCCATGTGAGAATCATTCAGAAGACAAGGTAGAAGAGTGTGCGGTGTGAGTGCCTGGGATGGGCACTGGGTCCTCGGGTGTCCAGAGACCACAGCTCTGGTCTCTGGAGTCTGCTACCAGAAAAGACGAAAAATAGTTTTCCTTTCAAGTAAGCAAGCCCTGAGTCTGGGAACCATATGCCAGGTAGAGACTTAAGTGTCACGCTCTCAGTACAGCACACCTGTGTTTTGTGATGAAAAACACAGAAAAGGATAAATACAGAGAAGGATAAAGAAGAAACAACAATATGTAATCTTACAAGGGGGTCATTACACTGGTCTCTCATTATGTTTGGCATTTTCCATAATATAGTGTATATTTTTTTAATTAGAAGAGAGAAATTGGAGACAGTGAAGGCAGTTTTTGTTTGTTTGTTTGTTTGTTTTTGAGTTACACTGCAAAGGGGAGCAGAGACGTTGAGCAGTGAATCCAGGGGAAAGTGGAGTCAAGGGGAAAAAATATATATATATATATATCATCTTATAATCTTGAGATAGTCACTATTAACATTTCTTTCCAATTATACATTTCCTTTCAGATTATATATTATATATGTAAACATAAAATTACACATAAATATATATAATTATGCTCATGTATATGTATAATTTTTCAACAAAATATTAGAACCATACTATATATAGGGTCTTATATCCAGTTTTACTTTTCATGGACATTGTATTGTAATCATATTTCAATGCAATTAAATATTATTCTACATGATTTTATTTATTTATTTTTAATAGAAACATAATTGATTGCACATATCTGTGGGGTACAGCATTGAATATCAATACCTGTGTACAATATGTGATCCTCAAGTCAGGATAAATATTATATTTATCATTGCACAACAGAATCATTTTTTTGTGGCCCTTTACCAATTTCTCGCTAACTTCCTCTCCTTCTTCCCCTTTCCCACCTCTGGTGGCCTGCGTTGCATTCTATCCTTTTGAAAGTTCAATGAATTATTGCAATTGTTGTATCTTTCTTTGTTTGTTTATTTATTTCTTTTTTAGCTCCCACTTATGAATGAGGACGTGGTATTTCTCTTTCTGTGGCTTATTTCACTTAACATAGTTTTCACTTAACATAATTTTCCGTAAGTTCATCCATGCTGCAGTGAATGGCAGAATTTCATCCCTTTTTATGGCTGAGTAGTATTCCATTGTGCATATCTACCACACATTCCTTATCCAGTCATCCGTTGCTGGACATTTAGTTGGTTCCAACTCTTAGCTATTGTAAATAGAGCTGTGATAAACATGGGAGTGCAGGCGTCCCTTCAACATGATGATTTCCATTCCTTTGGGTATACACTCAGTACTGTGATTGCTGGATTGGATGGCAGTTCTATCTGTAGTTATTTGAGGAAGCTCCAAACTGTTTCCATAATGGCTGTGCTAATTTGCAGTTCCACCAACCAGGTAGGAGTGTTCCCCTTTCTCCACATCCTTGCCAGCATTTGTTATTCTCAGTCTTTTTGATAATGGCCAGTCTAACTGCATGAGGTGATATCTCAATGTGGTTTTGATTTGCATTTTTCTGATGCTTAGTGATGTTGAGCATTTTTTCATGTATCTGTTGGCCATTTGTACATCTTTCTTTGAGAAATGCCCATTCAGCTCCTTTGCCCAGTTTTTAATTGGGTTACTTGTTTTTTTTACTATTCAGTTGTTTGAATTCCTTGTATATTCTGGAATGTTAATCCCTTGTTGGATGCCCAGTTTGCAAATATTTTCTACCATTCTGTAGGTTGTCTTTTCGCTCTCTTAACTCTTTCTTTTGCTGTGCAGAGGCTTTTCCAGTTTGTTTATTTTTTATTTTGCTGCCTGTGCATTTGGGGTCTTATTTATAAAGTCTTTTCACAGTTCTACATCCTGAAGTGTTTCCCCTGTGTTTTCTTTCAGGAATTTTATAGTTTCAGGTATTATATATAAATTTTTAATCCATTTTGAGTTGATTTTGGTATATGTTGAGAGTTACAGGTCTAGTTTTATTCTTCTACATATGGATATCCAGTTTTCCTAGCACCACTTATTGAAGAGACAGTCCTTTCCCCAATGTATGTGCCTTTTGCCCTTGTCAAAGATCAGTTGCCTGTAAATATGTGGGTTGATTTCTGGGTTCTCTATTCTGTTCCATTGGTCTGAGTGTCTGTTTTTATGCCAGTACCAGGCTGTTTGGGTTAAAATAGCTTTGTAGCATAATTTGAAGTCAGGTAGTGTTATGCTCCTTCCTTCCTTCCTTCTTTCCTTCCTTCCTTCCTTCGATTGATTTGCTATTCAGTGTCTTTTGTTGGTCCGTATGAATGTTAGGATTGTTTTTCCTATTTCTGTGGAGAATGTCATTGGTATTTTGATGGGGATTGGATTGAATCTGTTGATCACTTTGGATAGCAAGGACATTTTCACAAAGTTAATTCTTGTAATCCAACAGCATGGAATGTCTTTTCATCTTTTTTTGTCCTCTTTAATTTCTTTCAGCAGTGACTTGTAGTTCTCATTGTAGAGCTATTTCGAATCCTTGATTAAATTGATTCCTAGGTATTTTATGTTTTTAGTGACTGTTGTAAATGAGCTTACTTTCCTTATTTCTTTTTCTGCTAGTTTGTTATTGGGATATGAAAAAGCTATGATTTTTGCATGTTGATTTTGCATCTTGCAAATTTACTGAAATTTTTTTGTAGAGTCTTTAGGTTTCTCTCTATATAGGATCATGTCATCTGCAAACAGGGACAGTTTGATTTCATCATTTCCAGTCTGGATGCCCTTTATTTCTTTCTCTTGCCTAATTTCTCTAGCTAGTACTTCCAATACTATGTTAAATAGGAATGGTGAGAGTGGGCATCCTTGTCTTGTTCTTTGTTCATCCATTCAGGATGATATTGGTGGTGGGTTTGTCATACACAGCTTTTGCAGTTTTGAGATACTTTCCTTCTTTACCTAATTTGCTGAGAGCCTTTATCATGAAGGGATGTTGAATTTTGTTAAATGCTTCTTCTGTATCTATTGAGATAATCATCTGGGTTTTTCCTTGGTTTTGTTGATGTGATATATCACATTTATTGACTTGCATATGTTGAACTCTTGCATCCCTGGGATGAATCCCACTTGATGATGGCGTATAATTTTTTTGATGTGTTGATGTATTATTCTGCTTGCTAAAATTTCATTGAAGATTTTTTTGTCTATATTCATCAAAGATACTGGCCTGTAGTTTTCTTTTTTTGTTGTTGTATCTTTGTCTGATTTTGGTATCAGGGTGATGTGGGTCCCATGGAATGAGTTTGGGAGAATGGCCTCTGTTTCAATTTTCTTTGGAATATTTGAAGAGAATTGATATTAATTCCTCTTTAATTCATCAGTAAAGCCATCTGGTCCTGGACTTTTCTTTGTTGGGAGATTGTGGGTTACTGCTTCAATCTCATTTCTTGTTATTGGTCTGTTTCTTCTTGGTTCAGTCTTGGTAGTTTGCATGTGTCCAGAAATTTATCCATTTCCTCCAGGTTTTCAAATTTTGTTGGCATATAGTTGCTTATAATAGTCTTATAATGATTCTTTATATTTCTGTGGTGTTGGTTTCCATGCCTCCTTTTTCATTTCTGATTTTTGTTATTTGGGTCTTCTCTCTTCTTTTTTTAGTTAACCTAGCTAATGGCTTGCCTATTTTGTTTATCTTCTCAAAAAACCAAATTTTTGTTTCATTGATCTTTTGTGTCATTTTGGGGGTCTCTATTTCATTTAGCTCTGCTGTGATCTTAATTATTTTTCTATGTCTCCTTATTTGGGGATTGGATTGTTTTGGTTTTCCTACCTCTTTGAGGTGTTGCATTAGGCTGCTTATTTGAAATCTATCTATTCTTTTGATGTAAGCATTTATTGCAATAAACTCCCCTCATTGCTTTTGCAGTATCCCACAGGTTTTGGTATGATGTGTCTTTATTTTCATTAGTTTCAAGAAATTTTTTTGATTTCCTGTTTAATTTCTTCTTGAACCCGTAGGTCATTCAGGAACATGTTGTTTAATTTCCATGTATTTTGCAGTTATCAGAGTTTCACTTGTTATTGATTTCTAGTTTTAGTCCATTATGATCTGAAAAGATACTTGAAATGATTTCAATTTTTTAAAATTTGCTGACTTGATTTGTGACCTAACATGTGGTCTATCCTGGAGAATATTCCATGTGCTAATGAGAAGAATGTATATTCTGTAGCTGTTGGATGAAATGTTCTATAGATATCTGCCCAGTTCAATTGTAAAATTGGTATAAAGTATAATTTAAATCCTATATTTCTGTGTCATTTTGTTGCCTAGATGATCTGTCCAGTGCTAAGAGAGGGGTATTCAGGTCCTCTGCTCTTGTCATACTGGGGTCTCTCTCTTTCTTTAGGCCTAATAGTGTTTGCTTTATATATCTGGGCACTCCAGTGCTGGGAGAATACATATATATGATAGTTATGTTATCTTGATACATACATATCTATGATTGTTATGGTGCATACACATCTATTATGTTGTCTTGCTGGATAGATTTCATTATCATTATATAGTGGCCTTCTTTGTCTCTTTTACGGTTTTTGGTTTAAAGTCTATTTTATCTGATATAAGAATAGCTACTCCTTTTGTTGTTGGTTTCTATTTGTGTAGTATATCTTCTAACCCTTCGCTTTTAGTCTGTGTTGTGTTTACAGTTGAGGTGAGTCTCTTGAAGACAGCATATAATTGGGTCTAGCTTTTTAATACATTCAGTGAGTTTTTGTCTTTTGAGTGGAGAGTTTAATCCAGTTACATTTAGGGTTGTTATTGAAAACTATTGTCTTACTCCTGGCATTTTTATAAATTTTTATTTGGCTGTTTTAAATATCTTTTGTTTGTTTCTTCCTCTTTTATTGTTTGTCATTCGTGTTTGGTGGTTTCTTGAATTGGTAAGACTTGTTTTCTTTCTCTTTCTCATTTGCGGTTTTGTCTTACCAGTGGGTTTTGTTTTTTCTCATGTATTCATGGTCATTATCACTGTTTTGGGGGTTCCAGATGCAGGACTCCATTGAGGATTTCTTGCAGGGCTGATTGTGTGGTGATGAACTCCCACAGTTTTTGTTTCTCAGGCAAATGCACTATTTCTCCCTTGTATCTGAAGGATAGCCTTTCTGGGTATAGTATTCTTGGCTGACAGTTTTTGTTTTTGTTTTTCTTTTTCTTTTAGTATTTCAAATATATCATCCCATTTTCTTTTGGCCTGTAGAGTTTCTGTTAAGAAGTTTGCTGTTAGTCTGATGGGGGCCCCCTTATAGGTGACACATTTCTCTTGCTGCTTTTAGGATTTTCTCTTTGTCTTTGAGCTTTGCCAGTTTGACTATAATTTGTCTCAGAGAGGATCTTTTTATTTTTTATTTTTGGCAGCTGGTGAGTAAAGGAATCCAAACCCCTGGCAGAGTGAGGTAGAGACAGGCTTCTCTAATTCTATCTTCATTGGAATATGATTGGGAAGACTATAAAGTAACATGAAAAATTTGTGTTACTGGATATATGATACCCAAACAAAGCACTGCTCAATGTGGGTGCTGGATGGTTGGCTGGGCTCAGTTACTGGAACTACCGCCGTAGAACAGCTTCACCAGAAACGGGGCTTAAATTATGCCTTGGCAAAAGGCTTCACACCAGCGTAGGAGCAGATAGAAGAAACCACAACTGTTGCCTTTAGGTGCTATTCTAGTTGCTTCACATGCCTTATTTCTCTCCCTCTTGGCAGGAAATTCCACAAGAGCAGGGAGTGTCTATTTCATTCACAATGGCACACCAAGTGCTGGGTGCAGTGCTGAACACACAGTGAGAGCTCAGTAGATATTTGTCCTGTAAATAAATGTATTGATCTCCTCTTAGACTCAGACACTCCTCCCCACCCCCAATTAGGTACGTATTCTTATTATCCCCATTTACAAGCAAGGTAATACTGAGGAAATTAGAAATTTGACTGAGAGCACAGAGCCAGTTAATGGCCATGAGCAGAGACTACACAATCTGCAGTGGATTGAATTCCGTCCCCCCCAAAGTTTAATGTGTTGGAGGCTTGGTCCCACTGCGACAGTATTAAGAAGGTGGGAGATTCTATTATGGTAATTGAAAGGTGGGGCCTTGTAGAAGCCTTGATTAGATTGTGAGGACCATGCCATAGTGAATGGTTTAATGGTGGTCATGGGCATGGTTCTGAGGGCTTTAAAAGAATGGTATATGAAGGGCTCTCTCTCTGCTCTGCCATTCTGTCATGTGAGACCCCTGTGTCACTGCCACCACCAACAAGACCTTCACCAGATGTGTTCCCTGGACTTTGGACATCCCGGCCTCCAAAACTGTAAGCAATAAATTTTTTTTTCTTACAAATTACCCAGTTCCAGGTATTTTGTTATAAGCAATAGAAACACTAATACACCATCAGAAATCTGTCATTTCCTCTATTCTGCATCTCTTGTAACTCCAGGGGCAGATGTATGGGAGAGATGTGTGGGAAATTGACTACTTGGTCTCCTAAAATCCTTTCTGCATTATTCCAAGGATTACACAGATCCATCATCCTCCAGTCTCAGCCCTTCAAATGCCATCTCTTCTGTCTTTCCTGACATCCATGTCTTCCTGTCATTCCATCTAGAATCTGTGCCCACTGCCCCATCTCTGAACTCTCAAACACTTAGCATATCCCTGTGTTCTAGTTCTTCACCCACTGTGTTGCCCTGATGTGTTAAATCCCCTTTCCCCTACAAGATCCTGCAAAGAAGCAGAAAACTGGGCCATGGCCATCTCTGTACTCTCACTGTTTCCCCAAGACTGGCACACTGGCCAGTTGGCAAATGCTTTCCAAGTTGATGGGTAACTGCAGCTGGGCTTTCTGGCCCTATCCACTTGTTTGCTGTCATTAGTTGGTCTCATACTTTTTTGCACGAGAACTAGCATTGTTTCCACGTCTATGTTGTAAAAGTCTGGAAATCATTCTGCCCTGCTTTAGTTTCCTGTATTTGACTTACTATCACGTGACATGTTATCTGCTTGCTTGCTTATTAGCTATTTCCCCTCAGGGCTATGTGAACTCCACAAAGGTAGGGACATTGCTTTGTTCAGCACTGCATGTGTTTGGCACTATGACAGTGCCTGGCACCTAATAGACATTTAACAAATAGTTGTCAATTTATTAGGTGTGCCTTTTTAAATTCAGCCTAAGAAACAAGTTGTTTTCTGACAATGAAGTGATGTTGACTTACGGTAAAAACAAGGATTATGACACCCACACTCAATGTATTTCCTTCCCAAAGTCAGCTGACACATCAGGGCATCTTCACATGTACCAATATGAAGACACACGTGCACACACGCACACACACATGCACCGGAACATTTCCAGACCTCTTTCCAAAGCAGCCTGTACTTGTGCAACCGGGTTTCCGGGCCCTAGTGTAGGACTGCACATAGCCACGCCACCCCTCACTGAGCACAAAAGCGTGGGCCACTTAACCTTGCTGAGCTCCAGCTTCCTTGCCTGTCGATTTGGAATAATTCTGACTCATGGAGTTGTAAAGATTAGATGAGGACTTCCAGTTCCCTCCATGACATGTAAAGAGCTTTGAAGTCATCACTCCTGTCCTCACAAGAAATAAGTTGAAAAACTGAACATCAGTAATGCCATTTAGGTCCATGAGAGAACTGAGGTCACAGGGCAAACTGTTGTGCCTCCCCCACCCCCACCCATCTTTGTCTGTTTTGTGCTGCTATAACAGAATACCTGAAACTGGGCAATTTATAATGAACAGAAATATATTTCTCACAGTTCTGGAGATTGGGAGGTCTAAGGTCAAGGTGCTTGGCAGGTTGTGTCTGGTAAGGGCTCAGTTTCTGCTTCCACATTGGTGCCTTGCATGCTGCATCTTCCAGCAGGGAGGAATGCTGTTTTTCACATGGCAGAGGAGCAGGGGCAAGAGGGCAAATTTGCTTTTTTATAACAAACCCCCCACTCCCATGATAATGGTACTAATTCATTCATGAGGGCAGAGCCCTTATGGCCTAATCACCTCTTAATGGTCCCACCTCTTGATATTGGTACAATTGCAATTAAATTTCAACATAAGTTTCAGAGGGGACAAGAATTTGAATCATAGTATTTTGCCCCTAATCCCCCAAAACTCATGTTTTTCTCACCTACAAAACACATTTATTCCACTCCAATAATCCCAAAAGTTTTAACTCATTCCAGCATCAACTCAAAAGTCCAAAGTCCAGAGCCTTATCTAGATCAGATGTGGGTGAGACTCAAGGCACGATTCATCCTAAGGCAAATTCCCCTCCAGATGTGAGCCTGTGAAATTAAAGAAGTTACGTGCTTCCGAAATACATGGTGGGACAGGCATAGGATAGACATTTCCATTTCAAAAGGGAGAAATAGGCAAGAAGCAAGGGATAACTGGCCCCAAGTAAGTGCAAACCCCAACAGGGCAGATGACATTAAACCTTAAGTCTCCATAATAATCTTCTTTAATTCCATGTGCTGCCTTCCAGACACACTGGGGTGGGGGTTGGGTCCCTGTATTAGTCCATTCTGTTGCTTATAACAGAAATACCTGAAACTGGGTAATTTATAAAGAAACAGTATTTATTGCTTACAGTTTCAGAGGCTAAGTCCAAAGTCCAGGGAACACATCTGGTGAAAGCCTTCTTGGTGGGTAGTGACTCCACATTTTCACAGTATCACATGGCAGATAGTGGAAGCAGGGAGAGAGAGCTAACTCCACACTCCTCCTCCTTTTAAAGCCCTCAGAACCATGCGCGTGGCCACCATTAAACTGCCAATGGATTAATCCATTAACTTGGGCAAGGTCCTCACAATCTAATCACCTCTTCAATGCCCCACCTTTCAATTACCAAAATAAGATTTCCCATCCTCTTAACACTGTCACAGTGGGGGTTAAGTTTCTAATCCATGGACTTTGGGGAGTGCAATTCAACCCACAGGAGCCCCAGGGCCTTGGACAACCCTGCCCTATGGCTTTGTTGGGCTCAGCTCCTGTAGCAGCTCTCACATGTTAGAGTCTCATGCCTGAAGCTCTCCCAGGCTGGTGTTGCACATTGGTAGCTCTATGGTTCTGGGATCTCAGGGGTAGCCTAGTCTCCACAGCTGTACTAGGCATTGCCCTAGTGGAAACTGTCTGCAGTGGCCTTGCTCCCCGGTTGGTTTCTGCCTAGGCCCCCACGTTGCACAATATATCCTTTAAATCTAGGTGGAGGCTGCCGTGGAATTAGAACCACGTGGATGCCACAAAGGCTTACCATTTGTGCCCTCCAGAGTGGTGGCATGAGCCATACCTGTGTTCACTTGAGCCATGGCTGGGGTGTGCAAGGGACACTGAGCTGGAGCAGACTGAGGTAGCCCTGGGCATTGAGCCAAGAGAGTGCACTAGGCCTCTTTTAACATATTTCCTTCCCCCAGACTTTGGCACTCTGGGCCTGTGATGGGAGTGGTGGCCCCAATAATCTCTGAAGTGCCTTTGGGCTCATTCTCCCACTGTCCTGATGAATAGCTTCTGGCTTTGTTCTACCCATAGTAATCTCCTTATCAAATAGTCATTTGGCCACAGCATTGATTTCTTATCCTGAAAACGCTCTTTCATTCTCGAACACACAGTCAGGCTGAGAATCCTTCAAATCTCTAAATTCTGGTTCCCTTTTAATTATAAATCCTATATTTAAATCATTTTTCTATTCTCACATCTTAGTATATGCAGTTAAAAGAAGCTATGCAGTACCCTGAATGCTTGCTGCTTAGGTATTTCTTTAGCCAGATATCCTAGCACATTGCTATTAAATTCTGTCTTACATAAAGCCCTCAGGTGTGGACATAATTAAGCCAAGTTCTTTGTCACTTTATAACAAGGGTGGCCTTTACTCTAGTTTCCAGTACTTTGTTCTTTATTTCTGTCTGAGTCATCATCAGAATTGCCTTTCTGTCTATATTTCTACTAACATTCTGATCATGACCACTTAAGTAATCTCTAAGAAGTTTCAGACGTTTCCTATACCTCTCCTATTCTTCTGAGCCCTTGCCAGAAGCACACTTAATTCTTCATTCATGGCAATATGGGCTTTTTCCAATATTCATGTAAAAACTGTCCCAGTCTCTACTCATTACCCAGTTTCAAAGCCACTTCCACATTTTCAGGTATTTGTTATAGCAACATCCCACTTCACTGGTGCCAATTTCTGTCTTAGTTTGTTTTGTGCTGCTGTAAAGAATGCCTGAGACTGGGTAGTTTATAACGAACAGTGATTTATTTCACACAATTCTGGAGGCTGGGAAGTTTAATATGGAGGCACTGGCAGGTTTGGTGTCTGGTGAGGGCCTGCTCTTCACTTCGAAGATGGCAACTTGAACACTGCATTCTCCAGAGGGGAGGAGCCCTGTTCTTCACATGGCAGAGGCCAGAAGAGAGGGGTGACAAACACCCTTTTATAACAAATTCACTCTGGTGATAATGACATTCATTCATTCATGAGGTCAGAACTCTTGTGGACTAATCCCCTCTTAACAGTCCCACCTCTTAATGCTATTACAGTGGCAGTTAAATTTCAACATGAGTTTTGGAGAGGACAAGCATTCAAACCACAGAACCTTCCAAAAATGGGGAGACAAGTGATTACTTAGAATCACAGATTATCAAGAACAGAAGCTGCTGGAAATAATAACTAATAGTAATAACAACAACCTTTAAATAGTAATTGATGTGAAACTAGAGGCTGAGTATGGATTAGCTTGAGATTTAAACTCCTGGGAGCCAAGTTTTAGAGGGGCCCCATATTATTGTGAATTTTACCTCCTGGAATCCCCACCAGATTCTCACAGTAAAGATCTGAGAAGAATCTCCTCCTGCTTCAGCAGGGGGTGGGAAAAAAATAATCATTTTGAAATCTTCCCAGAGCATTTTCCATATCAAAGTTCTGCCTTCAAGGGAAACTACTGTTCCAGAGTCTTATCTGACCTGGGGGGAGAGCTATTAGCCAAATCCAGTCCTCTCTAGTCTTCCTGTCTCACATAAGGGGGGAAAAAAAGGCTAAGAAACTCTTCTGAAGGTCAGAGACCAGAGACACTGGCAGTGAAATTTGGCCCAACAAAATACCAAAATTTAATCGCAAGATTATAGAAGGCTTGCCCTCCCAAAACCTTCCTACCACGTCAACAGGGAGGGCTTCAGTAGAACGACAGTAGATTACAACTGAGAAAGCTGCAAGGCACAAACTCTATTTAAGAAGGAGTTTCTCGGGAAAACCAAAGACACCAGGGAGGCAGAAATATGGACACTAGAGGAAATTGAAGCCTCTGATATCTACAGCTACAGCAGACTTGAAACACAGCCTAACTCCTAGACAGGTAAACCTAAAGCCTCACACTAAAGGCCTATTTATGTCAGTTCCTATTTCCTTAGATACCGTATCTGGCTTTCAACAATTACAAGGCATGCTAACAGGCAAGAAAATACACAGATTGAAAAGACAAATCAAGCATCAGAGCAGACTCAGATATGGCAGAAATTTTGGAATTATCAGAAGAGGAATTTAAAATAACTCTGATTACTATGGTAAGGGTCTAATGGAAAAACTGGACAACAAATAGGAACAGATGGTGATATAAGGAAAGATTCTGAAATTCTAAGAAAGAATCAAAAGGAAATGCTAGAAATCAAAAACATTAAAACAGAAATGAGGAAGGCCTTTGATGGGCTCACCAGCAGATTGGACGTGGCTGAGGAAAGAATCAGTGAGCTCGAAGATTTGTCAGTGGAAACTTTCCAAACTGAAGCGCAAAGAGAAAAAAGAATGAAAAAACCCAGAATATCCAAGAACTGTGGGAAAATTACAACAGACGTAATATACGTGTAATGGGAATACCAGACAAAGAAAGAAAGAAAGGAGTAGAAGTATTTGAAGATTAGATGAAATAAAAAATAAAAAAGACATAGTAAACAGTTGACTTATATCAAGTGATCAGTAAGTGGTAGCCATTTTAACTACTGCTATCATCATCATCATCATCATCACAACTAATTGATAGATCGAAATACCAGAGGAGGAAGTAAGGGTTGAATCAAAGGCAACCCTTTAAAGAAGACTTAGTCTTGATCAGGGGCAGGAGGGGGACTTCCTTCTTGAGATGGGGGAAAGGCAAGGAAAACTGGTGAAAATACACAATTTTAGGACGTACAAGAAGGAAGGTGAGAGAGTTCATTGAGGATGCCCTCCCTATAATTCTGACTTTAATAGTAATCTAGCCCTTACAGGGTTATTGAGAAAATTAAATAATGTGTAGCAGTGGTTTTCAAATGGTAGCGAACATCGGAAGCTCCTGGGTGCTTGTTTAGAATGCACCCCTCTGGGCTCCAACCCAGAGAATATGATTCTATGCATCTAAGGGAGTGAGGCGTTGGTAAAAGGACACGAAAATCAACTACATTGTACATCGATAAATAATTAAAAAAGAGAAAAACATAAATTAATTTAAAAAAATAAAATTTATGTCTCATCCTAAAAAAAGAAAGAAACATATGAGAATGTTGATCACAGTCTGTCCTGAAACACACTCGACAGATGTTTCTCAGGTAGGCAGAGGCAAGCTGATTTGGGGTTGAGGACTGAGGGGATGGAAGAGGCTAAGAATGAGTGCAGGAGAAATGTGGTGGGGCGTTCATGAGCGATGAACAGAAGGATTGCCTAGCAACAGGAAGACCCAGTTTAGAATACACATATTTCTAGGGGAACCTTCAGAATGGATCTGTGACTTTCTTTATCAACTCTCAAGAGTCTGGTTGCAGGAGCCAAGTAAATAGTAGTGTGGTTTTCCCAGCGCTGGCAAACCTGGAAGTACAATGGAAGACAGAAAGGCATGGTCATCCCGCCAGGGGGGAGAGAGAACAGGGCACTGTTGAGAAAGCTGGTCAGGAGTTCAGGCTAGCAAGGAAGGCAGTACCTCCAATATCTACCTGTCACCCACACACATATGAAATCCTAGGACCACACATCTCCTCAAGCCACTGCCTCATTTCTCTGCCCCCTTTCAGAGCCAAGCATCTTAAGACAGTTGGGTCACTTCTTCATTGCCCATCCACTTCTCAATCTGCACCAGTCTGGAGTTAGCCCCATTACTCCACCAAAATAGCTCTTGACAGTTTCTCTTCAATGACCTCCACATTGTCGGTGGACACTTTATCATCTCAGCATCCTCTCAGCATCACAGAGAGGGCTAAACACCCTCTGTTTCCCTAGTCACTCTCCTCTCATGTCTTCCTAGTTTTATTTATTTTCTTTTTGTCTCTGGCTGTGCCTTTATGTGCTTCTCCCTCTCCCTGATCTCTAAATCTTTCTTTTTCAAGCTCAGCACTATTGACATTTTGGGGCTAGATAATTCTTTGTTGTTGGCAGCTGCCATGTGCATTTCAGGGTGTTTAGCAGCATCCCTGGACTCAACTCACTAGAGGTAAGTACCAACCCTTCCCTCCACCAATTTTGACCAAAAATTGTTTCCAGACATTGTTAAATATTCCCTGGTGGAGAAAATCACCTCCATTGAGATCCACTGCTCAAAATGCTGTGTGTCCCTGAACTCAGCCCTGTGACCTTTTCTGTCCTTTCTCTATACTCGAAGTTAGATTATTCATTGATATGGCTTTAAGTTCCATCTGCATGATAATGACTCTTAATAACACTCCACGGAAACATTTGTTGTCCACTTTGATGTTCTAGACCCTGGGCTGAGATACAGGATAGGCTAAGACTGGGGCTTTTCAAATTACACACCCTGTTCTACTCGTGCTAACTGTGTGACTTTAACATCCTACCCTCCATTTCCTTGTCTGAAAAAATAGAAATAATAATGAAGTCGAGTTGTAAAGACAACCATTAGAATCCTTGGCACATAGTACATACTTAAATATTAGTTATCATAACTTTCATAATTCTTATCACAATGCCTGAAGAGTATGCACAAGGGGCTTCTGGAGCACAAAGCAAGGCATTAGAGTGTTGAGAGTTTGGCTCTAGAGGCTGAGACACCTGGGTTCAAATGCTCGTGCTACAACTCCATCCTATGGCCTCTGTAAGCCTCAGTTTCTTCCTCCTTGTAAAATAGGAATAATAATAGCACCTACTTCATTGTATTAATCAAATGAGATAATTCTAGGAAGAGCATTTAGCATGATGTCCAACATACCAGTATTTAATAAACATTAGCAATTATTATTAGGGGAACCTGGGAGAAGCTAATTTTTAACTGAATCTCCACCTTCAGATCTCAGCCCATATGTTGCAAGTTGCTTCCTTGGAAAAGCTTTCCTCAACACCGTTCTATGCTCTCATAGGTTCTCCTCTCACATATATCTTTTATAGAAAGTTTCCAGTTATATAATTGTGTTTATATTCATGACTATTTGATTAATAGCTGTCTTAGTCCCTTGGGCTGCTGTAGCAAATACCTTAGACTGGGTATTTTATAAACAACAGAAATTTATTGCTCATGGTTCTAGAGGCTGGGAAGTCCAAGATCAAGGTGACAGCAGATTTGGTGTCTGATAAGGGCCTATTTCTCATAGATGGGAACTTCTTGCTACATCTTCACGTGGTAATAGGGCAAGGGAGCTCACTGAAGCCTCTTTTATAAGGGCCCTAATCCCATGAGGGCTCTACCCTCATGACCTAATCATTTCCCAAAGGCCTACCTCCTAATACTATTGCATTGGGTACTAGTTTCCAAAATATGAGGTTTTTGGGGGGTGTGGGGGGTAGACACTAACATTTAGACCATGGCAATGCCTATCTTTCCTATCAAATGAGGACAGAGGCTATTATATTTGCAGTGCTTAGCACATTGTCTGACACACATAGATGTTCAATAAATCCATATTGCAAGAACAAATAAAAAATGGAATAATAGTGGGGCTGAGATCAGATACAAGAAGAGGAAAGGCTTTGGGGGAAGAATCACAATTCAGTTTTGCACATGTTAGAGGGACCAGCAGACTGTTTAGCTGGAGAGGTCCACTCTTGGTTGGGAATTTGGATTGGGAGCTCAAGAGAGAGATCAGGCTTGCTATTTAGACTTACGTGGTTGGTGAAACCATGATAGACATGAAAGATGGGAGATGTGAGAGGATTCTTGTTTAGAGATGAGAGGGAGAGGGGATGAGGAGCAAACCAGGAGCTCTTTTTAGAAAGGGAGGGGCACAGATGTGAAAGATGAATGTGGGCAGAGGTAAGTGTGGAGACAAAAGGAGGAACAAGGATGAGGGGGACGTGAAGTAGAAGGCAAGGGGAAGGTTTAGATTTTCTGAGAGGAGGAAAGCTCTTGCTGACCTAGGCCAAGCAGATGAGTGAAGTGTGTGTGTGCACGTGTGTGCTTGGGAAACACCATCACATTATTCTTGGTGTGAACTCCTTTCTCAGTAGATTACCTTGCATCTGTTCATAGCCTCCCAAACTCTCTGAGGAGGTAAGGCAGATATACCGATATCTTCTCAATGCAATATGAAGCTGGGTTTATGTCCTGTGCCTATGCTCTTTCTGCTAAACCACACTGTGGCACCCTGCTCTAGCCTGCTTGGAGCTTGCAGACATGTTATTGTCCTTTTTCAGCATTTCTAGCCACTGAGATGAAACTGGCTCCCAGACAGGGGAGAGTGAGGTACCCTTGGTAAATGTCATGGTAATAGGATCTTAGCTTTAAGAAATCCTGCTGTTCCTTGTAACAACCCCCACTTCTTGTTTTCTTTAATGGGGAGCCCTTAAGAATCAATTACATTCTCCTCATTAGTGGAGGTGATCAGGACAGACCAGGAGCAAAATATCATGCATAGAAGGTGCCTCCAGTCCAGGGCAGCTGAATATGAGTAGCACACGCAGCCCCAGAGCAGATCTCAGCCCTCTCCACCCTATGGGTTTAAATACAGCTGGAAAAGCACAGAAGAAAGAGATTTAGACTCTGCCGAAAACCAGGTTTCTATATGAGTTTTCATTCGTAGTTCCAGTTTTAGCAAATTTTAGTCTTTGTGACTTCTGGGCATGGCCCACTGTAGGTGTTGTACAATTTTTCAGGTGACGTTAACAAGGTACCATAGTTCTTATTCTAAAAATCTAAGGAAAAGTCAGATTCTAAGAATCTAAGGAAAGTTATGACCCAGGAAAATGCTTTTACACACAAAATTCTGTCCCGGCCTGCGGGACAGGTAAGAACGTGGGCTCGAGGAGGACTACCTGTAGCTGGTGAAAAGGGGGAGGGACAGGAGACACACAGAATGGAGGCAAGACAAAATTCTGATCAAGCCTCAAAATTTTATTGTTAGGTGATTGCTTATATACATAGTCAAGAAGGGGCGGGCTGTCACAGAGTGTGGCAGCTTATGATAGGTGGAAAGGCAGGGGGGTGATAGTGGCATGGTATGAGAAGAGGAGGTGGGAGGGGTGTTGGCTTGGCGAGCGCGGGCTTTTCTGAGGAGGAAGAGAAAGGCTTACATAAAATGGCTGTTATTTGTTAAAAAATGGCGGCTATTGTTAAATATGGCTCCTGACAAAATTCTGCATGCATTTCAGAGACTTCTCCAACTTTCTGAGGTCTGTCCATGGCTGTGTTCTCCTCCAGTTTAGGGGACCCTCATTCTACTCATGGATTTCTACCATGGCCTCCAAACAGATCTCCCCACTTTGCTCTCTGATTTTCCATTCCTCTGCTTAAAAACCCTAATGACTTCCTATTGTCCTCCAGTCAGCCCAGACTCCCTTGCATGGCTTACAAGGTCCTTCATGATCTGGTACCCACCTCACATTCCCCCTTTGTACATCTATGAGGCTAGCAAATCTCCTTTTACAAATATTTCAAAATTCTGCTTCCCTCTA
The DNA here is from genome assembly GCF_027409185.1 of Cynocephalus volans. NCBI lineage: Eukaryota > Metazoa > Chordata > Mammalia > Dermoptera > Cynocephalidae > Cynocephalus > Cynocephalus volans. Next base: position 114,090,695 of record NC_084463.1, read on the forward strand.
GCTTCCACTCTTCAGTGCAGGTATTACAGGACAAATGTGGCCCATCTTCCACATGACAGCCCGTTACACATCTGAAGACTGGGCTCACAGACTCCACTCCTCAGCACCTCCAGGGTCCTTGCGTGGCAGGGGTCAGCCCCCACACCATCTGCAGCCCCTTCTCACTGTGGTCCAGTCTGCCTCTGCAGAAACAAACCTGCTTTGGCCTCTCTCTCCCTTGTGCTGGAAACCAAAAATGATTTTTCTAGAAACTAAGGAACTCACTCTTTTAGAGGGCGAAAAGCACAAGCATGTATATGAACTGCTGAGAGACACCTCTCAGACCACAGCAGTGGCTCCCTGCTTTGCCACTTCCAGCCTCTCCCTTGGGGGATGAACTTTGCGCCCCCTCTGAGGTGCTCAGACATGGGAAGGCCTTCTCCCAATGCCTGGAACAAGGAATGATCATTCTGCTTGAAGTCAAATATCACCTCTGATCTGCACTTCTATGACCTGCCCTTCTCGCTAGGTGAGACTCTCTTGGATACTAACTTTATCCTAAATCAAGCCCAAGTCTGTGTCTCTCTTAAATCAGGAATTCAGGACTGATGGTCACCAAGAACTCAGCCTGGAGCTGGGACAGTTCTCCCAGCCAGATCCCACTGGGTGGTAGCATCCATTCTATGCACAAGGTGCCAGGGTAACTGCGGGGGGGAAACAGTGAAGAGGACTCAAGTTCTCTCCCATCATGCAGCGTCGGGTCTCCTGGGGCAACTGAAGCTTACGCAGCAGTTAGAACCCGGCAGCACGACAGAGGAGGGAAAGGGTGTAGCAGGTGCATAGAGATGTGGAGCAAGGAAAGGCTTCAAGAGTGTAGCTCAGTAAGGATCCGATGGACAACTAAGAGTCAGGCGGCGAGGAGGGAAGAGCGTTAGTTGTAGAGGCCTGGAGGTGAGAGGGACCATAAAGGACAAAGAAGGAGCATAGGCCTTGGAATATGATAGCTCAGGATTTGATTCCTAGCTCTACCTCTTATTAACCAGGTGGCCTTGGGCAACTCTACCTGTGTGTAAAATGGCAATAATGTGTGGCAAGTGCTTAGCAGAGTCCGGCAAGTAAACAGCAGATGAGGGCATGGCTGTCGGTACCGCTGCCTCTCGCGGTGGAGGGCCAGGCCATGAAGGCCTTACAGGCCACAGAGGGGAGCTGTTGATGCCTCTCCCCTTCCTTACCAGCTGGGCCTTGCTAATCAGCCTTGCAGAGCCCAACACTGAGTGTTTGCAGTCTCTGCACCTGGTTTCTGCAAGGCCTCCTCATGCCAACAGTGATTGCAGCCCAAGACAACCAAGCCCTGCTGACGGGCACCTCCTGTCCTGATGCCCACCATGGCCTTTCACCCAGGGCCCCAGGACCAAGATGTGGAGGCTGATGCTATGCCATGGCGGGGCTTCCTATGACCTTAAATGGGGTTGGCTTTAGATCCTGGTGAGATATATCTGAGAACCACACTAATACCTGATGCCTCATAGAGCAACTTAGTTGTGCCACGTTTTCTCACCGTGAAGATGTGCAAACCACATTTATCCTGTGTGCTAGGGAATGGGCATTTCTCCATCGGTGCATCATGCACATACTGCAGCCTTCTAAGAAGAAACAATGATCGACTAGTTCGTGGGCCGGCCTGGCAGATACTGCTCCTCTTTTACCACTCAGCTCAAGGCCACTTCCTGTGAAGCCACGCCTGCTGCTCCTCCTGCCCCAGCCCCTGCAGAAGCCAAGCCCTCCGGAGGCTTCCTCTGTCCCCCCTTCTGGACACTTTCTCTTTTATCTGCACTTCTTTGCCTCCCTCTTCTAGACTGCAAGCCCCATGTTTTAATCATCTTAGAATCCTCGGGGCCCAGCACAAAAATTGGTTCTCGGTAGTTTATTAATGTGTTTGTTTAACGCATTAATAGGATGTGTTTAACACATTAAAAGGATGGCTACATTTTATGCCATTCTCCTTAGTTATTAAATATTAAATGTGTCTATTTTTGTACCTGCCTTACTCAAAAGGTGTTGCTTGTCCCTGCACAAAATGATCCCCGATGACTGTACTCTGGTATTTCTTATGTCTTTTCCCTGTGGGTCTGTTTCTAACAGCAACCCCATGTTCCAAATGTAATTTCACATGTTACTAAATCAGTTTGTTCCAGCCTGAACCTAAGTTCTCGCTTCTCCTTCAGAACAAGATGCAGGCTGGAAATATGGGCCCAGGCAGTCCCGGAAGCCCCATGCTAACAACTTCTGCTAATTCTTAGGCTTACTGTGCAGGTTATTGAATAGATAGACTTTCTGCACCTTATCCTTTAAACTCTCTCTGTTTAGCATCGTCTGTTTCATCAGTAAAGGTGGGTATAGAAAACACAGACTGGGAAACCTAAGCCCACTCCATTTGGACAGGTTTTATCCTAGTTTGGGGTTTTGGGAAAAAAACATGACACAATTAGTAAAGGAGTGATAATTAGTCATTTTAGAGACACGCTCTAAATAACACTGCAAATTAATCCAATTTGGCCATTCTGTTTGAAAAAAAAGGAGGAGGGAATTAAAGGGCTTTGTGACAATTGTTTCTTCAAATTCTCTTACTCACCCATGGCTTTGTGGCTGCAGCTGCCAGAAGTCCCATTTACTGTGATGCCTGGATGTTGAGCAGGACCTTCCTAGGGTACATACAGCTCAAATGTAGTTTTAGACACTGCTTGCATTTTGCTCAGGAAGTAGTGCTGCTATTGAATACCCTGCCTCTTGAGCAACCAATTCACCCAGGTGGGGGAAATATGGCTCACTAGATTTACTGGGCACCTGCTGTATACCCCGCTGTACACTGGGTGCCCCATGTACTTTATTGCCAGTCTTCACAAGCAATCTATGAGAGAGGTGTTGTGAACATTTTAGAGATGAGAGAACACACTCAGAGAGATTATGTAGTTGCTGAAGCCCGCACAGCAATGATTCCCAAACTTGTGAGGTGTTTCTTTCTTCAGAGGTTTTGTAGAGGGGAGAAAGTCAAAGACTGTTTCTAGTTGCTGCGGATTTAAGAGAAAGGGGAGCATTAACCACAGTCATCTGAGAAGGCTGGTTCTTTTGAAGCTTTCGACTATCATCAAAATAGAAGAGAATGCTGGGGAAGAAGCTCTGTGTGAGAGACCCACATCCTCCTGTCCCTCTCCTAGCCCACACTGCCTCTGACCTGCCTGAGTCTGCCAGTGACTTCCAGATCCAGGCTCTTCTTTGCTTTCCAGCTAAGTGGACCGAGCGGGCTCAGCCCAGGGCCTTATGTGTCTGTGCTGTAGCTTCTAATCAGTAAATGAGATGGCAGCAGGCATGGCAGGCCATTAGTGGAAAGAGAAACAAGGGGTCATCACAGCCCAGCAAGGGCAACTGCAGCATCCCATAGATTCTAAAACTCCCATTTTTAACATCGTAACATTTCAGATGCCAGAATGCACCTTACAATTGATACGCACGTGAAACGTAGGACTTCTTCTTCCCCAGGTAGACTGTTATTGCATCATTTATGCCTCTTACACTCAATGACATCTTAGATTCGAGGGACTATGGCAGGTTTTGTTTTATGTGTCAGTTCTGATCAATCAGTGGAGACTGTATGGAGTTTGGAAGAAGGGTCTGATGCCGTGTCTATCGCAGTGGGGAAGAACGATCGGCTGGGGTGTCACTGTGTGTGGGAGATGGCATGGAGTCCCCAGCATCAAGCATTTGCACTTTCATGCTATATCTTTGGGATTAGATGGAGGAAGACCTGGCATATCTTCAGTTGTGAGCTGAGGGGCACAACACACAGGGAACATTTCTAAGGAATCAGGTCAGAGGGACCTGCCTCTTCTCATAAAGATTTGTGACTTTGGTCTTTTTAAATATCTTTTTAAAGTATTAGTTTAATTATAAAAATAGTACATGCTTGTTATAAAACAAAGTTGTAGAAGTATATGAAAAAAATTGATGTATGTATGTTACTATTAATGGCTATATAGATTGTTTTTACCTTTTTTTCTGTTGCAGATAAACATGTGTGTTTGTGTATGTGCATGCATGCACAGAAACACTTTACCAAGAGAGTAAATCCTAGAAGCAGAATTCTGGGCAGATATAATTTTTAATGGGCACAAAATAATCCTCTTAACCTCTCACCATTGAGGATGGCTCAAGGATTATTTCCTGTTTTTCTTTTCTTTTTTTTTTTATTCCTTTTATTTTTATTGAAGCATAATTGATTATATATATATTCAGAGAATACAGTGTTGACTACCATCACCTGTGTACAACATGAGATGATTGAATCAATATCATTAGCATATTCATTATTACAAATTGTAATTATTCTTTATTCCCCTTACCCAATTTCTCCTCAACCTCCCCCCACCCCACCCCCACCTCTAGTAACTGTAGATTTGTTCTCTCCTTCTGAAAGTTCAACGTATTATTGTGGTCTTTCTTTCTTTCTTTCTCTCTTTCTTTCTTTCTTAGCACCCACTTATGAGTGAGGACATGTGGTATTTCTCTTTTTGTGTCTGGCTTATTTCACTTAATGTAATTTTCTCCAAGCTCAGCCATGTTGCTGCAAATAGCAGAATTTCATTCTGTTTTAAGGCTGAGTAGTATTCCACTGTGTATATATACCACATTTCCCTTACGCAGTCATCCATGAATGGACATTTAGGTTAGTTCCATATTTGGGGTGTTTTAAATAGAGCTGCAATGAACATGGGAGTGCAGGTATCCCTTCGATATGATGATTTCCATTCCTTTGGATATATACCCAAAAGTGGGATTGCTGGATCATATGGTAGCTCTATCTGTAGTTGTTTGAGAAACCTCTGCACTGTTTTCCATAATGGCTGTACTATTTTACAGTCCCAACAACAGTGTAGAATTCCCTTTTCCCCTCATCCTCACCAGCATTTGTTATTCTCAGTCTTTTTAATAATGGTCAGTCTAACTGGGATGAAATGATATCTCAATGTAGTTTTGATTTGCATTTCCCTGATGATTAGTGATGCAGAGCATTTTTTCATGTACCAGTTGGCCATTTGGGTCTTCTTTTGAAAAACGTCTATTCAGCTCCTTTGCCCATTTTTTAATTGGATTCTTTGTGTGTGTGTGTGTTTTTTTTTTTTTTTATTCCTTATATTCTGGATATTAATGCCCTGTCAGATGTATAGTTTGCGAATATCTTCTCCCATTCCATTGGTTGTCTTTCTGCTCTGTTGATTGTTTCCTTTGCTATGCAGAAGCTTTTTAGTTCCATATAATCCCATTTGTTTATTTTTTCTTTTGTTGCTTGTGCTTTTGGGATCTTATTCATAAAGTCTTTGCCCAGTCCTACTTCCTGAAGTGTTTCCCCTATGTTTTCTTTTAGGACTTTTATAGTTTCAGGTCTTATATATAAGTCTTTAGTCCATTTTGAGTTGATTTTGGTATATGGCAAGAGGTACAGGTCTAGTTTCATTCTTCTGCATATGAATGTCCAATTTTCCCAGCACCACTTATGATATACAGGATCATGTCATCTGCAAACAGTTTGCTTTGTCCTTTCCAATCTGGATGCCCTTTATTTCTTTCTCTTGCCTAACTACTCTGGCTAGTACTTCCAACACTATGTTAAATAGTAGTGGTGAGAATGGGCATCCTTGTTTTTCACTAGTATAAATACTCAAAAAAATCTTTGACCAAAGTCTTAGTCCATTTGTGCTGCAATAATAAAATATAATAAAATAAAATATTGTCTATAATATACCCACAGATTGGGTATATGATACCCAATGCCTCTCAGGCAATATCCAATCTGTGGGTATATCATAAATAATAGAAATTTATTTCTCACAGTTCTGGAGTCTTGGAAGTGCAAGATCACGGTGCCAGCAAGTTTGGTGTCTGGTAAGGGCCACTTTCTGCTTCCAAGATGATGCTTTGTTCCTCAGGGGAGGAACACTGTGACATCACATATCAGAAGGAATGGAAAGGGCAAATTCTCCCCCTGAAGCCCACTAATAAGGTTGCTAATTCCTTTCATGAGGGCTCTGCTCTCATGGCTTAATCACTTCCTAAAGGCCCTACCTCTTAATACTATCAAATTGTCAATTAAGTTTCAACACATGAATTTTAGGAGACATTCAGACCACAGCAACCAGAAAAGCTTCTCTTATGTTTTAGATTAGTTTATTAAGATCGTTTCCTAGAAGTGAAATTCCTGTATTAAGGGGTATAAACATGCTTGAAATTTTAGATAATTTGTGAATTGATATTCCAAAGACTTGGTTTATTGATGCTTCTAACTATGGATAAATTTAAGCTCAGTAATAAAACCTTTGTGTTTCCACTGTTGGAGAACAAGAGACTTGGAAATATTTCAACATGCATCCATGTTGGCTGTTTGGGGACTCCCTTGTTAGTAGTGGAGCAGGTCATGCTGCCCATGTGCAGTGCGTCAGGGGTTTGGGGTCTTAGGGATGCCTTTTGGGCAGTATCCAGACTCTAGGTCATCTTTGGCTTTACCTGTCTTAGCTGACTTGCTCATAGCAGGCTGGGGAAAGGTCCATGCTGCCAGGACTACAGGAGGGATCTCTAAGCGTCAAGCACTGCTTCTCCTTCTCATGGTTCAAGTGCCAATGGCCACAGAGGGCCATTGTTGACCTACTACCTGTGGTCATCTGATGATGGTCACATTTGATGACCTACTATCCATGGGCATCTGATCTTGAGACTGATTCTTTTTATATTCCTTTGCAGGGGAGGGAAAGGAAGAGAAGGGGAGGGGGCTCTGACAGCACCTCCCTGTTCCTGGACACCCTTTTGGTGATGCCTCAGGAATTTTCTTTGCGGGTATAAAGCAGTGTCTACTGTTCATGGGAGCACTTAAGTTCTAAGCACTTTTCACACATGGTCCCATTTAATACAATCCATTTAACTGAACTATGAAGAGGTTAAGCAGCTTACAAAACTAGGAAGGAGATTCTGTGATCTGTGCACTTTCACTTGTGTGAACCTGTGAGAGGGTTTAAGTGGTGAAAGAGATCTGTCACACAGAGACTGTGTACTGTCTACACATTAGCAAGAAAGCAGAAGCATATGCATCGAGGTAGACATCTGCATGAAAATAATAGTCAACTTATTCACTTATTTGTAAAACGACCCTTGTGACTATAGCATAAGTTATGTTTTCTCTCAGTTTGATTAGCAGTCAACTCAACATACTATTCACTTATTGATAATGGGTGTTTTAAAGCAAGTTCTCATTGCAGGGTTTTTTCTTTCTGTCATGTTTTTATATTCACATTTAAAAATAAACATATACCCAACCTTGTTCAAAAAGAATTTAAGATATCTCATATCTGCTTTAATCTAAAATTAATTCTTTTAAAATAGATTTTTAAAATGATTATTCTAGTAGTGCTTTGGGGACTTAAATTGGGAAAGTCAGGAAGCTTGGTGTTGACTCGTGTGATTGCTTTTACATCTACAGATGATAATGTGCTTTTACATCTACAGATGATAATTTTTTCATTTCAATTCAGGCAACACTCTATCACTTCCAGGTGCTGCATTTGGCCAGTAGTATCTATGTGCGTTGCACAGCAGCTGGCAGGGGATTAGCAGACCTTTGCTTCCAAGATGGACACAGGACATTGCAACTTTGCAAAGCAGACTTTAGTTCCTCTTTTCAGGTGCCCAGGAATTGCTAAGGAATTGCAGGAGACTTGTACATTCAAGGGCTGCTGTCAGGCCCATTTTCATTGGCACATGCTGCATTTCATACATTCTGATGAGATATTTACTGTCCAGAAGTATTAATATTAAGGAAAATATTACCAACCATTTTTCAGATTGAGACTGAACAAATCACCAGGTATAACTAGTGAAGGGCCCCCAAAATACTGTCCTTGTTTTTAAACATTTTCATTGAGTTGAAAGCCAGTGAGTTTACAAATACAAACAGTTAAATTCATTTTTTTAGAAATCCTCAACTTTTTAGTTAATAGAGAGAGCCAAATAATGAAATAATCGAGGGTGTGTTTGTTTGTTTTAATTAAGATCATGGTTTTTGGACCAAGCATTAACAAAATGATTTTAAAATTAGCTTAATTATCATTATTTTTGTTTAGTAAACTGTGAATAAAGCTTCTCTTCTCTTTTGCCTGCCTCAAATATGGACTGACCCTTTTGAAAAAGCAACTTATTTTTTAGAGAACTTAGTACTGCTGAAATCATGATCATATTTATCCTGTCATTTGAGCTCAGTGACAGCCCTGTGATGGAAACAGAATTGGTTTCTTATCCAGATTTTACAGATGAAGAATCACAGGTTGAACAATTTTCCTACGGTCACCCAGCCAGGACGTGGCAGGGACACTTAACCCTTAGTTCAGACATATTTCATAGGGACATACTTCCTTTCCACATATTTGCAAAATTGGACACTTGAATGGAAGACTTCACCAAAACTCTGCTTGCTATTTAGCTGTTGCAAAAGTTAGTTGTTGGATTAGCCAGGACTAGGTAAGTATCTTGAAAAATATGTGCATTTTGATAATGGAAGCATACGTCAACTAAGTATTTTTAGGATCCTTGTCGTTTTTATACATGTTACATCTTTGTAATGTATTGATCAAGCTCATGAATCAGACTATTTGGGAAGAGTAGTTCATTGTTACTGAACGCTGTGTTTGTTATATTTTATTGACCTCTCCCCTAGCTGACTAACTTATACTCTACTTGGTTTTAAGAAGGCTTTGCAACAGCTACTGAATAATTCTTTAACTCACTTTTCCTATGAAATAATCCTGCAGCAAGGTACCATTTAGAGTAGTTGGGTCTTTGCTAATTTGAGGGTAAAAAAGGTAAGATGTGTTATAATACATAGATGTATTCAATGTACAAGTGGCCAGAGGACCTCTGCTCAAATCTGAACCACCTTTCAGACAACCAGCTCCTCCTTTCGTCTCTGCAGAAAGCCCTTACTAGGTCCCAAATGGAAATGAGATCTACTTTGTCACACCATCAAGCCTAAGATCTCAAAGCATCCAGGTAGTCACCTGGGAATGGAAAGGAGAGGACAAATTCAAACATTGCAGAGGTAGAAGCTGGCTGGTGGGTTTAGAGATAACATGGAACTTGCTAGTTTAATGATGCTAGTAATCGAGATAAAGAACAAAGAAAGGGCAGGGACTGGTGGGGAAGGGAAGGGACTGAGTTTGAGATATTGTGTCTTACCCTAGAGGAGCTTGTAATGTGGTTTGGGAATGTGGGGTTGACAGGAGAGAGAAACAGATAAGTAAACAGTGACTAAACCGCTGTATGATAAGGGCTGCAATGGAGATCTGCAGAGTATGCTGGGAGAACAATTCATGGAGGTGGGAGAATCAGAGAAAGCCATAACACTTGGGCTAAGTTGTAAAAGAATTAATTAGGGAGAGCGTAGTGCAGGGCATCCAGTGCGGAGGGGACAGTATATACAGAGACCCCACGGATAAACGGAGAGCCGGTAGACCAGGCAAGTTCAGTGGGCTGGAGAGTTCAGGTTGGTGAAAGGCAAGGCCAGCAGAAACAGCTCAGTCACGAAGAGCCTGGTGATGGCAACCAGCACTCACAAGCCTTTGCTCTAAGCCAGGCAGAGCAGAATAGCTCAGAATATGCTCAGAAGGTAGAACTATCAGCACGCAGTGGCCCAGTGGACACGGGGGAGAAGACAGAAGCAGCACAAGTCCAAGGAGATTCCCAGGTTTCTGTCTTGACCAAGATGGGGAGTTTGAAGGAGGAGCCAGTGTGTGAGGGAGAAGGATGTTGAGCTGTATTTGAGACGTGTCAATTCAAGGTCCCTTTCGTCATCCAGGCAGCTGGGAGGCAGGAGCATGTCGTCTTTGGGCATATGGAAAACAGACTGTCCTGCTGTGAGTCCTAGCTCAGTCACTTAGGAGATTTATGGCCACAGATAAGTTACTTAATCCCTCTGTGCCTCAGTTTTCTCATTAATAAAATGGTGATAATAATAGCACTTACCTTATAGAGTAGCAGTGATGTTTAAATTACATATCATTTAGAACAGTTCTTAGCTCATTGCAGGAACTTAATGATAACTTATTCATTGTTATTATTATTAATTATTATTATTATTATCATGTAGCTCTGAGGCTCATCTTAGTTTAAGATGACCATTATGTAACTGTTAGGGGGTATTTGGCTATAGGAGATAGAAAACCCATTCGAGGTTTTTATGGTACGTTCTTCTGTTGTTCAGCAAGGAGTTTGGAGGTCAGTGGCTTCCGCACCCTTTCAGCATTGTGATGTCAGGACCCCAGATGGACGGCTCTGTGATTTGCTCGGCCTTTCCCTCCTGTTAGATAAAATGGCTGTGCTGGCTCCTCCTGTTCGCAAAAGGGCTGCACTAGCTCAAAGCATCTCACCCTCACCAACAGTGTTCCAAATGGGAGGGAAAGAGGCTGGGGGTGGGGGGGACGGGGACATTCTCCTCACAGGCCTCTATCCCTTTATAAGAGAGGAAGATCCCAGAAGCCCTCAGCCAATTTCCCCTTATATTTCATTGGCCAAAACCAGGTCACATGGTTACCGTAGCTCCAGGAAGGGGAGCAGGATAGCCCTGACTGGCTTAGACCATTCATGATTCAGTCTCTGGGGCTGGACTCTTAAGCCGTAAACAAAATCAGAGTCCTTTTAAGCAGGGAAGAGGGAAGGAATGGCTGTTGGGCCAGCAGTTAAGAAAGTCTCCCATACTAGGCAGGGAGGACATTTAGAGCAAGAAGAAGACAAGAGGAGAACACGGGACTCCATGGTATTCATAGATCACTCAGGAAAGAGATTTCAAATGCCAAGGAAATAGGAGGAGAGGAGAGCCAGAGAAGAATCCTGAGGGAACCCCAGGAAGAGTTTCGGGGCAGGGGGGAGGGAGGTCTACAGAGGTACATCTGGCATAGCTTTGAGCAGGATGACGCCCTAAAGAGCCATCAGATTTGGCAGTGACCATTGCCAGAGCAGATTCAGTGGTGCCAAGGGTTGAGAAGAGAATGGCAGTCTCTACCAAATGCAGTTGGTAGGAGTATAGATTAATCCAACATTTCTGTCTGTTTGGCCCTCTATCCAAATTTAAAGTGTTCATACCCTTGAACTTTGATGTTCTACTTCTAGGAATTAATCCAGTCTGCAGATTTCGACAAGTGGAGGCCGATGTAGGTATAAGAGATTGATTGCAGCCTTATTTATTATAGAAAAAAAAAAGAGGGATAATCAATCTAAAAGTCCACAATTCAGGATTAATTGAAACAAATGATGCTACATCTTGGAAATGGAATACTAACATAGTAGATAAGAACTGAAGTTCTGGACTCCTACAGTAATGGTTTGAATTGCAGCTCTGCCATTACCAGTTGTGTGACCTCAGCTCTCTGGAAAACTTTCTGGGATTCAGTTTCCTTAGCTGTAAAATGGGATAATTATGGTACTAACCTAGACAATCGTGAGGATTAAGGAAGTTGATATAAGTGAAATACATTGAATTTGTCTGGCATGTATTATTATGCAGTCATTTAAAAAGATTCAATAGATCTATATGTATGGAAATAGAGAGCTGTAAGAGGAAAAAATGAAGTTACAGAATAGAAAGACAATGTGATCCAACAGTTAAACAGTTTTGTCTGGGATGTGGAATCATGGGCACAATCCATTTTCTACTTTACACATTTCTGTATTTTTTACCTGTAAAACAAAGGTATTTGATGTCTGATTCATCCGGCCTGTTATAAGCCACAAGACAGCAGGTACCATTTTTTCAGCAGGCTCTATTCACCACTGTATATCATAATAATTGGCATATTGCAAGCAGGCAATAAATATTTGTTAAATGAAGGAATGAAAAATACGAGTTGCATTTAGAAGGAAATTTCATAGACTAAGAGTTTAAAGATGCAGCAGTTCTGTACTGACAAGGCCCAGGGAAGACCCCAGGGATGAGATGGCAAAAATGGACCAGAGGTCAGGGCTGAGGGTTGTACACTGGTCCTCAGCGTGGATGTGGCAGTTTTCAAAACGCAGACAGCATGAGGGGAAAAGAGGGAAACAGACCAAAAAGCACTGGAATCCAGTCCCTGGCTCTGTTCAAACACTGCCCAAACAGGCTGAATCTGAGAACAGAACCATAATATTTTAGAATTGCAGGGGATTTGGGTACCATTGAGTCATTTTTACATCAGAAAACCAAGGCCCTGAAAGGTGAAGTGAGTTCCCCAAGTTCCCACGAGACCTGAGATATACCATCTGGACCTGTATTTCCCAATTCCTACTCTTGTGCTGGCTCCTTTCTCCAAGGAGTGGAAGGTGTGGGTATTTTGAGAAGAACTTCATTGGAGCCCTAAGAAACCCATTTCTCTTAAGCACAATTCAGTGGCTTGCATCTCTGAAGTTCACTGACCATCCAGCCCTTTATTTGTAAAGAACAAAGGGACTAGGAGTGTAATTAACTCACCCACATTTCCCATTGTCCTTACTCTTTTGTGTGAGCATTGATTGCTGTTTCTATTACTGAAAGTGGATTGTTCTCTTGGCAACACACATCCAGAAGAGGAGCCCAGTGGGGGACTCAGCAGGAGACACTGTTGAAGTTTGACTTTATGGTTTGGAAGAATGAAAGAAAAAGGCAAAAAAGCTGTAATTGAGCAGAGGGTCATTGTGAATTGGTTGCCAATCTATAGTCTAGAATGCTTTGGGAGAAAAGACATTTGGTTAATTTTAAGAACATTTAGGAATTCAGAATAGCAGCCAACTGAGCTCCCAAGTACAGGCCCTTAGGGGATTCAATTTAATGAATATTTAAGAACGACTTGTTGTTAAGATGTTACAATTAGCACAGGTAAATGGGGGATTCAAATGTACTTTTGGAAAACAGCCTTTTCTCACTTTTATATCTTAATCATTACTTACCCATACCTTGTTGTTTACTCTGAAGCATGGCAGAAGAGAGAGCCTGAAATCCGGGATCAGTTACTGACTGGGTGGAATACTAGCTCTGTCTGTTAGTAAGGCCGTGTGCTCCTCAAGAAATTGTTTAACTCCCCTGGACCTCAGTTTCCTCCTCTGTAAAATGGGGATCATAATACCTATGTCAGAGTTGTGTTGTGCTGATTCATCGAAATTGTGTTCGAAAGGCCTGGCACATAGCTCCCTAACTCTAACTTCCTTGCCCCAAAGTTAAACATCATTTCTCTGACAATCTAAAAGTTCAAGTTACGAACTACTAAAATCTTTCAGTGGAAAAGAGAGGGCAGTGTATTTGGTTCTCTACCCCCATTTTGCACATGGATTTGACTTTATTCAAAGAATGCCTTGAGTTGCTCCATCCACCTGCACACCAAGAAGGCAAAGGTGACATTGGGGTTGAAAGCAGGTTCATATTGGTTCAACTGGGAAACCAGCTGCCACAGAAGCCACTAGAATATCTAAATTTGTTCCTCGCTCTTTTTCTTTCTAACTCCTTATAGTTTGTGGAGTGGGACCATGTTGGATGGAGACAACCAAAGGGAGCCATCAAAGGCTCTGGGGTGGAGCCCGCATGTTTAAGGGACTGGAGCTTGGTGGGCAAGAAAAAGAGTGGCAGGAGATGATGTCTGAGAAATTGCCTGGGACCAGATCAAGTGGGGAATTGTGAGCTGACATTATAAAGTTTGGATTTTAAGTGCAAGAAAAAAACCACTGGAAGTCTTTAAACAGGGAAGTGACATGATTTGATTTATTATTTTAAGTGTGCACTCTGGCTTCTGTGGGAAGATTGGATTGTAGGGGTTAAGTGTGGAAGGAGAGAGATAAGTTAGAAGGTTGCTGCAATGGTTTAGCAAGTTTTGGTGCTCTTGGGTGCTGGAGAGAAATATCGTGAAGGTAAAACTGACAGGCAGTCAGAGGTTTAAAGTAGATTAGGTAAATGAGGTGCCTAGCATGTTGTAGCTGTTTAACAAACACAAGCATCCTCCCTCCTTTGTGCCACAGACACATCAACAAAGTGCTGCTTTTCTCTGGAATTGGATTTAGGGGGACAATAATTTAATAACCACATTTTCTTGGCTATGGATTTGCTCTTTGGAGGAGGCCTGACCAGGAGATGGAGGCCATCTCTTGCAGATCACAGATTACCTACTGGGAACACTTGCCGAAAGAGGGAGAAAGTAAAGAGAGGCAGGCAGCAGGGAAGGAGGGAAGAGCAGCATGGAGAAAGGACTGGAAGGAGCCTCCTGACAGATGTGAGGAGTTGCTGCCGTGTGTGGACGGTGCGGGCATAATAGTTGGATTTGCATCTATAAAAGTGACGATATAGGTATGTCAGGGCAGTCTGCTATGATTAGAATTGGAAGGAATCTTCTGGAGGCCATCCCACCCAACTTCCTCATTTGAGGAAATTGAGATCTAAAGAAGAGAAGCACGTTGGGCAAAGCCACACAGATAATAGTGGAGGCTGGTAGCAAGAGATAGTGGAAAGAGGCTGATTTTTAAAGTAGGAGAGGCTGAGTGCAGTCATTCATTCAGTAAACATGTACTGAGCTGCTGCTGTTCCATGTTAGACCCACGTCTAGGCCCTGGAAACACAGAGTGAAAAAAAGAGCAGACGAGGTTCCTGCCACACAGAGCTTAGACTCTAGCTCCTCCTCTTACAGCAACTCTGCCACCCAGGCCACTTTCTGCCTCCATGGATCCGTGTCGTCTTCTCTAAAAAGGGAGTAGTAATGCTTCTTTAATTTTAATTAATTCATTTACTCCGCAAATATTGATATTCATTCAGTATTGATATATTGACATTGGATTATTGATATTATTGATAAATATGGATATTGAATATCTAGTCAATATTCCACACATATTGGTTAAGTATATGTGATGCGCCAGGCACAGTACTAGGGGCTGGTGGTCCAGAAGCAAGGTAGACCCAGCCCCTGCTTTCAGATATGACAGACCAGACTCAAGATGGTCGTCATCCTAAATGTTTACCAGAATCACCCTGGACTTTAAGAAACCATTGCCCAGAGCTTCTGATTCCACTGGTCTGGAATGGGCTCCAGGCATCACTAGTTTCACAAATCCCCCAGGTAGATTCACATGTTTGGGGTCAGGAAGTACTGGCAAGGCGAAGATAAAGGACAGAGAGGGCACTGGGTTTTGGGGAGCACTTCCCAGAGGAAGCAACACGTCAAGTGAGACCATGAGCAGGACCAGCCCAGCAACAAGAAGAGGCGACAGTGTCTGGGAAGGCCGGAGGCCCTCAGTGTGGCTCTGAGGGTGGGAGGGGTAACAAATGTAAACACTGACCACAGTCCTCGGCAGTGATTCGCACCCAAGCCATTGGTCTTTGCTTGTTTCTCTCTCCCTTTGTTCTTATGGGCCCCACTTCTAGGCCATGAATGTTTTTTCTCCTACAGTACACTGTGCTGAAAGGACACCAGCTGATTCTCCAGCTTCTAATAATTGTCTGAACAAGCTTCCTCCTGTCGACCATCTCATACCCACCATCCTCAGCAAGGCGGGAGCAAGGATCCCGGCTCCTCTGCCTCACTACAGCGGGGAAACGTCCCCTTTTCTGCATGACCTGATCAGCCTGTCCCCCTAGCCCTCCACCTTCAGGCAGACAGAGACAAAATGCATTTTCTTCAGAGATGTGATTTGTTTCACAAGTGCTCCGTACTCACTAGCTGATAACCACACTGGATGTGTTGGACAAATAGCCATTGAGAGTTACCATAAATCCATTTCTTTTAGTGTCTGGATATAGCTAGATCAAAGTCTGGTATTTCCCCAGGATGTGGAGAAGCTCACAGATTACCACATCCAGTAAGATATAAGTTCCTGCACAACGTCTGCCGTTTCCATGCTGAAACGAGAGGGAAATCTGACATGCTTTTATCTCCAGGAAAATGAAGACACTCAAAGACCTGTTTAAGCCTCTTCTGAAATAACTCTTAGCAGCAGCACCTTACCTCATTCTCAAGGTGAGGGGGTGGGAGGAGCGGGGAGCACAAATGATTCTGTCCCCGTGCTAATGTCTGCTGACTTAGGCAGAAAGTACAGCAGGGTTAAGGAGAGGGAGACCAGGCCATCTGGAAAGAAAAATTGGTCTATCTCCTGGAAATGTCTTTGTCTTATGCTAGCGTAGGGGAGTGTTGGAGAGTCCCCCTCTTCTGTTTATAATCTTCTAAATACATTGTAAAAAAAAAAAAAAGGATTTTATTATTTTTCCTGCCTGTGAGGTAGCCCCACCTTTTCTCTTCCCCCTTCCCACTTTTCTCTGTTTCTATTTTGACATATGAGTGAGACCAGAAACAAAGGTCACATCCAGGCAGCCATCTATCCACACTTGCCAGTGAACTGAATTTGCCAAGAACTCCCTCTGCGGGCCCTCTGGAGAGGCAGGGTGATAAGCTGGTGCCTCTGACAGAGCCTTAGCCTAAGATGATCTGGGCGGGTGCGGAGGCCGAATCCATGGGAAACTGCATCCCTCTAGGAGACCTATCGCTCTGCCTGGAGGTGCTGACATCTTAAGAAATGAAGGAGGAGGGGTGGGGAGAGGAGCAAAAACTCAGATGTTTAAAGAGCCAGAGCTGCAAATAAAATCTGGCTGGAAGCAGTTTTCTCCTGCATCTGACCTCACTAGGTGCCTCTTTCTGGAATTACAGGCCCTCTCTGGGCACACAGTCTTTCTGGAGACTGGTGATATAGTGGAAAGGCCACTGGTTGGGAGCCAAACTGCCTGGTGTGAGTTCACTGTGGGCCTTGAGAATCTGATCAAGTTCCAGTATTTCTCTGAGCCTCAGTTTCTTCCATGAGACAGAAAACATATTCTGCTCTCGGGACTGTTAGGAATTTTAAATGAATCAGCCTAGTTATATGTACACAGAAACCTCCAGTACAGTGACTGGGACATGGAGGGGCCTCTGCAAGCTGAGTTTTTGCTCATAACTTTTTTCTTTGCTAAATGAAGTCATACCATTGGAAGCCCCATTAGTGTACAAGAAGCATTCATTTGTCCATCCCTGAAGGTGTTAGCACAATATAAAAAGGCTGAACTACTCAGGCAGAGCAGGATAGAGAGATGTACATTTTGCTGAACTGATCATAAATCTGAATGAAATAATTATGTAAAGTATTCAAGAGCAATTCAGTGAGAGGATGCCTCATCTGCCTTGATGGGCTTTTCAATTACTCATTTTTAGTACTGCATTATACTGTTCTCTGGCAATAATTATTAAACATTTCAACTGTACTGCGATATAAAACTTAAAAGGCTGATTTATTTCCTAGGCATTAGACTACCTAGTGTACAATTCCTCAATTACATGGTTCTATTTGTTTAAACCTATTTATCAGAGTGATTTTCTAGCATTGAGTTGAAACTGACACCAGCTTCCCAAGTGAAAGACAATGAGGTAGGTCCAGTAGCTACAAGCACTAGCTTTGGGTTTATGAAGGGGTGTGAGCCCGGGTCCCCTACTTGCTAGTCCCGGTTTCTGAATCTGTAAAATGGGGATCATTTCTATTTCACAGAATTATTGGGATGATTATGTGAAATAATGGATATGAACTGTTAGCAAGAACGTAGAGTATGTACTTATTAAACACAGAACTAGCTATTATTGCTATCGCTGTGCATTCTGGGATTCCCTGACTTCTACATTCAGCAAATGAGAATCTTCCCAGTTATTCAGCACATATGCATCAGTCACCTACTAGGGTCCAGGCGCTAAGAGTGCTGTCAGCACCATTCTCTTCTTATCACTTTAAGAACTCAAAGGAAATCACGGTTATGGGCACCTAACTGCTCTGGGCACCCTGCTCTGCACTGTACACAGAACACCTTCTTTCATCTGTATGACACAGCCATTTTCCAGATCAGGACACTGAGGCACAGAGAGGTGAGTTACTTTCCTCAAGGTCATTCAGTGGCTAAAACAGAAATGGGATCCAGCTCTGCTTGGCTCCAAAGCCCACATACTTTTTCCACTACCCCACGCTACCTCTCAGGATTCCAGGAGGTATATTTCACCTGGCTTGAAGAAGAATTCTCCCTTCACTTCCTGGTTTTTCTAGCGGGCATGTCTCTTTTCTTATTGAGGATTACCCACCCCTGGTAAATTATCAGCTCCCCAAAGTCCATCTCTACTTTTCTTAGCATCTCTCAATTCTCACATAGAAGATGAAGCTTTCTCTTTTAACCAAGAGTTACACTGTGGCAGCAGTGACACACACACACACACACACACGGGTGTGCCCCAGTTCCACTGGAGCCTGTCCATTGTACTTGAGGCTCCCGAGCCAAGCTGACTTTAGGTGCAGGCCAGCTGGGCTGGTGCCCTGGATACCAGTCTGTAAGGAGCACTAAAACGTTGCTGGAAATGTAATGAGATGGAGAAAGAAAATGGTCTTTACCAGAATTGTCGAGAGGGAGCATGACATGAGAATGATAAAAGCAATGATATTCATTATCAATACTACACAATGATTATCATACACACAGTGATAACTTTGTGCCAGGTACTGCTCTAACAGCTTAACAGCTTTATATATTAACTCATGTAAATGCTTCAGGCCCATGGCGGTAGGTACATGATTATCCCCCATTTTACAGATAAGGAGAACCAGTCCAGAAAAGTTAAGGAAATTGCCAGAGTCATACCAGTAGTAAACAGGCTGTTGAGCTCTCCCAGACTCTTCACTGTTGCCTCTTGGTAGGAGGCAAACCCCCCAGGAGCACTTAAGTGACAAGAGGAGGTGTCTAAGCTGCCTTCCAGGCCTCTTTGTTGCTGGGGAGGTGTGCAAGTCCGGGCCGGGAGCTGAGCTGCTCGGGGCATAAAGACGGAGGAGTGTTGAGCAGCTGTCTCCCCGCCTCCTTCTCCCATGCAGCGCTCAGCTTCTTCTCAACCTAATGTTGGGCAAATATTTAGAGAATATCATTCTGGAAGGAGGCCAGGCTATTAGACTGCACAGGGCGCCAACACGTCCTAGCCCAGCCCTGCACCCAAGCCCGGCCTGCTGTGTCTGCTCCCAATATGTGAAACCACCACATAGCATGGAGGACTAATCTGCTTTTGGAGGGGACATATCTGATGGCTCTCGGGACTAAACCTCCGTGGATTGGGTCCATGTGCCCACGGCGAGGTGGCAGAGGAGCTGCCGATGGCCACCAGGTCACCAGGACTTACTCTGTAGGTACACACGTGCTTCTCAGGTCTGGGAGGTGAGAGTATAGCCC
The DNA here is from genome assembly GCF_027409185.1 of Cynocephalus volans. Lineage (NCBI taxonomy): Eukaryota > Metazoa > Chordata > Mammalia > Dermoptera > Cynocephalidae > Cynocephalus > Cynocephalus volans. Next base: position 114,109,965 of record NC_084463.1, read on the forward strand.
TGGGAAAGAGAAACTAAAGCAGGCAAGGCAAAAAAACATGAGTAATGCTAGTGCAAAAAGAGATGTGCGTAGCTTTGTTGAGGGGATGTGGGGGCTGGGAGATGAGGGTCTTTGTAGGGAAGAGGGCAGACAGGATTTGGGCCTAAATCTTGACAGCTTAGAAGAGGGAATGATGTCAAAAGATACAATAAATAATGCAGCGAGTACAGCCATTCAAATTATATATCTGATGAGTTTAGAAAAACCTGGAAAAATGTTTTGGCTCCTATGACGAATGGAAAAAACAAGACATAATATTATACACATAAAATGAACACACTACAGCATTTACAAATTTCAAAGTATAAATGGAGAAAAGGCTAGAAGGAAACAAACAAAAATTATAAAACAGTGGGGGATTTTTCCCCCTTTACTTTTCTGTCCTTTCTGTAATGAACTTTCGTTTTAAAACAATAAAGGCAAAATCTTTATTTAATTTTTAAAAATCTATATTGAAAGCTCTTTCATAAAAGACAAAAGCAGCTGTCTTTTCTTCCATGACTTTCAGATGAAAAAATACACATGGGAAACTAGAAAGAGGTGATTTAATGACTGGGATTATTTTCTTTGGATTCTCTTTCAGATTTTGCTGAAGTTGTTAGAAATCCCTTCCTGGGCAGATTCAGCAATAATAACCTTCATTAATTTCACTCGCAGAAAAATTAAAGATGTCAAATTTTAGCCATAAGGGATGATCATAATAGCCTAAAAATTGCAAACAACAAAATGTTCAACGCTCTGAGGTTTGTTAGGTAAAATGTGGACTATCCATAACATGGGCCATTATGCAGCCATAAAAAAATGTATTAAGATTATATTGAATGGAAAAGAAAGATATTCAAGATGTGTTGTGGAGTGAAAAGACAGGTTACAAGATAATAAATGTAGTATAATCCTATTTTTTTAGAATTGTATATTTACGTGTGTCTATACATATAATCTGAAAAGATATACAACTAAATGTTAATAATAACCATCTTGGGATGTTGGAAGTATAGTAATGTTTGTTTTATATTTGTTGCTTCTCTGTGTTTTTTGATTTTCTGACAATGAACAAGTATCTCTTGTGTAATAATAATAAAAAGCTTATCTCTGCTTCCCCTCTTCGGGGTGTCTTCCTCTTGGGTTGACCAGCCCAAGCTGTCCGGGGAATATTTCCCCCTGGGGATGTGGACCTAATCGGTTAGAAGAGGGGTGCTCAACAGGAAAGGGCAGCTGCAGTACACTGAAGGCCGGTGACAGGGGCTGGATGCTTTGCAAATACTATCTCATCTATTCCTTCTGTCAACCAAACAAGATGAGTTCTGTTATCCGCATTTTACAGATGGGAAAACTGACTCAGACAGGTCAAGTGGCTTAGCCAAGGTCATCCAACTAGAAAGTGTCAGAGCCATGATTTAATGCGAATCTACCTGACTCACACATCCCTGTGCCTTCCGCTCTACCACACCACTTCCTACAAGACCTCCAGAGAAGAAATATTTACAAGACAAAGCCATAGCTCATGCCTTTCTTACCCCAGTTCCTAATTGTCAGTGCACTCTACAGTCCCTGACTCAGCGATTCACATTTTGATGTACCAATGCCCTCTCCTTGGGACCCAACCCCCCCAGAACTCAGACCAATAAAGACTGGAGGACAGCCTGCTGAAGCAAGCACAGTCCCCAATCAGGCAGTATACATCACTCTCCCTGACAGGCATCCTTGGCCGTAGGTTCTTCAGCACTGACAGGGCTCCTGAGTTGTTCTTCTAATCACCTCTCATGTCCCCTTCAGCAGAAGCTCTGTGTGGTCCCAAGGAACAAATTTCCAAACCTAACCTGTCCTTCCCACTCTGCTCGAAGCCCACATTAACGGGACCAGCTTCTTGGTGTGGATGCTGTTCCAAGTTCCTATTCTGGTGATTTGATTTCTCCTGAGTTATTGGGACCCTGACCATGACCACTAGCCCTGATTTCCATGTCTGGACTCTGCTTTCTGAAGACAAGTGTCCCAGATGCCACCTACATGGACTTCTGAAACGAGTGACTGTCATTTAGTTAGTGGCTACCGTGGTGGGATTCTAAGGTCCACTCTAGACTGTGACAAGTGTGGAGACATTTGGGTTGGGGAAAAGTATGAGAGCATAGGCCCAAAGCTTTTTGGAAGAAGCTGAGATTTTCTGAGAAGAAAACAATGTTGGGAGCATTCTCTGAATCCGAGGAAACAAACCCTTCTGTTCAGTGCTTAATTACCATCTGGCAACTGAGGTTGTGGATAAACAACCATATTTACCTGAGGTGGCTTCTAGGCTTGGAAAACATTCTTCTTTGTTTCAGTCCTGGACAGGGGCCTTAGTCTTATTCTCCACTGGGATCTTTGAGTTCAACTGGAAAGAGCAGGAACTTTGGCTTCAGACAGCCCTGGGTCAGAATTCAGACCAGATCATGGGAAAGAGCATGGGCATTTGAGCCAAGCAGCGCTGAGCTCAAACCCCAGCTCTGCTGTTCTGAAACTTTTCACAAGTTATTTAACCCATCTGTGTCACAGTAGTTTCCTCAAGGACAACCTTAATTATGCTAAGTTTTCAGTGTTTGAGGGGAATGGAAATAACATGTGCAAACTTCTTCACTAATTGAAGTGCTCAAAAATGCTAGGTATTATTATTATCAAGGCTATTAACAACAATCTAGGAAAACAAAGTCCAAAGTCAGAAGGAAGTCCAAGGAATTGTCTAATTAAAGGCAGATATTGCAGCCAAGTCATAGGGCCAGGAACCTCACAGCCCAGGGGAGGAGGCAAGTACACCTAGTTCTTCAGTGCACACCTGTTAATACCAGGCACCATGCTAAGTGCAGAGGAAATGATGATTTAAAAAAAAAAAGGCATAGGAATTGACCAGGCTTTGGCAGAAGGAAAAACATAATCAGGGTAGCCAAGTACAGAAAGCAAAGAGGTTGATGACACATATGAGGCTAGAGAGGTAGGAAGGCAGGAACTAGACTCTGTTAAGGATTTCAGTCTTGATTCTGGAAGCAATGAAAAGTTGTTGAATTGTTCTAAGAAGGGAGATATTATAATTAAATTTGGCTAGATAACAAATTGGAAAACGGCAAGAGAGGGTGTACAAAGACTAGTTAGAATTATTTTCTATTAGTTCAGAGAAAGAAATGATGTTGCTTAGTCTAGAGTAATAGCAGGAATTCAAGAGATATTCGGAAGGTAAAATGGACAGCATTTGGAGAGGGAGGATGAAGGCAAGAGAAGAGCCAATGATGACGTCCGATGTTTCTGACAAGCACAACTGGAGTGGGACCAGCTCAGAGGGAGGATGGTTAGATTAGTTATTAACGAGGTGGATTTGAGGTGTTTTTGATACAGCCAAAAGGAAATGCAAGTAAAAGATAGAAGGTTGAGATACATGCCTGGAGCTCAGAGAAGTGGCCAAGAGTGGAAATATAAACTTATGAATCATCTACCAGAGGTAGCAATTAAAGACATGAGTTGAATGAGGTCACCTACAGAGAGAGAATAAAGTCAGGAGAGGGCTTAGGACTGAGCCTTGAGCAGTTTCAAATTTAAAGGCCAGTAGAGGAGGATGAGGAAAGAAAGAGTGGATGGCAAAGTCAGGAGTGGGGTGGGGGCTGGCCAAGAAGGAGCTGTGGCACAGAAGCCAAGGGAGAAGGTTAGCATTTCAAGAAGGATTATATAGTATCTATTGGATTAAGCATTGCATTGCAGAAGCCTTAGCTAGAGTTATTTTGGTAGTGTGATGTGGCCTGAAAACACACAGGACTGAGTTGAAGAGTTAGTGGGAGGTGAAATGAAGACAGTAAGCATAGCCAACTTGTTCAAGGAATCTGATTGTGATGGAGAGAAGAGAGATAAGACCATAACTAGAGGGGGATGAAGGGTTAAGTGATGTCTCTTAATTTTTAAATGGAAGAGGCTCAAATTGCTTAAAAGGCTAATGGGAATGATTCAGCTGGGGCAAAAGTTGAATCTGGAGGAGACAAAAGGGACATTTGTTAGAGTCAGGATTAAGCGATGGGACCAAAGTAGAGGTGAACAAGTGAGACTCATCTGTCATCATAGGAATGAAGGAGGGAAAGGTAGATGCAGACGGAAAAATGAAGGTCTTTACATCTGATGATATCTGGGGTTTTTTGTAAAATAAGAGGCAAGGTAGCACAATAAGAGAGATGAAGGTTGGAGGTTTGAGGAGACTGGAGAGGATTTGAAATCACCATTGTCGAAGGTGTGAAAGTAACTGGGTTTACCAGATACATACAGCAGTGGAGCAGGGCAGACTTGAGGCTAGAAGTCAATTAATACAGGAGTCAATTGACCTTATCACGGGGCACTGTCCAGCAGCACCAAGCTGCACAGATGTGAGCCATTCACCTAGGGTTGGGATTTTTATCACATCAGGAGAATAAAATGACCAAAGGTAAGGGATTTTTTAGTGTATTTTTACCCTATATGAAGAAATAAAGGTCCACAAATAGCTAACACATATTGATAAAGAACAGCAAGGAAGGGCGACTTGCCCTTCCAGATATTAAAGTACATTACAATGCAGTGGAGGGTGGGGGTAGGGGAACAGAATTGAAAGCACGGAGACAATATGAGTTTTGGGTAATCTGGTATGTGATTAGGTTGCCTCATTTGCCTGGAACAGTCTCAGTTTTGCACATTGTCTCAGAATAATTATTAATAATAGCCCTTTTCATTCTTGTTTGGATAATAAATTGCATGGTCATTATATATATGAGAGAGGTGGCATTATGAAAAAGTAAGGGAAAGATGGATTAAGTGGTACTAAAAGTAGATCACAGTATGGACGTTCGGTTTCTGGTCTGGCATGTAAGGAGCTGAAAAGTCACCACTTCATCCAAAAACAAGTAAAAAGCTAAACAAACTGAAAAGTCAACAATTCTTCTGATCTTTCTGAGAAGTGAGGTCACAGGGTGCTATGGTCTGAATGTTTGTGCCCCCCCCCCCACATTTATATGTTGAAATTCTAATTACCAAGGCAAGGGTATTAGGAAATGGGCTTTAGGAAGTGATTAGATCATGAGGGCAGAGCCATCATGAATGGGATAACTGCTCTTATAAAAGAAGCCTAAGGGAGATTATTTGTTCCTTCCACCATGTGAGGATACAGTGAGAAGATGCTGTCTCTGAGGAACAGGTCTTCACCAGACATCAATCTGTTGGTGTCTTGATCTTAGACTTCCCAGCCTCTAGAACCATTAGAAATAAATTTCTGTTGTTTATAAATTACCACATCTAAGGTATTTTGCACCTGACAAGAGAGTATCAAAACATGTGAGGCAGTGAGAAAGGGATGAATTCACTATTATAGTTGAAGGCTTCAACACCCCTCTATTAGAAATGGACAGATTCAGCAGGCCGAAAAACAGTAAGGACCTAGTTGAACTCAACAATGCAGTCAGACAACTGGATATAATGATCATCTATACACTGCTTTATCCAACAACAGAAGATTATACATTCTTTTCAAGGTCACATAGAAAATAGACCACATTCTGAACCACAGAACACACCTTAACAAATTTAAAAGAATAGAAATCATGCAATGTCTGCTCTCAGACTATAATGCAGTTAAACTGGAAATTAATAACAGAAAGATAGCTGTAAAATCCCCAAATACTTGGAGATTAAAATAAGACACTTCTAAAGAACACATGGGTAAAAGAAGAAAACTTCAGTGAAATTAAAAAATATTTCAACTAAATGAAAATGAAAACACAACTTGTCAAAATTTGTGGGATCCAACAAGAGCAGTGCTTAAAGAAGAATTTGTAGCACTGAATGCATATATTAGAAAAGAATAAAGATCAAAAATAAATAATCTAAGTTTCTATCCTAGGAGTCTAGTAATCAAGACAGTGTAGTATTGGTAACGAACAGACAAATAGATCAATGAAATAGAATAGAGACCCCCAAAATAGACCCATGTAAATATAACCAGCTGATCTTTAACAAAGGAGCAAAGATAATACAATGGAGCAAAAATTAACTCAAAATGGATCAAAAATTAACTCAAAATGGATCGCAGACCTAAATGGAAAATGATAAAACTCCTAGAAGATAACATAGAAGGAAACCTAGATGACGTTCAGTATGACAATGACTTTTTAGATACAACTCCAAAGGCATGATCCATGAAAGAAATAATAAGTTGGACTTCATTAAAATTAAAAACTTCTGCTCTGTGAAAGACACTGTCAAGAGAATGAGAAGATAAGCCACAGACAGGGAGAAATATCTGCAGAAGACATAACTGATAAAGAACTGTTATCCAAAATATGCAAAGAACTCTTAAAACTGAACAGTGAGAAAATGAACAACCTAAATAAAAAATGGGTAAAAGACTTGAACAGAAACTTCACTAGAGAAGATATACAGATGGCAAGTAAGCATATGAAAAAGTATCCAACATCATGACATTAGGGAATTGCAAATTAAAACAACAGTGAGATACCACACACATACCTATTACAATGGCCAAAATCCAAAACATTGACAACATCAAAAGCTGATGAGGATGCGAAACAACAGGAATTGCTATTCATTGGCGGTGGGAATGCTAAATTGTACAATCACTTTGAAGACATTTCAGCAGTTTCTCACAAGTCTAAACATACTCTTACCATAGGATCTAGCAATTGTGCTCCTTGGCATTTACCCACATGAATTAAAAATGTAGGTCTACACAAAAACCTGCACATGAACGTTTATAGCAGCTTCATTTATAATTGCTGAAACTTGGAAGCAACCAAGGTGTCCTTCAGTAGGTGAGTGGATAAATAAACTGTGGTACATCCAGACAATGGAATATTATTTGATGCTAAAAATAAATGAGCGCTATTAAGACATGAAAATATGTGGAGGAAACTTAAATGCATATTACTAAGTGAAAGAAGCCAGTCTGCAAAAGCTACATGCTGTGTGATTTCAACTCTATGACATTCTGGAAAAGGCAAAACTACGGAGACAGTAAAATATTAGTAGTTGCCGGGGACTGGGGGAAGGGGAGGATGAATAGGCAGAGCACAGAGGATTTTTGGGGCAGTGAAACAATTCAGCATGATACTATAATGTTGTACACAGGTCCTTATACATTTGTCAAAACCACATAGAATGCACAGCATCAAGAGTACACCCTCATGTAAGCTATGGACTTTGATTTTGGTGTCAACGTAGATTTTTTGATTGCAACGAATGTACCACTCCAGTGTGGTATACTGATAGAAGAGGAGGATGTGCACGTGTAGGGGCAAGGGATGTATGGGAGCTCTCTATTTTCCAGTCACTATTGCTGTGTACCTAAAACTGTTCTAAAAAGTAAAGTTTATTACTTTTTTTAAAAGGTAGTTCACAGTATGGAGAAAAGGAACTGGATCCTTGCTCCATCATATTAAAAAATAATCTCCAAATAGATTGAAGACCTAAATGTGAAAGGTAAAATTATAAAGCTAATGGAAGACTATATTGGATAATACCTTTGTAATCTTAGTTTTTTCAAACAAAATTACAAAAGTACAAGCCATAGGTGAGAAATTGATGAATTTGACTAGATGAAGTTATTTCTGTTAAATAAAGAATTCTGCAGAGAAGATTAATGTCTGGGTGACAAAAAGGAGAAGATATTTGTAAATGATGAGGTATTTGGATCTAGGAAAAAAAGGAAGAAAAAGACAGGAAAATCCATGAGCAAAGATGCAAAGATTCTGAGTAGGCAAATTCACAGAAGGGTAAACCTGATAACTTTATGAAGATATGCTCATATTTCCTAGTATTAAGTAAAAACATGAAGATACTACATATCTGATAGCCATCAGACTGGAATCAATTAGAAAGTTCAGTAATAATTCAGCCACAAAAAAGAATGAAATTCTGCCATTCACAGCAACATGGATGAGACTGGAGAAAATTATGTTAAGTGAAACAAGCCAGGCATGGAAAGAGAAATACCACATGTCCTCACTCATAAGTGGGAGCTCAAGAAAAGAAGGAAGGAAAGAAGGGAAGAAGGAAGGAAGGGTCACAATAATGCATTGAACTTTTGGAAGGAGAGAGCAGAACTGTGGTTACTAGAGGTAGGAAATTGGGAGCAGAAGGGGGTTTGAGAAATTGGTTAATGGACACAAGGAATGTGCACATTTTGTAATAATGAACATGCTAATTATCCTGATTTGGTCATCACATACTGTACACAGTTGTTGATATTCAACTATATACCCCACAAATATGTTTAATCAATTATTTTTCAATAAAAAATAAAATAAAAAGAGAAAGTTCAATAATAACAAGTACTGGTGAGGATATGGGGAAATAGGGAATGCTTGTGCATAGCTGATAGGATAAAAATTAGGTATAGCCATTCTGCAGAACAATCTGGCAGTGCTTAGTGAAATTAATATGACTATACCCACAGGCCAACAACCCAGCAATCCCACTACATGGTTTATATTGCTGAGAAACTTTGATCATGAGTACAGCAGCATGAGATTCTTCATTGCAGAAATGTTTGCAAAGGTAAAAAGCTGGAAGTCTGCTAAATGCCCCTCAGTGGGAAAATGGATAAGTAAAATGTGGTCTATACATACAATGAAATACTAGGCAGCAGTCCGAAACAATGAATTACATTCACGTATAGTAACACTGACATAGCTCAAAAGCTCAAAAGTTGTGTGAAAGAAACATTAGAACATAAAACAATTCTATATAATTTCAAGTAAATATATATGTATATATTCAGAAAGACATATTAAATACTTAAGAGTGGGTGCTAAATAAGGGAGAAAAATAAAAGTAGGATAAAGACTATAGAAATAAACAAAAGGTAATAAAAGATTGCCTTTGCTTCATCCAGTAATGAAATTGTACCACAAACTAAGGTATTCACGTGACTTAATTATTTTTACCTGCTGTCCTAAAAAGAAAAAAATTTTTTTAAAGTAAAATAAATACAATACAGTATAATGATCTCATAAGGTTGTATCTGAAGATTAAATGAGTAATTCAGATAAAGCATTTAGCTTAGTGCCTAGCACATACTAAACACTCAATAAATGTTATCTATTGATGCTATTAACACTACTCATGACTCATAACATGAGCTACTACCAATCAATTGGAGTTGGCACTAAAAACCAATTGGATTTAAATGATTTCCCCCCCAACAGTTCCTTTCAGGTTTAATATACTGTAGTCCTACCAGAGGGATAGGCAAATACCACAGCAGGCCCAGAAGCAAGTAAGCAGAAGAAGAGCTGAAACAGCCTTGGGGAATGGGAAAGGCTACCGTCTTGTTTATAGTGTCTTAGGAAACTGTGATGGTTAATTTAAGAGAATACCCATTAGTGAATATACAATGCACAAATTAAGGAAGCAGAGTCTACACAAGTAAAAAGTGCTATGAAGCTGGGAGACTCTATGCACTTTGGTATACTTCCTCCAAAAGGATGTTTTCTTTTAGCCTTTTATTTTTAAGTTATGAAATTGTAGCTGGATTACAAAGTCTGGCTACAGTCAGATAGTGTTTGCTTTGGATCATCCAGCCCCTCCCCCAGCCTCCTCCTCCTTCCCTGAAGGGGACACTGGTTGTTCTAGTGAAATGAGCAAGATCATCACCTAGTGGTCAGTTCCTCAAAGTGCTGATCTGGTCACAGAGAGCATAGATGTGCCCAATCCCTGTCCTTGTTTTATATTAATTCAACAAGCATTGACTGGGACTCTATGCCAGGCACTATCCCGGTACCTGAGGATATAGAGCTGCTGACACAAAATGACAGGTTTAAAAATAAAATTAAGAAAGCATCAACTCAGAAACTTTGGAGCCCTCCCAAAGTGACGTTGCATTTTAATGTGTTTATTTTCCACTGGTTTTCCATAGATCATAGATGAAGAAGAGACACAGTTTATGAGTAACTGCCCCGTTGCCGTCACTGAAAGCACCCCACGCAGGAGGACGCGGATCCAGGTGTTTTGGGTAGCGCCACCAGCAGGAACAGGCTGTGTGATTCTGAAGTAAGTAATCATGGACTCCTTACAGCACTTCGTGCTTCTTCCCTGCAGCTTATTAAAGACTTCACGATATGGTTACAGAAAGGAAAGTGGCTGAACTGGGGCATCAGACAAATTGCCTCATCTCTCTACCCTCTGTGATCTCGATCCTAAAATGGCACCATGGGCTATCATTGGTGAAATGCTACGTAAAGAATCATTTGCCTGAATTTCTGTTTTCATCAAATAGGATGATTCTCCGGGTCACTCTCTATCTTACTAGAGATAATGATACTGGGGCTGGTTAAGAATAATTACGAACCAAACGAAGATAGTCTTTGACTTCTTCCACCTGGAATTTAACACTTTTTATTTTCTCCGAACCCACAACACCTAGAATCCTTCGACTGTGCTTAGGCTGACCTGAGACTCAAATGTAACCTCCGTTAGCCTCGGGCTCTGCTTTGTGATCCCATCTTCCTCCTTGCCCATCAATAGTGCCCTCTGGTGCCACTTCCTGTCTGGACTCTTGATCCTCCTTTTGGGGAGTTGAAGTAGATGATAAGAGATATTCACCAGCCAAAATAGTTTTTTTCTGAAAGATAGCATTATTTCAAATCTGTCTCCAAAGCACTGTGCCACAGAATGATGTTCTAGGAGATGTAGATAGATGGGCAGGAAAACAATTTCTGTGGTCAGATAAGTTTGTAAAATGCTGCAGACTGTAAAATGCTGCAGACTGTATCCTCTTCTTGCAGATTCATAACATATATTAGCATATTGAAGGTTTTGCAAAGTTCTGCCAAAAAGAAATCTGTTTAACTTGGTTTCTTCCCACATTTCCCAAACTTATTTGACTGTAAAACTCCTTTTTTTTTCCTTCTTTTTTTTCTTTTTCTTTTTTTTTTTTTTTTTTTGGTGGATATATCTATTAACATTCACCAGTTTGGGAAATGCCGCTATGATCTATTTTAAATAGATTTAAAGCCCTGTATAGAGTAATGCTGAGAATTTAGGATTTCAGACAGGCAAATAGTCATGGATAGATGGGCATAGCTCCAATCTTAGCATCCAAGAAGTCATTTTTCCATGGAGGTAGGGGCTGGGAACTTCCCAACCATCTTCCTCTTCTTTAAATTCTCTAAGGCCTTATTTCTGTATTTGTCAAAAGTGGACATTTTAACAAACTTATAACCCTGAGGAGAGGCTGATAAGAAAGGCTCCCACCCAGACATTCCAGTCCCTGCAGTTCCTGGACATCAGCTACGCCTGGCTGTGGAAAAGCCCCACAGAGATCTCTGGGAACATCTGTCCATTGTCCAGACTCAGCCCTGTCTTTGTCTGGCCTCCCCTTGCTGCCATCTGTCTGGACATCATTTTTTTTTTTTTTTTTTCTTAATTTAATGCAAGCTGAGCATCCTTTTTCAGACTCCTTGGAAGGTTTGGTGCTTGTCATTAATCTACATTTGGGATTTTTTTAAAAAAATTAGCAGTGGAATTTTAAAAATGAAATCTTATCTATAAACCCCAATACATCACACATATCTCATATCTAGCTGAAATGTGGGTGAAGGCCTGTGGAAATGAACAAAGATGACTGAAATGAGAACGGAGGCTATGTGTTCAGAGCTTGCTGTATAGCAAGGAAGTCAGCTGCCATCGCTAGCACTTGGCAGAGACTCAGAGGCAGGCAGAGGAGTGGGAAGGCCTTATAGTGAATAAAAGGAAGAATCGGGTCTGCTCTGATTGGAGGTCGCTGGCGTGAGAAAGCTGGAGGCCGGGTAACTATAAGTGGGGTATCTTAGTGATTGGTTGGGAGGGCATATTTGGCTTTCTCTGGTTGGTTCTGAGTTGAAAGTGCGGGAAGTGGTGGGAGCAAAAAATAGGGCAGTTGGCAGTCATTGACCAAGTCCGGATGTTGTGGGCCTATTGCTGGGGCCCCAAGGCTGCAGGTCAAAATTCTACTGTCATTGTCCCATATGGCCTGGCCATTGTCTGTTAGTATACTCAGTCTCTCAGCGTGGAGACTGGGTTCCCAGCTTGGCACTCCAGAACCACACCTCTACCCCATGGTAGCCTGAGCTCTAAAGAAGATAGTTTGAAAACATCGGATCTACATAACGAGTCTTCCTGCTCTTAAAAACTCCTTTTCCTCTGGCCTAGATCTCTGGTTTTCTTTGATTTATTATTCTCACAAACCAAAGCATTTGATCTTCCTGGTGGGAGCCAGAAAGGTATCTCTTGATTACCCATTAACAATCAATGTGTGTGAACATATGTTTATCCATTAACAATTAACATGTGTGGCTCATTCATTCACTCATCCTTTGCACAAGTGCAACTGAACTTCTATTTGCCCAGGTGTCCAGGATGTTCAGGCAGCCGAAGCCTATGCTTGGCCCTGGAGAGTCTCACAGGTCACATGGGGGAGAGAGAAAAGGTCAACCATAAACCAAGAACTTAAATGCACACCTAGCAGGCTTTGTCTAATTTGATCTTCACAGCAAACTACCCCATTTTACAGAGGAGGAAACAGGCTCCAGGGAAATTAGACAAGTTTCCTGAAGTCACACATTCATTGAACTCTAAAGCAAATGTTCTTCCTTTCTTTTATTTATTTTTTCGGAAGGAATCATCTATAAGTGACAGCTATTCATTAAAGAAGTAATAATTTTATAGGTAAGACATAAATACAATCACATTGTAAAATTTCAAACAAGACAGTGGTAAATACAGAAAAATACAGGATACAGAAAAAGTCAAAAATCCCTGATATGTCCCCCAATAAATCCCAGAGTTTCTGACACAAAGACAGCAAGACTTTTATCTGTGCATTTATATTCATAAAGGTAAACATAAAAGTACAGTTTCCATTTTTGTGGGAATTTTAGTTTATTCAGTGTTACACATAATGTCCTGAACTTGAATGGTTTTTCTCTAAATAAGATGTATTAGAAATATGTCCAGGTCAGTATGTATAGATTTACCTTTTTTAAAAAACTGTCAAATATAATCTATGGTATGGATGTGTTAATTATTCCATAGTTGACGGATATTTAGATTATTTCCAGTTTTGTACTATTACAAATAATGTTATGATGAACATCCAAGCTTTTATCCATGGTAGATGCCAAGAAATGGAATTATAAGGGACACACATTTATTATCTTAATAGACACTGCCAGATTTTCCTCCAAAAAGCTTGCCAACTTAAACAGTCTCCCTGACTATGAACAAGAGAGCCTTAATCCCTATTTGCTCAACAGCCTTGATGTTATCAATCTTTAAGATTATACCAATCTGATAGTTAAAAATGGTATCTTATGTTAATTTGTATTTTCCCGTTTACTAGTATGTTAGGAATCTTTTCATATATGAGGGTGCTTCAAAAAGTTCGTGGAAAATAGAATTGAAAGATAATGTGGATCTTCCCATGAACTTTTTGAAGGTCCCTCATATTTACTCCATTTGCATTATTCCTGCTGTGAATGGCCATTTATATACTTGTCAATTGTTCTAATTATCTGTCTTCTTGAAATTGATTTTATATATTTAGATATTTTAAAAATACAAATTATTATATTTAAAATATATTTTATAGATATATATGTAAATATATAAAATATATAATTTTATTTATTTAAAACATATATACTTATACTTAAAATTGATCTTTATGTAGTCCAGATAATAACACTTCGTTAAATATTTCTCTCTGCCTTTTTTTTAACTTTGCTTATAGATGTCTAATCACCCAAAAGTTTGAAATTTTGATTTACCAAATGTATCCATCCTTTCCCTTACGAATTTTGATTTGCTCAAAAATAATTTTCCTGCACTTAAGGTTATAAATGTATTACCATATATTTAATATTTTTATAGATTTTTAAAATAAATGTAGCTTTTTAACCTTCCTAGAATTTAATTTTGTAAATGGTACGGTGTCAAGAAGACAACAGAAAATAGATGGCATGCTCCAAATGAAATGCCAAAGGAAAGTTTAAGGAGGGACCTATTTACAATGGTGCGGGAAGAATAACAGTAGGGGAGGCCTGTACCACCCAGGCCTGAAGGGGCAAGAGGAGGGGAAAGAGGGAATGGAAAGACCACTGCCTTACAGCATCTGAGACTCTTGGTTAAGGGATGCAACTAGCCTGAGGCAAACCTTCGGGGACCCCAGCCTACTGCCTTTCTCTGATTCCCTGTGGGTTCTCCTCTTTGGCCTGACTACAGCTACCAGGACGATGGAGCACATTGGTATAGTCCATACAGGTTATACTCTCAGAGAACGACTAGGGTGCAGAAGGGTGGAACAGGCATCTGCAGGAGCAAACCAAAGATATCCGGCACAGGTGGGAAATTGAAATCTGACTTTTTTCCCCAAAATGGATAGTTATGTATCAAATAGTTTATCCTGTTCACAGTGGTTTGAAATGCTACTTCGTCAAATACACAATTTTTATACAGATCTGTTCTATTCTGTTGATCTTTTACCTATTCCTCCATGAAACCCACACCATTTTACATTTTGATAGAAAGTCATTATTGATTAATCAAGTTCAAAATGTTCATGGTCATTCAAGCAGATTTGTAATTTCAGGCGAATAGTAGAATAAGTTTCTTGTGTTCAATAAAAACTTACTTGGGGATTTTGAATGGTGTTTTACTGAATTAATAGTTTAACCTGGGAAAAGTTAGCATCCCTGTAACACGTATTCCCAGTCAGAAACATGAAACATTCCCTTTTTATCAGGACTTCAGGAAGCTTTGTAATTTTTGTTCATTTAGATTGCACATTCTTGTGAGGCTTTTTACCCCATAGGTAATTTATAGTTTTATCACTTTTGTGAATGGGATCTTTTGATGTTGTTGTTGTTATACTTTCTAATCACAGATTGCTTGTCTTTAGGAAAGCTATTGATTTTTGTACCTTAAGTTTGAATCTGGACACTGATGAACATTCTTGGTAGTTTTAAAGGCTTGTTCTTTCATTCTTTGGAAATTGTGAACATAAATGGTCACATCTGAAAATGAAAAACATATATACCTTTTGTTTATTTTTCATGTTTTAGTTTATTATCTAGCATCTCTAGTACAACATTAGATAGTGGTATTTGTGCTTATTCCTGATTTAATAGGAATACTATTTTTTCACTTTTAATTATAATATGTAGTAATACAGGTTTCAAATCGATGCCTTTAATCATAAAGACCTTTTATCTAGCTAAGAAAATTTCTTTCTTTTTCATGTTGAAAGTAGTATTTAGGAAACCAACCAGTATTCCATGTGCTTCTACCATGTGTCCAGAGTATACCAGGCACTGAGAAAGACTCAGAGTATAAACAGTGATCTTGACTTTCAAGATATTTTCAGTCTAGATGTGCTGTAAGTGAAAATATGTTAGCAAACCCAAGACAGACATAAATGGGACAAATTCTACATGGGTAGAATTCACAGAGAAGATGAGTGAGAAATGGAATAATCAAAGCTTCTTGGAAATATTAGCAATTATATCTTGGAGGCAGTGGTAGGGTTTGGATAATTGGACAGAAGGGAAGAGGTTATTCCAGGTGAAGGGGGGACAGTGAAAACTGAAGTGAGAGCTTGGAGGTGAAAGTACATTTGGCAGCCTTGGGAGGCAGTAAACAGACAGACTTGTGAAGATTAGAAGATCTTTGGGGGCCAAAATCCGTTGCTAAATCATGGATGTCCTCCAATGTCAACATGAAGAGATTTAATTTGATTCAAGAGGAATAAGGGGACCATTAGTGGTTATTAAACAGTTGACAGACACACTGAGAAGAAGGATGCTTAAATCTGGCAGCAAAGATCAGGACAGATGAAATGGGAGATACCAACTTTGTTGAAGAGCCCTCACTTGCAAAATAGAGCATTTGCGTTGCAGGGTTTGGGTAATATTCCTGGGAGAAGGCAGCCTGGTAGAATAAGCTACAGAGTCTGCTGAATGTCTGCAGATGACGGCTCTGAAGCCTGCTTGGTTGGTAGCGTTCCTTTACCCAGGAGGGCCGGGAAAGGAAGCACATAGCAATTACGACTTTCCTTTTGGCACAAACCTGACACCATTTCCATTTTCCATTTGGATGTAAAGATTTGAACATTTCTAAATTACAGACTTTCCAGGCAGCCCTCCTTAGAGCCTTCTCCCTGCAAATGACTGACCCAGCACTTAAAGTTTCTTTGGCATGCTACAATGCTACAAACCATTATAGCAAAGTAGCAACTGATTAAAAGGAAAAGTCCCCATGGGTAGGATAGATGTTTACAGACCCCACCAGAAGGAATTCCTGTCCCATTGAGTCTGACAAAAGTTTTGTCTCCTGAAGTGATCCTCTCTTTCCATGCACTTGTTATCTTTGGGTGGCATTCCAGCACCTACTTGTCCCTTCCTGGAAGGGTCTGAGATGGAAGGATGTGGGTCATCCTTCTCTTGTGGAGACAGTCATTTGGTGAACCATTCGGGGAATTCAGCCTTATGAAGTAGTGATTGGCTACAAGCATTAATAACAGCCAAGAGCCAAGCACTGTTCTTGGTGCATTACAGATACTTATTCAAGCCGTAGCAACCCTGTGAAGCAGACAATAAGGGGGAAGCTGAAGCACAGAGATGTTAACTAACTTGCCCAAGGTCACAGAGTAAGTGACAAAGCTGGGATTCAATCAGAAGCATCCGGGCTCCAGAGTCTGTGACCTTAATGCTGCACTCTACCATCTCAGACTGGTGCCACAGGGTCAGGTTCAAGTCTGACTTCTCCCTCTTCCCAGCATCTCATTAGTAGCTAGATCTTGGCAGCTGTGCTTATAACTGTCTTTTCTGTCTATCATTTGCTTTGCATTTGTTACCTTATTCACAGACACTTCTTGCCTTTCTATTGCAGGAAACTTCTAATTGATCACCCTAGTCCTTTGCCCTCTGATCCTTCCTCACACTGGTGTAAGACTTGTTCTCATACACAGCTGAGTCATACCACTTACCTAACAAACCTGAACGAGGCTCCCTGTCACCTTAAGATAAAGTTCACAGTATTTAAGTCTTCCCATGTCCTTCACCACAGTTCCTGACAAGCCTTCCATTGAATCCCTCCCTGAACCCTGTTCTCCAGCCTTTCTTGTCTGCTCATTCCCTTGGTAACATTTATTGAGTGCCTCCTGTGTGCAGGCACTGAGGACATGGAGGCTGTCTTTGAGGTTGTCACAGTCTAGTGGTAAAACACGAACAAAACCAGTCAGGTCTACAGCCCTTCATCTCTAATTCTGAAATCCAAAAAGCTCTAAAATCCAAAAGATTTCTCATAATTCATTTAGGACCAAAGCCTGCCCTGAACTTACTTGAGTTATTTATCGTCTTTTAGTGTAAATATTAATGTGTTTGATTGTGAGATGCTGTTCCAGACCCTGATGGGAATGCTACAAAATATATAGAATGTACACTATATTATCTTCCTGAAATCCAAAAATATTCTGAATTCCAGAACACATCTGGTTGCCTCAAGGGTATCAAATGAGGATGTGGCCCTGTTGCTGCAATCCAGGGTGGGAAATTTGGTAATGGAAGCATCGCTAAGGGTTCTGGTGAAGTGAGAGGAGGCAGCTCTCTGGCAGGACTGGGTTTCACATAAATGTTAAAAAGAAGCAATTCCTTTCTTGCCAGTGAAATAACCTAATCCAAGCTGCAGCTGCTACAAGATCTGAGGACTAATTCAATGTTCCCCAGTGCCAGAGAATAAAGTCGAAATGCCTTAGCATGGTGTTTGAGGCTCTTTGTGACTGGTCCAGCCACGTTTACAACCTCATTTCTAGGAAGTCCTCCTCCCAACACAGGACTGTGAGCTTCATGAAGGCAGAGATCAATTTCACTTCTCTTTGTGGCCCTAATGCAGGAATTGGCAAACCACTGCCTATGGGCCAAATCTGGTCCACTGCCAGTTTTTGTAAATAAAGTTATATTGGAACATGGCCACATTCATTTATATGTTGCTTAGGGCTGCTTTTGTGATACGGCAGCAGAACTGAAAAGTTGTGACAGAGACTGTATGGCCTACAAAGCATAAAATATTTCTTATCTAGTCCTTTATAGAAAAAAATTGGTTGCTTCTTGCTCCAATGTATACTTCAGTGCTAGAAACTCAATAATGGTTGATTCCTGGCCTGCATTCTCCCAAAAGCCCAGCTGAGACAAAGCTTGTAAGCAGGTCTTATTTGGGAAGTGATCCCAGGAAGCAGGAGTGAGGGGTGGGGGCAGTGATTTGGTCAAGTGTTACTGACTTGGCCATCACTGCAGGCAACTGGTGCTTGATCCTACTGGGGCGTTAGGAGAAGCCTTATGGCATGTCTCTCAGAACAGTGTGCCAGGGTAAAGGCGGAAACCACCCTCCATTGGCCTCCACCCTCCATTGATCAAGGGGGGCCCCACATGCATGAACGCCCCTGCACTCCTGAGTTGTGCACATGTGGATGTTCAGCAGATTCTTGCTGCACTAGATAGACCTGCAAGACGTCTATCTAACCCCCAATGTGGTGATAGAAGAAGGTGGGGCCTTTGGCAGGTGATTAGGTCATGAGGGTGGAGCTCTCATGAATGGCATCAGTGCCCTTAGAAGAGACTTGAGAGCTGCTTCCTCTCTCTCTCTCTCACCATGTGAGGATACAAGAAGACAGCCATCTGTAAACCGGGAATGGGTATTTACTGAACACCAAGTCTGCTGGCACCTTGATCTTAGACTTTCCGGACTCCAGAATTGTGAGAAATATATTTCTGTTGTTTCCAAGCCATCCAGTCTATGGTATTTTGTTATAGCAGCCCAAACAAATTCAGACAGTGCCCAATATATTGATTAATTGAATAATAGTGTAAGTAGCTTACATTTATTACCAAGTGCTATGCTAGATGTATTGCATGACTTATCTTACTTAATCCTCATAAAAGCCCTGTAAGGTTTTCACTTTATGTATTATTCCCATTTTGCAGATGAGAAAACTGAGGTAAGTGAGTTTATATTCGGGGTAATAAAGCAGTTAAGTACTGGAGCTGGGACTTAAACCCACTTCCACCTGACCCTAAAACCCTTGCTGATACCTAATCAACACTAAGCTACACTGACTGAGCTTGATTCCCCACTCCCTACCCCACCTTCTGCCTCTGTTGGTTTGTGAGGAGCAGGGCAGAGCTCCTCCTGTAAACCTGGGGGTCAAGGACTGCCTGTGGGGGGAGAGGTTGTTCCCCAAGTGAGGAAATGATATGTCATTTAGAGAATGGAAAACAAGCCCAGGGAACCTGGCAAGAGAAAGGCTTGTTAGTGGGAAAAGAGGGTGAGTATTAAGGAGGAATCAGCTAGCACTTATAATACTTTAACTCCATAGGGCTCACCAACCCTTTTTATCTTCAAAGAAAATAACATAGAAAACCTACATGGGATGACTATGTTTATTTAGAGGGAAATGGTAGGGTTGGGAGGATCTGATGTGGGGCGAAGCTAACCCCACAATTTTTCTAGCATTAGGTAGTGAGAAGAACCACAGGCTCCTTTGTTGTAAATCAGGGGTTTTTTTCACTCAAGGCAGGCTAGGACCTCAGCAATGCTAACCAGGGAGGAAGCAAGGGGTTAACAGAAAGGGGTTGGGAATCCCTGAACCAGCTAAAGTGGCTGTTTCTTGGGAGAGCATTCAGAAAGACCAATGCCATGGCTAATGGGCAACATGTGTTTGGTTCAGGAAGACTCAGATGGCCCAGGATCTACCATCCAATAGGTAGAATCCAGATGCCAGGGGTTCCAGGGAGGCCAGCGGTGACATGGTTCCAGAGGAGCTCTCCAGTGACAGCAGAGTTTCATTCAATAGCTGGGATCCCACGTGCAGAATCCAGCCCGCAGGGAAGAAAATTGGCAAGAATTAAATAGGAAGTACAACTGCAGAAGAGCAGGCCCTAGACAGAACTCCAGGCAGAGCAGTAAACTGAAGCTCAGGTGGGAAAACTGAAGCTCTGCTCTGTGACTGTGCCAACATCATGGGGATCCAGAGGGTGACTGCAAGTTGGTGGGCATGCAAAAGCACATGGCCCACCCACCTGTGCACCAGGCCCCAGGTCTATGGCAGCAAAACCAGTTCCAGTCCTCTTCCACTGATGTAGCCAAAATTGACAATATATTCCCTGCCTTGGTCAGTTTGAGATCAAAACAAGATGTTTGACCTGTGAACATTTTTTTTAACTGAGGTTAAATTTACATAACAAAAAATTAGCCATTCTAGAGTGATCAGTTCAGTAGCTTTTAGTACATTCACAATGTTGTACAACCACCACTGCTACCTAGTTCCAAAACACTTTCATCACGCCAAAGTAAAACCTCTTACTCACTGGAGAGTTTCCCCTCCTGCTCCTCTCCCCCCAGTCCCTGGCAGCCACTGATCTGCATTCTGTCTCTATGGATTCACCTATTCTTGATAATTCATGTAAATGGAATTCTACAATACGTGACCTTGTGTGCCTGGCTTTTTTCACTTACTGTAATGTTTTTGAAGCTCATCCATGTTGTGGCATGTATCATGTAGCATGTACTTCATTCCTTTATATTGCTGAATAATATCGCATTGTATGGATATACCACAATTTGTTTATTCCTGTGAACATTTTTGATATGAGATGATTAAAGGACAAAAATGGAAACTGTGAGCAACAGTGGAAAAGGATCAGGTGGTATCAAACCTAAATTAACTTCCAGTTCGTATACTTTTTTAATCAGGAAATATACATAGTTGGCATGTTGCCCCACACCCGAGTCTCACTCCATCCCTAGGAGGGACAGTGATGTCTCTGGGACAAGAGCCGAAAAGGACAAAGAAATGGTTCCACCCGTACTTTGTTTGTCTTTCAGGGTCATGAAGTATGTGTGAAACAGCCTAGTATATTTTATCCTGTCACCAAAATGGCTTGATTAGATCTCTGCACTCAGAATGTGACCAGAGTGTAACAAAGCCATATACCTGGGCATTCGCTACTCTTCTGGAGGAAGCAAGGGCTGAAGCCCACTAAGGATGCAAACAATGCTCCAAAGACAAGTCCTCAGTGCTGTAGAGGACGGTGCTCCTCCAGGCACTCAGCAGCTCCATCACTGCTCAACTAACAAAGAATTGGCTCTGAGTGATTTGCCCCCCTACAAGCATGCTTGCCACAGAGAATCCCCAACCTAAACCAGTGAAGAAATGAGATTACATAAGAAGAATGTCCCCTCCTCTCTCCATGATTAATTATTGTGGGCCGATTTCAGCTACATATTTCCTTGCACATTTCCCTAAAAGTTTCACATTTAACAGCCCCTGGAAGCTGTGGAAACAGAGGAGAAAAAGATCCTTTATGTCTTAGTTCTATGCTGTTCATAAATGAAAATCATTGTTAATTTAGAGTTTGACAGCTGTGGTGCATTTGTAAGTCCAGAGCAGCTGTCATCAGCTCCCTAGCTTATTTTTCAAACAGATGTTTAATTTGACTTTAGTGCTATTGCCAGTTTTTGAGGAGAAAGAGAGGGGGAAGCATGAACAGAAATAATCATTATATTTATCATTTGGTTTCCTTTCAAAACATAAATCGGCATGATTAAAGATGACATCAGAATTGCTGTAATTGCAGTTTTGGGTGCAGAACTCGTTAGCTATCATCTTCTACATGGTCCAAAGTCCAGTTTTCATTCTTTTTTCTAGAAGTCAGAGGCTGTTTTGTGGTAATTACACCCAGACTCTAAACAACAGTCCCAGCTACTCAGAAAAGCCTTCCAGAGTGCAGAAAAAACTGGGGAGTGGTGAATGATGGGTGGTTGGGCCACAATCCTGGATGAAAGCCTCAGGGCTCGGTCTTGTCTTGTGCCTCCACAATCAGGAAACCAGTGAGAGCAAACAGACAGAGCCCTTGGAGAAGCAGCCAGGATCTCCCACTCTTACATATCTGCTGTGCTTATGTGGCCAGGCAGCTGGGTTCGTGCATGCTCACAGTGTGCAAATCGGTCTCAATATATAAAATTAAACACATCTGTGGGCCACGTAGAACTCTGATGAGTCAGCATGTACTTGCTCAGGCGCCGCTGTTCCAGTCCACGTTGCTTGGAGGAGTCTTCCTTTGCACCAGCTGTGTTGCTAGATAAAACCCCCTTCCTGGATCTGCTTTCTTTATCCTCGTTTTTATGTGTTTGGCTTTCAGCAGTATCCCTTGGATTTAACTTTTTCCCATCTATCATGTGTCCAATCAATGGCCTGCAGTACCTCTTCATCAATGTCTCTGTAGGGGGGACACTATATGCAATAACACACTTATTGCATATCTTTCTACTTGTTTCTTTGTGTGTTGAAATGGAAGACTCCCCTTGCTTTCTTCATCGTTCAACAACTTGATATGTGCTGTGAAAGAAAAGATTGCACCCAAAGGGAAAATTTGGCTAATGTCCTGGATACCAGCTCTGAAATCAAAGTTTGGTACAAGAATGATCCACAGCCTCACCCGAGTAGTGCTGGAGGCAACAGAGGATGCTCTAAACAGAACCCAAGATGCAGACTCTGATGGGCAAGTCTGACACCTAAAAGGGTGGCCCCCCATCTTTTTAAATGGAAAGTGCTATTTGCAGATTATTATTTAGGAACAAATTCTTCCTTATCTATAGAAAGACCAGGCTTCTGCTGTGTTGACTTCCCCCCAATTTGGGGGAATCCTTAGGAAATTATAACAAGTACCAAAAACTACAGGTTGTTGCCTGCCCCCTCGGCCACCCACCAGATCTGTGTCTCAGGTGGCTGCTCTCCCTTCCTCTGCTCCAAGCATGGACTCCAGCCTGTTCCTTTATACCCCACATCACAGCTAGGGCCAGACAACAATAGTTAATAAGACATTGTTGAAAGCTTAGGGAATGCCAGAAGAGCACCACAGAGAGCTACATAACTGGGTTTTAGGCCTGGCTGCTCTCAGGGCTCACGAGCCCAAGCCCATTCTTGGAGGTTCCCTGTTGTAAGTCTGTCTCACACTTGGTGGGCATCAGACTTCCTGCCTAGACTCAGTAGCCAGTTTAGTTCCCCCAAAAGAATGCCCCTGTACAAGTCCTAGTTGCCCCAAATTCCAGACCCATCTCCCCTCTGGATTGGTTTAGCATCAGAGTTAAAAAGGTATACATTCAGGGCAGGCCATTTGAGATTGAATTCTGGCAGGAGCGCTTACTAATGACATTAGGCAAGTCATTTTAAACTCCGGGTGCCTCAGATGCCTCCCCTGTAATGGAGATAATAATAGCACATACCTCACGGAGTTGCTGTGAGTGTCAAACGAGTTAGCATATGTCATGTACCTGGAACATTGTCTGGCACCATATAAGCTCTATATTGCTGCTGTTATTATCATTGCTTTATATTTGCTATAAAATGAAGATCACCTTGTAGATGTTTTCTACGACAAAGAAGTAGTTCACCCCCAGAAATGAATTTTAGTTTCTGGTACTTAGGACAAAAACTTTACATTTTTAAAGGGGGTTTTTCAAGCTTCAAAAACTATTGTCAGTCTCACTGGGTCCTCATTTCTTTTGCTTGCTTGCTTCTTGCCCATTCCCATAAAGAATATGAAATGGCAATAGGAAAAAATAAATAAATAAATAAAACAAAATAGTCATGTTAAATTTAAAAAATCAAGACCAGGGAAAATAAACATTAAAATATGATATTAAGACAGGAGGAAAGGGACTGGCCGGTTAGTTCAGTTGGTTATAGCGCAGTGTTATAATGCCAAGGTCAAGGATTCAGATCCCCTTACCGGCCAGCCACCAAAAAAAAAAAAAGACAGGAGGAAAACCAAGCACAAAAATACATGGGCTCTAAGGTCTCATACACTTGTATGAGTAATAGATTACAACCCATTAAATAAAATGGAAAACCACAGGTCAACTGACATAAATAAATACATTTGCCAGTTAAATAAATAAATGAATGAATAATTGGAATGTATGAACAGGATGTTTGTATAATCTCAAAGTACCTGCCTTGAAAATGCTTAATAACCACAAAGAGAAAAACAGGAACTTGAGAGTGGAGAAATCTGGCAGACACCTGTAATGGGACAAATCTAAACCTAAATCATGTGCCTCCTGACAGGATGCGACAAGAAGAGCACAGCAGCACTTCGATGACGTTCCTGCTGGAGACGCATAACCTGAATCTAATCATGAGGACACATCAGACAAGCTCACACATTTTACAGAATAACTGACATGATTCCAAAGTTTCAAAGTCATAAAAGTCAAGGGAAGACTGAGGAACTGTTCTCAAACAGACTGAAGGAAACTAAAGTGACATAAAATCTAAATGCAATACTGCAATTCTAAACTAGATCTTTTGGCTACAGAAGAACAATTGCCAAAACTTGAACACGTTTTGAGGTTTAGATGTATTGATGTTAACTTCTTAAATCTGATGCTGGTACTGGGGTTACGTGGGAGAATATCCTTGTTTGTAGGAAATACACCGTAAAGTACTCGAGGTGACAGGGCATCATGTCAACCACTTACTCTCAAATGCTTCTTTAAAAAAAGTTCTTTGTGTTCTTGTAAGTTAACCTGAGGGTCGAAAAGGTTTCAAGTTTAAAAGACTCAACTCAAAATCAGGGGGGGTGGGGTGGAAGGGAAAAGAGAAGAGCTACATTGGCATCTTCCCTTCTTTCTTCTTTTCTCTTTTCTTCCTCCCAGAAGGTTGGGCTAAGATTTGGGTGAAAAGTCACTTGATCCAATTGAGAAGGCAGGCAGGGACCCTCCAGGCCTGAGACTGGGCTGAGTTCATTCTCTCATTGATTCCTTCCTGTAGTGTGCACGCACGAAGCACCACCACCCTCCGAGCACAGTGCCAGGCAGCGAGGACACAGAGCTGAGCAGGATGCCGGCTCTGCTACCAAGAATTGGCAGAGTGGTGGGGAAATAGGCCAGTCAAAGGCAGCCACCACAGGGTGTGAAATGGCTGCTGTGGGCGAAGCACAGGGCTGGGGTCAATGGGCTCCCAACCTAGCCAGAGGTGGTGAGAAATGTCCAGAGAGCACAACTTCTGAGTGACAAAGAGCAGTGGCAAAAAGGCAACAGGGGAGGGGATGCAGAGGTAGCAGAGTGTGGGCTTGTCTCTAGTGCAGCAAAAGCAAGGAACATTTGGGGGCCTGCAAGTGGGTCCTGAGGGAGGAGTAGGAAAGACGGAGATTGGGCAAAGGTGGGGCTGTGCTAAGGCCTTTGTTTAGGAGTTAGTGCTCGGTGAATGCTCTTCTTTTTTCTTTACTTCCTTTCTCTTCTTTATCCCTTCCTTTGCCAAAATATCCCTTCTTTGAGCCAACTGGGTGTTGCTCTAATTTTTTAATAACAATAATAAACAGCTAAAGTAAGTGTCAACAATCCTGTGATGAAGATGCTGTTATTTCCTCCATTTTACAGAGGAGGAAACTGAGGCACAACTTGCCCAACATCATATAGCTCATAATTAGTAGAGCTGGGATTTGCACCCCTGACTGTCTAACTCCACCCAAGCTTTTGATCTGCCACAGTGCGTGAGTACATCTTTAATGAGCCTGACTTCTCACAAGGATTGTCTTTTATAAAGAGGCTCACGGACCTCAACAGTTCTCTAACTAGAGGGGCAAAGGGGGTAGATGCTTGTAAACTGCGATCTGTTGGTGCATCTTACCCATTCAAGTCACCTCCCTTCTTCCCACCCACTCCTTCTCATGCCTGCTCTGTAGTCAGTCATATGTGACCTACACAGCACACAGGGAGAGCTGGAGCCCGGGCTGGACCAAGTCAGGGTTTACCCAGGGTGGCTGCAGAGCCAGAGCCACTCTTGGTGGGAGAGGGCAGCAAAGGGTTAAGTCAAAGAAGGGTCAGGTCCAAAGGGCCCTCATTGGGAGAGGCAGTTGCCAGGCAGAAAACTGGACACAAAGTTGGGTCAAGGTGAGCAGTCCAGGGTACAAAGTGAATAAGGCAAAGTCAGAGCTTAAAAGATACAAAAAGCTCTTTAGTGTGTGGTGCCTCCGGAGGATGGAGCAGGAAGGAATGGCAGCAGAGTTTTCACCAACTTCTTCCCCCCCACTACCCCACAGGACTCAGTCATTCATGTGACAGACATTTAGTGAGCACCTGCTATGCTCCAGGCTGGTGCTAGGCATGGGGAAGGGAAAAAGAAAGAACAGGCAAAGGGACTGGCACATGAATATTCCTCTGAGAGCCCAAAATGCCAGAGGCCCTCTTTGGAACCAGGCTGCATTTTTATTTTCACTTTTGCCCCTGGAACAAAGCCAGGAAGTGCCAGTGTTACTGGCTGGAAAAGAGTGTAGAAGGGGGAAGAGCAAACTCCTCCCCACAGCCACTGCCACAGTCATCTCTAAAACAGGTCTTCACAGAAAAGCCTAATTATTCCATTATTCCTCTACAGCCAGGAAAAGTCTCCCTTTCCACACCTTTTTGGCAGTCACCACCTATTCTACTGCTAATCATGTTTTCAAGAAGGTCCTTGACTGGTTGCAAATGTTTCATTAGACAAACTTTGCCCCTCACAGGTGGGCTCTGGGGTCAGACAGGTCATGGTTGACATCCTGGCTCTACCTAGTCTGAACCTGTTTTCCTCCTTATTAAATGGGGATCAGGAGGTAAGACATAGGAAATGCCCTTTACGTTTTTTTAAGTAGTTTAGCTTTTAAAGAGCACTTTCTACTCTACATCTCAACTACTCTTGCAAGGTTGACATCATCACTGGGGGAGATTAAGGCTCAGAGAGATAATGTGACTTAAACTGGATCACATAGACCCTGAGTGTAAAAGTCAAGATAGAAACCTGGTCTCCACTTTTAAAATAGAAAGGATTTGCTGCATTTTTGCACATTTTCTTTGATGATGGTCGAAATCTACTGTATAACACTGGGGACACCTGCATACTATCTTTGCCCAGGAGTTTAGCTTGGGATTTCATTGTTACATGGGAGACAGGAGAGCCCAGTGAAGAAAGGAATGAGTTGTGGAGTCAAACTCTTTGGGCTCCTAATGCTGGCTCTACCTCTTAATGGCTACATAAACTCAAGCAAGGTGCTTGATCCTCTGAGCCTCAGTTTTTTTCATCCACAAAAAAGAGATAATAATAGTAGCTACCTCATAGGTGGGAGAAGCAAGAGAATCTATGTCAGTGGTTCTCAGCCCTGGCTGCACATCAGAATCACCTGAGCAGCTTATTAAAACTCACCAGTGCTCTGTCCCACCTCTGGAAATTCTGAACTGATTAGTCTGGGATGGAATCAGGGTGCCCAAATGATTCTAATGAGCAGCTAGGGCTGAGAACCCTTGAACTATATAAAATGCTTACTCTATTATATAAAAAATATAAAATGCCTGGCACATGGTGAGCACTCAGTAGATATATTTTTTTACTAATATTTTTTAATTGGCATGTGTTGATTGTACATATTTATGGGGTACAGAATTATATTCAATACATGTGTACAATGTGTGATGATCAAATCAGGGTAATAGCATATCCATTACTGCAAAAATGTATCATTGCTTTCTGATGAGAGCATTTGAACTCCTCTCTTCTAGCCATTTGAAAACATATAACAAATTATTGTTAATTATAGATGCCTAGCACTACTACAGACCACCAGCACTATTTTTCCCATCTAGCTCTGATTTGGTATCCATTAACCAACCTCTCCCTATGCCCCCTTCTCCCTCTCCTTCCCAGCCTCTAATAACCACAATAATGGATGTTATTATTATTGTTGTACTGGCTGATGATAAAGCCAAGGCATGAGGGCTAACACTGATGTGTTCGCAGGAACATCCAACAGACCCCAGCTGCTGTGCAGTGCACACATACAGAGGTGAGCAAGTCCTGTCCTTACAAGGGTTTAATTAACTCTCTAGTTGAGTAGGAAAGGTATAAATACAGGAGAAGGTAAACAGTAACACAAAGCTTAAAGGAGAAGGAAGAAGGGAAATAACATTTTTCAAGAACCTACTTCATGCTAGGCACTTTCCATACCAGTTTTAGCTCGTTAATGTTCACAAGAACCCCATAAAGTAGGAATTAACTCCAACTTATAGGGCAGAAAACTGACACCCAGGGAAGTAATTCACTTACAACACTGAAGAGGTAGATCTTGGATCAGACTTGATCTGCTTGACTACAAAGGTCTTTCTGTCATACCATGCTGATTTCATGGTGATTATAAAGAAAAGTAAAAAATAGCTGAGATTAGAATATAGTACTTTCAAACCCTGTCTTTATGTATGTATATACATATGTACATATGCATCTGTCAACTATCCGTCATTCTATCTGTCATTCTTTCCATTTGACCATCCATCCACCCATCCATGTAATTCTGTTATCCACCATGGTTAAGATTTTCAGCTTAATCAAATATTTCAGTTAATAGGCCAACCTTGTGGGTAAATTTTAATTAATTCTCCATTTTCCTGCATAAAGTTAAAAAATTAGCATTAAAGTAGACAACATATCACTTCCAGTATATCGTAGAGGAATAGGATAGCTGAGGTTATGCTTTAAAGAATGCTAATGGTATCAGAGTATTTAATGTGGATTAACTACCAGTCCTAACAGCAATACAAATAGAGGAAAACAAAATTAACATGATTAAATACGCTCAGTGACTATTTATTCTGTTAATTGTTAAAATTTCGTCAACAGTCAGATTGCAAGGAGACTTGCAGCTGCAGCTCCAAAATAGCCTGTCCTCTCCTCAGCTGTTGCTAATTAATGCGATTTTCCTAATAACAGTTTTCTGATAGCAGACAGACAGTAGCAAATCAAAACAGCTTCATTTTTATGCTAATGATGCCTACAACAACAAAAAGAGCCGACAGGATCCAAATGGAAATGTTGCTAACTGCAGGCTTACATGTGGTATTTCTCATGCAAGGCTGACCTTCACATGTATTGCACAGACACATGGGTACGGGATAGCATGGCAAGTTACATCATCACACCAGCCACAGTCGTACTGGGTGGCAAGGGGATATGCCACAGGCTTAAGGAGAAAAGTGCTCTGGAAAATTGTCCATTGCTCTAGACCTAAGCTTGTGTAACTGACCCACCTCTTAATTTGTCTGAGTTTTTTCCCCCAAAAGACAGAATTTAAGCAAGCCAGTTTGCTCGGCCATTCAATAGCAGAACCCCTACTGGGAAGAGTTAGCAGGAAGGCAACTCAGAGTTAGCCAGCCTCCCTCACGTCCAACCCATCTGTGGTTGCCTTTGGCTCATGTATTGATCCCTAGTCTAATCAACTGCGGCTTATTGGTTTCACCAAAATATGTTGCACAAATCATAACAATTTGTAGATCAAAGAATTGGTTTATACTTCCTAAGGAGGGTACCAGGCACATGGAAGACCAGGATTTATTTGTTTTTTCTACTGACAATCCAGTACAATAGCATCACAAACTGGGCCAGTTAGTGACATTAGACCTCTGGCCATGAGGGACTCCTGGGCATCTCTATGGCAGCTTGAACAGAGAAGAATCCAAGTCAGCAGGAGGTTGAATTATAGATTTTTCCAGACTAGCAATGTCAGCCTAGAGAAACATCTTCATGCTCATGAATGGAGGGGTGTTAAATCCAGTGCCAAGTGTCATTACCAAAAGATCATTACCAAACATTCTCCTAGGATAAGGATTCTGCTAGTTCAGTTTTTTGAAATGTATCTTACTTTCTATCAGAGACATCCTTGACGTGGAGCCATTCAGAAAACTATGAAAAAGTACCTTTCAATGTGATGGCACAAACTCATCCATTTGCAAACACAAAACAGATCACTGAAAAAGTTTGATCTTTGGATCCACCACACCATATGAGGATATGTTTGTGCTGCACCACGGGGGTAGCAACCATCTGGTTTTACTCTTGTTCTCCTATAGAGATGAGGAAATTGAGACCTCCCCCGCAACTTTCTCTTTCCTCCCTTTCTCCTCTGTGACTTCTCCTACCCCTACTTTGTAAAGGTTTTAAGCATTTCCCAGGCACACATGCTCTGAAGTTCAACCCTCATCTCTCCAAGACATGTCACATATCAATAAACATGTTATTACATTGTCAACTTTAGGATACATATTTTTATCAATTTGTTATTTTAATTTACTCCTCACCAACTTGAAGAAAAAGAGATTTGCAGTACGTTGTTCAACTTGGATAAGAGACCCCAGAATCATTCCCAATTCCCCCATTTCAAGCATTAGTGATTTGCCACTTAAAAAAAATAATAAAATGGTCATTTGCCTTCTACTCTACAGTAAAATGAGGTCTCATTAATTTCTCTTCCACACTTTTCACAAAGAAAACTAGAGATCTTGGCCTCCCTCTCTCCCTCTCTCCTTATCCTAACTTGTCTCTGAAAGCATTTTCTATGAGAAAGTCTAGAAAACAGGACAAACCAGATTTTGTAGCTTACATATGGTTTCATGTTGTTGCTCCAGAACTCTGTGGGGGTCCAAGATGCCTGTGGCTTCCCTCTGATGAGCTCATGTTGCGTAAGAATGAGGTCAGATGCTACAAAAGGGGTGCAGATGTTGAAAGGAAGAAACATCAGGCAACTCAAGGGATGAGCAAAGTAGAATGCCTGGTGCAACCAGCAAGTGTCCTTTCCGTGAAGAAAGCTCCGTCCTCAGTTAAACCTCTTGCTGGTGGATACGGCATCAGTCCACTGATTCCCCACACTGTGAAGGGATTTTGAATTCAACCCCAATGGTTCCTCTTGAGAACAATGGTTACCATCAGCCAAACTGCCTAGCGTGGACAAAGCAAAGCAGCCATACCTGGCCTCTATGCACTGGGGCATGTTTCATGATTTGGGCCAGCATTCAGGGTGGCTCTGATAATTGCAGAGGAGTTCATGCTTCTTGCCAGACCATAGACATATGGTAGACACTTAAAACTATGTGTCAAATATAAGAGTAGAGTTATGTCTCAAGTCAGGATGTTGGAAATGTATCCGATCAATACACCTTCAACGCCTTTTATATGAAAGGCACTGGCCCCTCCCCTCAAAGGACTCAGAATTCGGTTGGAAATACAAAACATAAACATGCAATAAGGCAAGGGGTAATACAAGATATTAAATAAAGTTCAAGCAAGTACCAAGAGTACCTAATGCCTGACACCAAATCAGTAAAGATAAACCGTGTTCTAGACATCTGGTGGAGGAGCGGGTCACTTCTGAAGGTCCTGGCCAATGGGCTGTGGAGAGAAGGTGACATGGTGACAGACGAGTGGGATCTGATTAGGCAGAGAGGAAGGGAAGTGCATTCCTGGTTTATTAAGTAACACAAGTAAAAGTCAGGAGGGGACGTGTGACACACAATCTGTATGCAGTGAAAAGGCAGAGCTGAGTTCAGGTAATTGGAAAGGGGGTGGGTGTCAGACCTGAAAGGCAGCTTGTACCCCAATGTCTGGGATTGTGGGTGGTCAGCCCGGAGTTTGGGTTGTAATCGATAAGTGAGAGAGCAGATTTTGTTTAGAGAGAGCCTACGATGTGCCAGACCCTGTGTTGCGGCAGGAGGGACGTGGGGGGTGTGGTGCCATCGGAGCCTAATAACCTGTGAAAGGAAGTGATAATGTGCTAGAGGTGACGATGAATCCCCTCGCAGAGTGTAGGGAAATTGGATGGGTCAGCAAGGAGAGGAGTCCGTTAGGAGGTTACCGCAGTAATTTTACAGGAAATCCTTCATTTAATCTTTCATACGTGCCTTCCTTAGGGTGAGGGTGGAGGGGACTTGGAGGGGTACTAACAGGCAGGAAAGCCATGACTTCTACTTTAGAGCAGTGGTTCTTATAGAATTGCTACCTAAAACGATGCACATGCTTACAATTTTGCATATAGTGTCCATACAATATTGTCAAGGGTTCAAGGATCCTCTGAAACCCATTTATGGACCATGATTCCCTGGCTAAGAACAACCACCACCCTCCCATGTTTCCAACCCAGCCTGGAGGAGGAGGCAGATCCCAACACACAGTCCTACTGCCCTACGGGATGCTCCTGCTCCTACAGCAGGGAACTTGGGGTGACAGGGAGGCTCTCTGAGAAGCAGAAAGCATGGCAGGTGGCCTGTGCTTAAGGACCTTGCTCTGTCACCTGGATTCTTTCCTTACACCTGGGAGGACAATGCTCTGGCTGCCAGCCCTGGCTTACGGGGACCCACAGAAGAGGCTAAGGCAAAGCGGAACCAGCTGCAGAAAGCAATGGCTTGTGTGAACCCAGCGGGAGGGAGCCAGCCGAGCACAGTCCCCAGAGGCCACGCGGTTATGTGATCACACCCACGCCCGTCGGGAGCAGCGCTTCACTTTCTGTTTCTTGTTTTCCAGCCAAGACAGGTTCTATTTTGGATCAGAGCATAGTCTGGAGGGAAAGCAGTTGAAACCTTGGGTCCTTGAAATAAAAATTTAACTTTAGTCTTTACAAAAAAACCATACATCCTAGCTGGAGATTTTATTAATGGAATGACAGTCACGCCATTTCACATATCTACTGTCATGCATGTCAGACCTAATGGTGGTTCTTAAGCTTTTCAGGGTCAGGAACCCCTTTGAAAGGCAGATGAAAGCTGTGAACTCTTACCCAGAAAAATGCACTTATGCACATCAAACAAAGTTTCATCATTTTAAACCCTGTCTGCAAATCCCAGAGTAAGAACCCCAGGTTTGATAAGCCTTGACCAGATCCTCTGTTAAGTTCCAGGGATGCAATGATGAATAACACACAGTCCCTGGACTGGAGGGCTCATGATCCAGTAAGCATTTATAGATATGAAGAAGTTGGAGGGAAAAACCAGGCAGCCACCAGCAAGTTAACTGTATGGGGCATTAATAATCATGGGCTCAATGACATCATAGAAACACTGAAGCTTCAGTTGTCCCTTGACTAGTAATACCCCAGGTATCAATAATTATGTTGCAAAATGCTGAATAATGTGCTAAGTCTTATTGAAAAATAAAAGCAATTTTTCAGGAACATCAAAGTGCTTGTTCCTGTATTATTAAGAGAAAAAATTTTTTTGGATTAATGATGTTTGTGAGATATTGTGTTCACTCAGATTCAAAGATTAGACATAGATCTTTTTGCAAGGTTAGAAAATGCCATGGGTAATTTAAGCCGGAGGGAGGAAACCATTAGGAGTCAAAAGACACTGAAAAAAATTGATAGTTTGGTTTAAAGCAATTACAGAAAACGAGAAATGGTCCTGTTCACTATCCAGAATCGCTTACCTGTTAGAGCTTCCACAACTATTTATTTTGTTCATGTGAGTTAAAGATTTTTCCAACAGCTGACAAATTTCCAGCCTGATCTAGCAGGTGCCCATAAGGATTTCCACTGTTTCCTCAGCCTCGGCTTACAGGCACGTTAAACCTTCCTCTAGAGAAAAAAGAATATTTTCCTCACCTGCATTTTCTTGTCACCCCTCACCCCCTTCCCTTTACAGCCATGCCTCTTTCCAGACTGGAGTGTATACTTGAAGGCCTGCCCCAGCAAGGGGCAGCAGGGACCTCTCGGTTCCCAAATCCAAGGCTCTCTTTTAAGGCTGCATCCACAGTGATCCTTCTCAGACAGACTTCTGATCAGAGCATCCCTGTCCCTCCCTCCCACTGAAGGCCTCCAGTGGCCCCCAATGCACCCTCCTGGCCTGGTAGATAGGGCTGGGCAGGACCTGGCTCCTCCTTACCTTTTGAACCACCCTCTTCTATGCCCCCACAATACTTTATTGAGATCACTTTCAATTGGTTAGGCATGATTGTAAGAACAGTGCTCCTGGGAAAACTTGACTAAAGATAGCTCCAACGAATAGAGGTTTATTTTTCTCACATAACAAGAAAGGCAGAGGTAAGTGACTGCTGGTATTGTTTCAGCAGTTAAATGATGTCAGGGCCAGTGTCTCTGTGATTTTTCTTGGCCTTTTTCCTCATGGTGGCAAAAGGCTGCCTTGTTTCACACATTGCGTTTGCAATGAAGGCTGGAAAAAGAAGGACGGGCCAGGGTGGGTCATTAATTTCTTCTTCTGGAAAGTAAAACTTCCTCAGAAAGTCTCCCCTCCATCCTGCAAACCTCCCCTTATGTTACTGAGGCCACATGTGGGCCACATGTCCCTTTCCCCAGCTGCAAGAAAGTCTGGGAAAGAGGAACTGGACCATCATGATCAGCCTACCTGGTACCACCCCAAACAAAGTGACAGTTCAGCAGGCGTGGAAGATGGACACTGAGTAGACTCTAGCACCTGTTATGCCACGTTCTGATTCCTCAGATCACATGTCTCTCTCCTGTCAGGCTACCAGCTATTTGTGTCACACATTCTATGTCTTATTCATCTTTGCACCTCCGAGTTCTAACACAGCTTTGTGGCACCTACTGAATCTGTTAAACAAATTCATGAGTAAATGAATGTCTGTCTGGTTTTAATACCTCTCACATCTAAATTAGTCCTTTTAAAACAATCCAGTTTTATTTTTTTCTTTTTATGTCTCTTTTATGATATGAACATGAATTCCTCGTTAGTTTTCCACTGGCTTTGGGAGGAGTAATTTTAAAGTGCTAGAGTAATAGTATTGACAAGATATATCATAAAGATGAGGCCTGGAACTGAACAATAATGAGGAAAAAATAGAACCATGGTAAGCTTGTTATTCCCAGGGTCAATCAAAAGTGAGTGCTAAAACTAGTTTTTTCTCATTTTTATTAAAATTGGAACCAGAGCTTTCTAGATATAACTTTGTTCAATGATGTGAGTTAAGAGCTTCAGAAAAACAATGCCCATACAAGGTTGGGAATGGGTTGTAGTCTTGCTAAGAACCTAACCAGCCTCTTAGCCAGACTCTGGTCATCAGCTACACTGCATGTGGGAGTGCTACACTGTGTGGAGCTGATGTCCCTGATTCAGGTTGAGATGTCTGCTCAGGGCAGATGGCATTGCGTCCGAGGCCCATGGATGATGGACCTGCCAAGGGGACCCTTTTTGGTGTGCAGCTGTGGCTACTCAAAGTTCCTGTCCCAAAGATCTAGCCTCTGGGACTCCAAGTCCAGCTCCAGTGCCATTTTTCCAGGAAGTTATCCGAGATCGACCTCATCTCTACCAACACTTCCCCCAACTCCACCTCTATGTCCACCTCATCTCCACCAGAAATGGCCTTCCTGTCTCTGAGTCATCACAGTACTTGTAGATGATTCTCCATTTGGGGTTTGGAGAGTCATTTGGGTATGTTGTTGTGGAGAGAGGCAGATGTTGTAGACATGTGTATTTAGAGTGGCATGATCTGGTGCTCATCTAACGCCATTGTACCATTTTGTCACCAGACTCAAGCCCAGAGGATTATATCAATATGTAAGTTGATACTAAAAATACTAAATTTTACTACTAAACTTAAGTTTTGCACAATGTTACCATTGGGGGGAAGTGGGCAACGAGTACAGTCTCTGTATTATTTCTTACAACTGCATGTGAATCTACAGTTATTGCAATAAAAATTCCAAAAATTAAAAAAAAAACATCCCTCCTGTCCCCCTCTGTCTTTTGTTTCAGTCACTGGCATCGTCTTTCCTCCCTCTAGTCATTGAGGTTTGTGTGTGGGGAGTCAGTTTGCTGACCCCCCTCTGTCTCAATTTTCTCATCTGTAAAACAGGGATAATAGTAGTGCCTACCTCTTGAGGTTTAGGGGGGATTAAATAAGTTAATATTTGTGAAGCTCTTAGAAAAGTGCTTAACTGTTAAATAAACAATACATAAATAAAATATGTTATGCTCAACTTTCTCTTTCTGCCCCTGATCCAAGAAGTTACTAAGTCCTGATAAATTTTCCTACAATGTCTCATAGAGTCTCTACTTCCGGTGCCCTTCTCCCAGTGCAGACCTTCAGTGTCACCTCCTCCCCTGCCACTGTGAAGTTGGTCACTGCTCCTCCGCCTCCTATGGTTCCTGCATCATCACGCTCATCACTGATTTCCAATTTCCTTTTTCTATTTATCTGTTTCACCCACTGGAATAGGAGTTCCTTACTAGAAGGCACCATTTCTTATTCATCTTTGAATGTTCAGCTCCTAACAAAGTGCCTGGCACAAAATAAATACTCAGTAAATGTTTTATGACTAAGTGATAATTGATCAGAAATAATCTCATGGCAACTACTAGAATTGCTTTTTTGCAGTGATGGTAGGTACCAGTCTCTGTATCTTCAGCTTTGTGAATCCAAGCAGAGATTGTGTCCTTACCCTTGGGCAGTCATAGAGATCTTGTGTGTCTTCTAGATAGAGCCTTCTAGATAAGTTTTCACTTTTCTTCTCCCATGGGCACATTATCGTGGGCTGACAGGTTACCTGTTAACTCCTGGACATAATTCCATTTCCTGAGATCCACCTAAAGCCATAGAAAAGATTGGTAAGTGTCTGAATCACGGCATGCACATAGCTCTCTTGGTTAATGCCATGGTCAGGTTAGCATTTGTCATCCTTTGAAATAAAATAATTCAGATAGCCTCAACACCTGATGATATTACTGTCACTATGATTTCAATATTTTATTCCTAGACTCTCCCACAGCTATTCTTTCAATGGTAGAAGGGAATAGATGTTGCTGGTTATAAACTGGGCCACCTCTATGGAAAACATCCCTGAGATCATAGAGAAGTTTTATAAAGTATTCCAAGAAACGTTTAGTAATGCGGATTTTACTGGAATTAGAAAGAAGGTTGGCAAAAATAGTTTGGAGACCACAAACCTAAGCTTCATTTTGGCCATCATTATCTCTGCCTGAAGCTGCCAACCAGGGCAGCAGCCTCACTCCTCTTGTCACAAGGAGAGGAGACAGACCTGACATCAATCATAATAAGAGCTACTGTTTATTGAGTACTTATTATATGCCAGGCATTTCTTTAGGAACTGGCGATTTAACAACAGCAATGATAATGGCCACCACGTACTGAATATTTACAACATGCAACGTGCTGCAGTAGGACCTTAAGTGAGTTGTCTCTACAAGACGGTGACCCAGCCACTGAGGGATCCAGGCATAGTTTTTGTCATTTTATGACCTGATCTTTCCCAAGTACTTCAGTTCTGAGAGTTCCCTCTGCCTAGAATCAGGTATCCCATCGCTTTTCATCACTAGACAGCAAGCCCACAATTTAGCAAACTCTAACTTCACCCCTACAGGCAAATTCCCCAAGGAAAAAGAACAGCAAAAGAATCAGCCCTCCGGACAGAAAAGGGCTGAGCACCGAAGAGATTCAGCATGGTGTTTCTGGAAATGTTCGCTGTAGGTTTCAAAGAAAACTTTTATAATGATTAGTGAGTTATTTAGAGACTTCAATATTCCAAAGTTTGAGAAGCTAACATACCGAGAAATTTAATTTAGATTTCTTTTAAACACACTCTCACGATAAGAGAGCATTCGGTATATAAATGCTATGCAACAGGACTGCCAAATTGCAACAGAGAATGGGAGAAATTTGTCATTTTGAAATGCTAAGGGAATTCTCACTAACAGCTTTCTCATCTTGTAAAGCTATTATTTTTCTGAACTATAATATGATTTATAAATCTCAGCTGAGTTTTATACTTTTGATGGGAATAGACTCAAAGTAAAACACATTTTCTCAGAATATAAAATTCTCTCAGGCGTTGACCAAATGAGGAATAAAAAGAAATATCTTCTGCAACCAAGTGTACCAAAGTCTTGGTCTTGCTCTGCACACCTTCCCTGGTAGCCTCAGCCAACCCAAGTGCTTCAGCTCTTACCTAGGCCCAGTGACTCCCGCACCCATGCTCCATCCCCATCCCCTCACATCTCTGCTCAGTTACAGGTCCGTCTCTAACTACCCACTGGACTGAGCACCATCATGCCTTATAGCCACAGTAACCTCAAATTCTCTCCTTTTCCCCAAATCCTGTTCCTTCTCTGTGAATCCCAGAATTAGAATGACACTAACATCTATAGAAATAAGATACAGCTCCTACTCTTAAGAAGCTTATAATATAGCACAGGAGAGAGAAAAGCAAATAGGTAATTACAGTAAACGTTAATAAGTGCTATGCTAGGAGAAGCCCAAGAGACTCTGGCTCTCATAGGAAGGACACTGGTCAGGGAGTCAGTCTGATGGAAGAAACATCTTAGTTGTGTATGAGTTAGTTGGGGAGCCACATGGAGGGACAGAAGGAGTCCCACAGGTAGAGGCCCAGGGCATGAGAACCTGGAGATGGACATACAGCATGGCTTGGATGAAGTGCTCGAAAGGGACTGAACAGAGATGAGGCCAGATCACAGGGACTAGATGAGAACAAGACTTGTATCCTACCATTTATACCCACAGGGTTGCAACCCAAAGGGCATGATGCAAAGGGCTGGTGAAGGTCAGCCTTGTAGTGGAAAGCTTCAGGTGACCATGACCTAGGCTCTGGGGAGACCCACCAAGGCCTCAGCTGTTCATAGTGTGCTCCGTGAGGTATGAAATGGATCCAAGGAAAACCAATGTGGGATAACATTTCATAATAATACTTACCTCACAGTGCAATTGTACTGGATATACATGATTACCTTTAATCCTTCCAGTTGCTCTGTGCATAAGACAGACTGTCAGCTTTGGGGGTAGATCTCCGAAACCTGGGCTAGTTACTTAACCTCCCTGCATCTCAATTATCCCTACCTGTAAGGTAAGGGTGAAATAACCACAAACTTTTATCTTAATCCCTTTGAAAACAAGAGCATTTTGATAAGTTTGTCAAACGTAACTTAAACTGATGTGAAGCTACTTACAGTTTTTATTTACCCTCTTAGTGTGAATAATCTAACACTTTTCTGCAGAAATCTGATGTGTTTGATTATGGGGATATTAATGGTATATGCACCATCTTCACTGTCTAATATCTGCAAAATTCTTAATTCAAAAACATATCCCCCCAAGGATTTCGGGTGAGGAATCTGAGGACCTGTAATACAAACAAAGCGTAAGTTACATGAGGTAATGTATATAGAGCGCCCCCTTAGTACAGTGACTGGCACATACTAAGAGCTCAGAAAGGACAATGATTATTAAAAAGAAGGAGTGGAATGCCTTAGGCTTTATAAAACATTGGAGACAGCTGAGATATCTTATAGGAAATACATGTTTTCCATCTCTGGCCCCCCCAAATTTTTACAATCATATATTTCAAAACTTTGGGGCCATTACTTTTCTAAGCATAATCATGCCTTTAAATCATAGGCTTTTCCCTTGTTCTCCTATTCACAGTAGAAGGAAGAGAATTCAGACTAGTTATTACAGATGCTGCTAGCAAAGGCTGGTTGGGGTGATTCTGGGGGGAGGAAACAGCACAGGCAAGGGCCTTGGAGAGTGGAAGAGGTGTTCAGACAGGGAGGATAAACCTCAGAAGCCTCGAACCCAGAGAACAGGGCACAAAGTAGCAACAAACGAAGTCAGGGGGTTGTTTGGGAGAAATTAGAAAGAGCCTTGGATGGCATAAGTTTGTATTTTATCCTGTAGATCAGTGGTTTCCAAACTTTCTAGCAAGAGAACTTTATTGAAACAAAATCTAATTTGCATGAAACCTCTGTACACTGCAGCCACACACCAACCCATTTTTTACTCTGTGGCCCAAGTTCTCCTTTAAAAGAGCAAATCTGATCATCTCAGTCCTCAGGGCACGCTCTTCAAAGCCATCTCCTTAAACTAGGAGTGAAATGCCTTCTCCCCGCAGGCTCTGGGTGGTGTGGTCACCCACCTCCCCAGCTGTCTCACACGACCTCCCTGCCTCACGCTTGGAGGTTTTCCAATGGGCCCATGTCCCTCCCCACCTCAAAGATTTTATAAAGGATGGCCTCTCCCTTCTTCTCCCTCCCACTTGCCGAATGAGCTCCTACTCTTTCAAATCTCAGCTCAACCATCGTTGTGGGGGGAGCCTTTCCCAGGACCCCCTGTGCCATGCTCTCCTGAAACAGAGTAAGCCCGGGCCTGTGAACCAAACTGACTCCATTCTCCCTGCAGAGGACACTTTGTTACTTTTCCACTCCTCAGTCAAGAGACCCCTCAGGGCAAATGATTTCCCCACGGGCTGCCCTGACAAAATAGACTAAGAGAGGAAAAAGATATTTACTGAGTTGCAAAACCCCTCCCCAAGGCTTGTTTACTATAATTGTAAAAGTTACAGACTAACCTTAAGACCCCTTTAGGAATTCCCACCTGTGCACAAAGCATCAAGGTGACTGCTACAATGACCCTCCTGGGGTGACAATGATGAACGCCACTGCCTACTGAGCATGCACCCATGACACAACCAGGAAGAACAGAACCGACCACCTCCAGTGAGGCTGGCCTATGCCCCTTAATTCCTCTCCCTATAAAAGACCCTAAACAGCTCCCCTGGAGGGGCTAGCTTTACTTCCATAAGTCTATCTCCTCTTTTAATAAAGCATTGCTTGCTTTACTGTTGGGTACATTGTTCATTTCTATGACTTTGGAATCCGAGAGCCTGATTTAATCACTGGCAAAAATTGGAAAGTTTTGGGCACTGGGGAGGACACTAGCTGCA
Organism: Cynocephalus volans; assembly: GCF_027409185.1. NCBI lineage: Eukaryota > Metazoa > Chordata > Mammalia > Dermoptera > Cynocephalidae > Cynocephalus > Cynocephalus volans. The sequence goes on from NC_084463.1 coordinate 114,150,596, forward strand.
AGAGGCTCCCATGTCTCTGCTGCTGGTAGATCTTTCTTGGAGTCCCTGGCCTAAATTCTGACAAGGCAATGCTTTATTCTCTTTAGCTTTCTTTGATTTTCTGAGCCCTCTTCTGTTTGGTTGGATTGTATCCACTTCTGTATAGGTGCACCCTGGAGGGCTCCTGGGTATGCTTTGTTTTTCTGATTTAAATCTAGTCGATACTTTTCTTCTTTATGCTGAAAACAGTGGCGAGAACTGCTTTTATCAATTATCGTTAATGGAATAGTTTGGCCCCGCTGATTGGGACTAGGCTAAACTGACCCCACTGCTCCTCTTTTCTCTTTGTTTGTTTGCTTGGTTAGACATTTAGTTGAGTACCGGTAATCTGAATAAACCTTACAACCCTTGCATCAGCTTTTGGACTTTCAGTTCATTTGTTTAAGGCGAGAGGGCAAGCAGAGCCTGACCTGTCGGTAACACTTCCACACCCTGTGGACTTCTCTGCTGTGGCAGTTAATCACAGTTGTGCTGAAGGGTTAGCTGTGGGTCTGGCTGTTGGATGCTTTCCGCTACTAAGCTGTAAACTTTGAGAATGGGAAGTGTGGCCTATCTGTCTTATTCACGACAGTGTCCCTGGCACCTCTTCCAGTGTCAGCCACTAAGCAGGCCCTCAACAACTCGTTGTTGAAAATACACCAGTAAATACAACAGGAGGACAGATGGAGAAAGAGGCAGCTTTGGTTGAAATAAGGATGAAGCCTTTGGTTGAAACAAGAATGCGGGGCCTGGGATACTTCCCACGAGGCCCCTCCTCGCCCCCACAAGGGTCCCCAGGCACAGAGTGGGGAACACTCTGAAAAGCACTGTCGGGGATGGTGGGATGTTTTGTTATTTGGCTTTGGGGAAGAGATGAGTGTTATTCTTTTGGCCTGAGGAAACTTTCATACTTAATGATCAGCCAAATGGATAAATGATCAAAGCAGCTTTGTGTAGACAGGAAGCATATTTCATTCATTTACTTCAACATCTCATCTCTCTTGGGTGGGGAAAGACTATAAAAGACATCTGTAGGCTGGTCCAAATTGTATTCTTTTGTGCAAGGCTGGATGTAGAGTAGACGTTTCTCTGGAGAGTCATCCTGGCTTAGGCCCAGACCATCAGGGAAATTGCCTCTGTGCACTACAGATCTATGCACACATGGGACCCATTCCTGGGTCTGGGATTGTGTGACAAGGCAGACCGTGTGACTCTAACACTTGTTCAGTGTGGTCTGCTGGAGTGGAGTCAAGGGATCACTTTATCTCTTAAATAGAGCAAATCGAAGTGAAAATTACCTTCTGATTGAGCAGCATTGCTGAAGAAAATCAATAGAAATGGCCCAAGATCCACTGGCACCCTCTCAATTTTAAGTGTTTCAGACTTTCAAATTACTGGAACTTTGGGTTTCAGGATTCAGACTCTTCAAGGCCAGCTGAAAATAAACAAGAGAGTGGGTTAAAGGAGAAGTAGCATGTCTGTGCAATCCCAGATTCAAGAGAAAATATGTGCTGGCCGAAAGTAAGTAATTTTTCAACCTCAAAATATCTTTTCCAAATTCTAAGATTCTGTGTTTGACATGTTTAAGAGAGAAATATAACAGCTGAAATTGTCTTTGTTCAGAATGTAGGAGAGTTTTGTCTAGACTTTCAGGAAAGATATAGAATGACATTTTCAGAACAAATTAAAATATATTTTTAAATTCCTTTCTTCCTCTTCAGGAAGAGGATTTGACATGCTTCTATGATTTGAATTTGACTGATCTTAATTGGCCTGGATAGTTTAATGTGAAAAGAGAGTAAAACGAACCATTGAGAAAAGTTGTTGAAAATGCTTTAGTTCACTTAATAATAAAATTGCCACCACTAACAACTCCATAACTAATATTCAGTGGTTTCTAAATATGTGCTAAGCTCTTGACATACATTTTCTGACTTAGTCTTCACAGCAACCCCACGAGGTAGGTATTATTGCTATTATGCCAATTTTCCAATGAAGAAACTGAGGCACAGAGAGTTGAGGTGACTCGCCCAAAGCCACAAAGCCATAGGTGGCCAAGCAAAGACCATGTCTGACTGAGCCCCAAAACATACCCTCCTCACGACTGTGCCTTGTTTTCTTTCTCCACAGGGCCAGCATCGTACAGAAACGCATTATTTATTTTCAAGATGAGGGCTCGCTGACCAGGAAACTTTGTGAACAAGGTAAGACCATGCAGGTGGGGAGGGACGGTAAATGCAAGGAGGCTCAGTACTGAGTTAAGCATCCTGGTGCAGGAATTAGGGAGAGTGGGCTTTCTGAGTTCCTCTGGGTTCTATTTCCTCACGGAGCTGCGATTTTTAATCTGGCTGTGTGCTGTGGATAATTGGATCTGCCTTAAGCTCTAATTACTCAGCTTTATTCCCTGGGTAGGAGATAATGTACCTTATATTGGTATCGTCTTATTTTTGTGAAACAGTGATTATTCTGAAGAGGTTCCTTGGAATAATTCACAGGACTTAATTAAGGAATGCACAATTGTGTACCTTTAAAAAGTCTATAATGGTTCTTTGGAAAAATCACCAGCAGGAGCTTCTCTGGCATCTGGACAATATAAGGGGATTTTCTCCAGGGAACATCAGCAGGGGATGGAGGTGCCAGGGGGCATTGACCTTGTGATTTTACCACATTCAGGGCTCTGGTCCTTAGATTTGCATGCTCATCGACCCCCTCTTTGTGAGTTGAAGGCATTCTAACACACTCATGGAGACCAAGTAGAGTGGGGAAGTTAATGCAGAGGCTTTGATTCAGATGAGATCCAGATTTGAATCTGCCTCTACCCTTCTTCACTATGTGACTTAAATATGTAAAATAGTACAGTGCCTCTTTGGCACATAGTAAATGCTATTTATATAAGTGTTAGCTATTATTATCTATATCCCAAAGCTTGTTCATTAATCTACAGTAAAAAAATAAGACCTTAAACATCTGAATGTATTTAGAAATCATTAGATACCTAAATAAAAATAGAAAATGTCCTATAATTATATAGCTTAACTATCTCATTTCTATTCATTTTTGCAGAATTTTTATTTGTGTTTAGAGCAATTAGTCTTTTGAAAAGAAATAATCCTCTCCAACTCTAGGAAATCATAAGCCACTAAGAAAAAGAAAGGTTGACAAATGTCTTCTGGGAAAATAATAATAATAGCTAATATTTTGGGGGTGCTTGCCACATGCCAGGTGCTCTTCTAAGCACTTCACATGCATTAATCATGTAATCTGCACAAGAACCCTATATGGCCGAGATTATTTTATCATCCTTATTTTAGAGATGAGGAGGCTGAGACACAAAAGGTTTAAATAGCTCTCAGCATGATACAGCCAGTGGTAAAGGGCAAGGTTTGAAGCTAGGAGTCAGTGCCTTTAACCAGTGCTTTTCTTTTTTTTTTTTTTTTTTTTTTTTGTCGTTTTTTCGTGACCGGCACTCAGCCAGTGAGTGCACCGGTCAGTCCTATATAGGATCCGAACCCGCGGCGGGAGCGTCGCCGCGCTCCCAGCGCAGCACTCTACCAAGTGCGCCACGGGCTCGGCCCAACCAGTGCTTTTCTATCAAAGCGACCACCTCCCAATCTAGTGGCTTGCATCATTGCTTTGGTTGTTCAATGTGTTGTCTCCCTGTAGATGAGCTAGCACAGAAACTGAGTCCAATGTGGAAGTTGCTCTGAGAGCATGGAAACAGCAAAGGAGAGAGGGTTGGATGCCCTGCATTAGGGCCATATCTGTCATTGGGGCTGGAAAGCCGGAAGCTTCAGGCCAAGGCCCTGCACATGTGGCTTTTGGGGCTTTCCTTTCCTGTGTTCAATTGCCCACAAATTCACTTGGCCTTTCTCCAAACAGGGAGCATGTCAACTGATGAGGCTTTTGGTTCCTAAATGACAATCCCCTTCCTGGCCTACCTTCATGGGATGGCAACTAGGTGCCGTGGGCTGGAGTTGCTGGTGTTCTGGATCACACATTTACAGCCCACATCTTGGTCTGCCCCCACAGATGGCTAATCACAGCCATTGTGGTGTGGCTGTGTAAGTTTGACGGCCAGAGAACAGCCTTGTTTCCAGAATTTGAAGGTTCTTAGGAGACATTTCACTGATAAATTCATGTACTGACAGCAATCATTAACTAAAATGCACTTTCCAGAGCCTAAATCCTGACGTTGTGTGAAGCCTGTCTAAGCTGTGAATATGATAAAGTTCTCTAGATACAGTGTCAATAAAAGGGTCTGGCAAATTTCTATTTAGTTGTTACTTGTGAGGCAGAGATCCTATCAAAATGACTAATCACACATCTATATACAAAGGCTGCTTGCAAGTGGCAACTTGGTGAGCAAAAAGGCCCAGCAGCCCTGGACTGTAGGATCATTAGGTGTGGTTGTAGATGGTGGTTGATCCCTGGAGACAGCAGACCTGTGAGGAAATCTATCGGTTAAAGTGGATCCCATTAAGAAAGTCTCTAGAATGTAAGTGTAGAGCAAAGAGAGTTTTTTAATGTGTACATATGCTCACTTAATTATCTCTAGCTCTCATTCAAGTCTCTGCTTTCTTTGCTTCTTGGTTGAGTTAAACCAAATCTATGAAAGAAGAGGCGAGAGAAACGTGTATCTCTTATTTTTTTCCCAGTTGAAGCCATTAATCCACAGAAGAAGAATTAAGAGCTGCACAGATAAAAAGCAATAGTGAGGATTATTTTTAAAAAGCAACATAAACATGAAGTTACTTACAGTGAGGACAGAGAAACATAAAATAAGTCAGAAAAGTAACCTAGTAATAAATACATGCATACACACACTTTAATACCATGTCACAGGCAATTAAAGGCGAGACACAAAGCGAAGGAAAGATGAAGGGAAACGTAGAGAAGAGAGGAAAAGGTAAGCAGAGGAGGGATGATGAGAAAAGGAGGAAAGGGGGAAGAAGAACAAAGGATGCAGGAGAGAGCTGAAGAGGAAGCCAACGGATGAAGAGTAAAAGCGGGAGGGAGAGCAGCTCAGGAGGTGCTCTGCGGCCGGAAGCCGTGTCTGCCAGGCCCTGCTGCGGGTGGAAGAGCAGCGAGCTGGCGCTTGTTATCCCTGCACTTTGGAAGCCTGATTCATTTTCAATAGGCTTTCCCTCAGGAAACCGCATGTCTGTTTTTATCTTCAAACTCAGAAATTTATTTTTTAAATGGAAGCTTATTTTCCTTTGAAATTCCAGAAGGTTTACTGTAAGTGCATTCCTTTGAATCCTTGAAAATATCTTGTAAGTTTACCACCTATATCTGAAAGCCCTTTTGATGAGGTAAAGCTACCAGTGGCCTTATTTAGGTTCTTTGAGAGATTATTGCTGCCTCATTTAACAGTGCCTGGTAGTAACAATTGAAACCCCAGCATGTATCTCTTAGTTCTGAATCCCTTTTTCAAAACTAATTTAGGTTTTCTACATTATAGTTGATCGTAACAGGAATGCAAAAAGACAAAATCTTCAGGAATTACTGATTTATGTTACCCTTCCTGAAATATATTCAGCAGACTCATGCAGGCATCAGATCTGGGCTTCCAGCACATAAGGCAGTGGGGGAGCTTTTCCTTAGGCACAGACAATGCTCGGCCTCTCCGAAGTATACAAAAAGTAGACAAGCAATGATTTCTACTTTGGATGGTCCCACCCTCTTCCTTGGGACTGATTAGAAATCCTGGAGCATCATTCTTCATTTGGAAAAAGCAAAACAGAAACAAACAAAAAAATTTCTCTTATTGGTGTTTGTGCAGACCTGTCCAGAGAAGGTCTTCCGTGGAATGATTCGGGTAGAGATTAAAGGCATGGGCTATGGACCCAGGAAGACCTGGGCTCAAGTTCTGCCTGCACTACTCATTAACCCTGTGACCTTGAGCAGGTTACCAAACCTGCCCCAGTTTACTGATCTGTAAAAGTGGGGATAAACAAAGTACCTACCTCCCAGGATTGTTAGGATTAAATGAGACAATACATGGAAAAGGATCAACACATACAAAGACTCAGTACACCGTAGTTGTTATTACAATATTCCGTACTTCGTCTACATCCTAGAACCCAGAATGCACTTCTACCCATCACTGATTTTTCATATTCAAACTGAATGAACCCAGTGAATTCCAAAAGGAAGACTTGTAAAATGTTCTTCCTGACACTCAAAATGACTTTTATACTCTTTGTTGCTGCTCTTTGTATAATGTTTAAGAATAAATGTCCAACTTCCGAAAACCAACATTTATGTTAATCCTGCTAGGGGGACTGAAGCAAAAGCCATTGAAGTGAGTTGCCTCTGTAGTCATTGTTTTTGTCTTGCAGGAAGCAGAACAAACTGAAAGCAACAATGCACAATTAGGGATGTGGATTTGACAGTCGAAAATACTGAATTTATTCATGTTCTCTCTCACCACCACTCACCAGCTATTCACAGCTAAAAATGGGGGCTGAGGGAGAAACTGGCTAAGTTGTTCCTGGCTACTTGTATATCCAGAAGTAAACCTGAACTTATGAACAACGTATTTCCAAACCCCTACCCATCCTAGTGAAGTCTCTGAAAGCATGATAAGTGATGGGACTGTTCATGCACGTCTTTTTTTTTTTTTTTTTTAATATTCAGCAGTTCTTTATGTTTCTCTACTTGTTCTTACTGCTGTCCTTCAAAGCTGCTCCTTCTGGTCCTGGCATTTTGGCACCAGAGCATATTCTTAGAGAAAGTACACACATGTATTCCTCTTAAAATTTGGTAGAGAAATCCTGTTGTAAGAGGGGTCGGGAAGGAGACCAGGATCCAGAAAGGATAACTGAGTAAATTTTACCCTTGATTTCCCAAGATAGCCCCCATCTCAAATAGTCTACCCTATTGATCCAGTAGATCTGCCAAATTATCAGAGCAAAAGCTCTGAGTTTTTTTTATTTGCAAAATATAGTTATTGTACCTAGAGGCATACAAAATCCTTTACAGCCCAAGCACTGATCTGGTTGAGTCTCATTAATCAATGAAAACTGCATTTCCTCTTTTTTTCCTAGTAGTTAAGGATAGGATGAGACAAAGATGGTGCTGCCTTGTGCACAACTCATATTTGCTGCCTAACTTTGTGACTTTCCTGAATGTTTCAGATTCCACGTTTGATGGAGTGACTGACAAGCCAATCTTAGACTGCTGTGCCTGTGGAACTGCCAAGTACAGACTCACATTTTATGGGAATTGGTCAGAGAAGACACACCCAAAAGATTACCCTCGTGAGTACGGTAGCTGCTTTATGGGTTGGGGAAAAGCATGTTGCTAAAGGTCTGTCTGGTTGTGGATATACTAGCTGAAGTATGTCAGGTCTGCTCACTGTTATCAACTGATTC